>NC_066313.1:76967327-77272327 GCF_022539315.1 Serinus canaria | reverse complement strand
AAAACCTCAAACATATTAGTAACACAATCTTGACTCACATATATGACAAACCTGAACTACTTTTTTGTATGCTATGTCAGTAAAGTGCCATGTTATATTGAATGTTTTTATGTCATCTGTATTAAAATAAAAAAAGCAAACAAAAAATCCAAAGCAACTGTACCTTAAAAACAAAAATTAAGAAATATGTTAATCAATTTCTTTGCCAGATGCCACTACCCTATTTCATATAAATCAGTCAAATTTCTAACAGCCCCATGGGAGTTTTGTACAAATGATCCTGCAGGAAAATATGATTTTGTACTAATATAATAAATGGTTTTACCTGGTCCCTTCTAACACGTACGCTTGTGGCAAACAAATTCAATTTACTAATGAATATCATTCTGGGCCACATATTCCCTTGCTTAACTCCAACTTTCTGGTGTCATAGACAAAGTTAGAACCAGACAGATGCATTAAACTAATTGAATTAGGGAGCTATATTAATAAAATAATGTTTGTATAGAAATTACAGATTCTGATCAAGTATTTCCCAGCAAAAAGTAAAATCAGAAGTAAAACATATTAGTGGTATGTTTAAGGTTACTTTTTGCCTGACCATGCTACTGAACTTGTGTTTTGTTTTGCAATGAATTCCCATGTAAGTTTTTCCCTTTGCTGAAAGCAAAAGGCATGTTTAGAAAGAAAAGCATTTTAAGAATTTCAACAGATGGGAGGGAAGCTCTAATTTTTATTCTAGAATGCATGAGATAGTGTGTGTATGCTTAATATCTCTACTAAAAAAATTATAAAGACATTATTGAGAAGTTTGAACTCAGGTAACTAGCAACAGTGTTTACTGAGAAAATACATGGCTAGTATAGTTCATAAATTCATAACTTCATAAATGAATTCATAAATACTACCATCTCCGCAGGTCCAATACTTTTCTCTCCTTCACATCTTCAAGAGCTGAACGCTGAGGACACTCCCTGTATTGTTTGCTTTTTTTGTCCACGGATTTTTTCTTTGTACCTTGCTTCTTCATGTTGCCTGCAAACCAAATTTCAGAATCAAATGAACGTCTAGTTTGCTATTCACAGCTTTCTTCTTAAGTACTTTTACTAATAGCATACAGCTCAAATAGACACACCAGTAGTGTCAGTAAGCATAAACTGGGACTAAACATTAAGTGAAAGAAAGCTCAAATACATAATCTAGATTGTCAACAGGTTTGCAAAACTGCCATTAGCTCTGTAAACAACATGGTGTTTAGATCATGAACAGAATTAATGATGACCTTCCCAACTGTTTAGAGAGATAAGTCAATCTGATTATTCTAATGCATTAAATCACCCATCCCAGAAATAGACTCTGAGACCAACATGGACCTCCCATCTCCTAACACTATGTAGGTACAAAACATAATGAAATGCTTGATTTTCACTACTAGCCTTGCAACCAGCTGCAGTTGCTGACAAAAACTTATATGCAAATCCATTAATAATAATATACACCCAAAGTCTTTTCCTTTTTATAAGCCACTGTGACAGTAGAAAATGGACAGTTGGGCCAAGTGCTAAAGCAGAAATACTGTTGTCCTCTTTCGAAGCCATACATCCAGATGCATAATATACTAGGTCCTATTAAAACAAAACAAAACAAAAAAACCCACTCCAACAACACAGTGGGAGGGCTGGGGGGGAGGGGGGGAGGATATCAGAAACCACCCCAAATACTACACAGTTAAGCAGAAGTCAGCCTTGCTTTGGATCCACTTTCCCTGGCAGTTACACTTGATTTTCACTCCTTCTCTCTCTCCTATCCTGAAGAGCAGGCTCCTTGAAATGAAGTACAGGCTCTTGTGTAGCACTTCCTCACAGGACACATGAGCTGGCCAGCTCCCTTCACAAACAAGCTGGAAACACGAAGCCCTTTTCTTTCACATCAAAACATCACCACCTCACCTGCTTTGTTCTTCAGATTGGAGTTCCCGCCATTGAACTCAGATTTGTCTATTTCCCATGCCAGTGGAAGCTTTCCAAGCTTGCCAGGCAGGCTTTCCAAGTTAGCATCCTCATTGTAGATAATCTCTGAAGCACCAGTTTGAACGCTGAGTAAGTTAGGTGTGTTATTCCCAACATTTAAGGCAGTACTACTTGATAGGCAGGCACTAACTGAAGCACTTGGACTTTTACAAATAGATGTGACTCTGTTTAAAAAAGCATAGTCTGAGCAGATGGTATAAAACTTTTCTCTTGTATGAGTCACAGGACATCCCCATGGATAATGCCCATCTTCCCTAGACACCAAAGATGCAGTGGAGGCGTCTGACATGCAGTATGGCTTCACGGGATCGTGAAGAGAAGCTTTCGGGGATTCTTTCCCAGGTCTGTTTTCAGTGTTTCCATTATTTCCAGAACCATTTTCTTTTTCATCTTCTGAAATAGTAGGCATTGAATGATACTATGAGTATTGCACAGCGAAGAATGTTTTTTCTTTATGTTTTAATTACAACAGGATTTTCATCATTGCCTCCATTGCCTCTGCAAGGTATCAACGAGGTACCTGAAAAAAAAGGTTAAGTTAGTACAGGTGTCTCATTCAGCATAAAATATACACAAAGCTTATCTTTGAACTCATAACCAATAAAAGCTGAAATACCCTTTGAGATACCACAACACAACACGGTGTCTTTCCCTAAGCCTCTCTAGAACTCTTAGAACTCTACAATCAGCACTTTTTTATCATTTGTGAGGTGCCAACAGCATACACTGCAGTGATATCATGATGAGGACATCATAAGTAATTGCACTTATAAACCAGCACATGAATAAAAAAACAGAAAAGTTACAAGCTTTCTACATGTTCTTGGTTGTGGTTGCTCTCTTCTATTCCTTACAGTCACGATATACAGTGAAATTCAGAATAATTTGTACAAATTAATAAATCATCATACAGCAATTTAAGGTCTTAATTCTGCTGAATCCTGCAAACTTTGGCTGCAAGTGAAGTTCAAGCATACAACTGCAGTAACTATAACCTTATCGATTATAAGTTGACAACATCACCCCGAATCTGTTCCAGTGCTTTCCTCCTATAGCTGTTAAAGGTTCCCTTTTATTTTTACGTGCCTCTTATTCTTCAAGATGTGAGAAAGAAAAGCAGGTTTTGTTTATGGCAGCTAAGAATTACTAAAAACAAATTTAGACGGCTGGCTGGCTTGCTTTAAACGATCATTTTTAAAGGGCAAGCTGACAGCGTGTGTGTTATCTGTCATCTCAGCAGCTCGCACGTCTGCAGACACGCGCCGCAGATGGGAACCTGGCGCGAGGGAGGCAGGAATTCCGCTCCACAGCCTCCTCCTGCAACACTGGCTTCGGGCCGCTGCCCCGCACCTGCAGCGCCCCGGGAGCGCCTCCGGCTCGCCAGAGCCAGCCGGGTTACGCTTGGCGGAGCGCAGGGATGCCAGCACCCGCCCCTCCCCCCGCGCTGCCGCCAGTCGGCTCCAGAATGAACAGCCGCGGGCTGGGGGAAGGGGCCCCCCGGGACCGTGGGCTCGCTCCCCTCCTGGGCGCCTGCGAGGGGCAGCGGCGGCGGGGCGGCGGGGCCGCCCTCGGCCCGTGTTACCTGCGCGGAGCGGGGCTCGCCGGCGTCGCCTCCCCGACCGCGGCGGAGCGGGGACGCGGGCGCGCCGGAAGCAGACACAGCCGCGCGCTCACCTGCGCGCCCCCGCCGCCCCCCGCCTCCTCCGCCGCCGGCCCGCACCAACTCCCGCCGCCGCACGGGGACGGGGGGAGGCGTGGCGCTGCTCGGCGGCCGCGCTCCCGCTGAGGGCCCTCACGGTGCCTCGGAGGAACCAGTGGCGAGCTCCTCCCGGCTGGGCCGCGACTGCGCCTCGGCGCCGTGAGTGGCGCCTCTTCGGTCGCCCTCCCCCCCATATGCGCCCTCATGGTCTCACCCGCTGGTGTCCCGCGGGCGGGCGGGGGAGGGAGGGGAGGAGCAGGTCGGGGATGGGAAGCGCCGCCTGCGTAGGGGCTCGGCACGGAATTGTGAGAAACAGACTGAGGGAGACGGGCCTGCTCAGCCTCGAGAAGAGGCGGCTGTGAGGGGATCTCATCGATGTCTATAAGTATTGAAGGGAGGGTGCCAAATGGATGGTGCCAGGTTCTGCTCGGTGGTGCCGAGCAATAGGACGAGAGGCAGCGGGCAGAGACCGCAGGAAATTCGACCTGAATATGAGGGAGTACTTATTTATTGTGCAGGTTACCGAGCATTGGAACAGATTATTCAGAGAGGTTGTGGAGTCTCCCTCACTGGAGATGCTGAAGAGCCGTCTGGATGCAATCCTGTGCAATGTGTTCCGGGCTGACCCTGCCTGGGCAGGGAGCTTGGACCAGATTACCTTATATTTGCACCAGGGTTGGTTCCCCTGACAGTAGTAAGCACATGTGTAACAACAATGCTTCCGTAAAACTGTATGAAGGAACGAAATTTTTATTTTAGGTAACACTGTCTGGAATTGCTGACAATATTTGTCATCTCATCCTTCACTGCAGTCAACATGAACAAACAGTACACTGAAGATGCAACTGGAGCTGTTCTGCTACT
Organism: Serinus canaria; assembly: GCF_022539315.1. Classification (NCBI taxonomy): domain Eukaryota; kingdom Metazoa; phylum Chordata; class Aves; order Passeriformes; family Fringillidae; genus Serinus; species Serinus canaria. The sequence goes on along the minus strand of NC_066313.1, from coordinate 77,267,734 downwards.
GCCACAAATATGTAAAATTAATTAATTTTAAAATATTCAGATTGATTTTATAACAAAGTCGTTATAAAATTTTAAATAAAACATCAAAATATATGATGTACTGCTGACAAAAGATTCACTCCTGGCAATTACAACACTGTGCCTCAGTCCATAGAGCCTCTACTCCCAGCAATGAGTAGAGAGGTGGTGCAATTAATAGAAAAAAACAGAATCTAATATCTCCTGAATTGCTAGTGTTATTTGATGGTTCTCAGTGGTTAGGCAGAGCTGAATTGCCAAAGTGCTTGAGCAATTGAGGGTACAGCCATGTTTGCCATCCCCTGGACACGAGAAGCCCTAGATCATATTCTGTAGTTTATGTGGCTTCATCCTGAGGCAACCTGCTCCTTGTAAAGGAGAGCATCTCTTATGCCTTTGCCAGCTGGAAGCCTGTTGAGCCTTAGTCGGCCAACAGCCTTTGATATAATTAAATAATTCTGCCTCCAAAGCGTTTTTGTCTGAGCCAAATTATAGGCATTAGGATAGCAGCGATGTTGGCTTTGCCAGCCAACACTAAAATTAGGTTGCATGATTTATCTTATAACTTGTTTGGGTGCTGACAAATAGTGCCAAATCTCTGCATGGATTCCCTGAGCTGCACTTATGAGGGGGAAAAAAAAAACGGAGGAGAGAACATCAGGAGGGTGGAAGTGTGTCACCTTTATTTCATCACTGCCGTGCTTTTTTTAACATGTCAGTGCCATCCTGCTAAGAGGAGGAAGCATGATCTGTGAATTCTACAGCTATCAATTTCCTTTTTAATTAAAAATAACTTTGAAGTTCTCTCCCACTAGAGGAGACTGGCTTCTCTCATACAGCAAAATATGAGCTTGGAAGGAGTGTGATTTCTGCCTGTAAAACACATCAGGAGAGTAAAGACGGGGAAAGGAGAGGAGCTAAAGAGTCATGGATATACAATAGGGTATGTGTGAATTTTTAGACTGGAAATTGTAAGTCTTCTAACTGCTGAATGTCCTGAAAAACTCATGATGGTTAGAACATAACAGGGCAAAAACTGTGTCTTTAAAAGCTGGAGCTTGGTAATATTTAAGGCATTTTGTAATGACCTTGTTGGTTAGAAAAGACTCTCTTCATCAACCCAAGTTGTCATTTCTCAGCTTGAAATTTTCTTCAAACAAGTGCTTTTTGTGTGCTTTTCTCTAAGCATATTTGCAGTATTTCAAAATGTAAAATACAAAATCTTTTTGAAATTCATGAGTCCTTGCTGATGAGTTTCAATTTTCTTAATTGTTTGCCTTAACAAGAGAGAAGCAGTCAGGAGCCAAGTTGAAAGTATCTTAGAGGTCTTTTCCAACCTGATTCTGCATGTAGTTGAGAATAGCATTAGTGTTTGGGACTAGCTCTCTGCAATTGGAGGCTGGATTATTTGACAAAGGGCCATAGAATCACCAAACGCCTGCACTGGGCGATTGCCCTGGTGGCAGCGGGTGAGGTGCCCCCTCACTTCTGCTCCAGACAATCCCAGACCTGCACTACCAGCAGCCATACATCACAGAGTCACAAAACTATTAAGGGAGGAAGGGACCTCGGGATATCATCTAATCCAACCGCCCAGCCAAGGCAGGGTCACCTGGAGCAGATGGCATGGGAACACAGAGGGTTTGGAATGTCTGCAGAGAGGAAGACACCACGGCCTCCATGGGCAGCCAGGGCCTTGCCACCCTCAGCGCAAAGCTCTTCACCTCCAGCTGCTCAGGGGAGGATTTTGAAAACGCATTTTCCGGATTGCAGACTCCATTTCCCACCCTAAAGTTTGGGAACGGAGTGAAGGGAGGCTGGGGAGTGAGGGTGAATAGCTTCAGCTCATGGCACGGGTTTAACAGCGGCTCAGAGCGGTCCGGGTGCGCAGGTCAGGTCAGCGGGCAGTCAGACCCACCTGTCCCCGATGGTTTCCATGCGCTGGGTCGCAGTAGCTCCTGGCGCTCAGCCGGCGCCTCCCAACGGGCGGTGCCTCCCGGTAGTGCCGCCCCGCCATGCCGCGGCCCCGCCCCATGGAGCCGCGCCGGGGGCGGGACTGCCCGGCGGCGGGCCGAGCGCAGGAGGCCGGTGCCGGCGGTGTTCGTCCCGCGGGGGCAGCGCTGTCGATGCGTGCGCTGTGGCCGCTGTGCCTCGCCCTGGGAGCCGCGGCGGCGGCCGCGGGCGGGGGCGGGCGGCCGAGCGCCGAGCGCAGCGCCGTGTGGGGGCCCGGGCTGCGCGCCGCGGCCGCGCTCCCCGCACGGTACTTCTATGTGCAGGCCGTGGACGCCCGAGGGCTGAGGTGAGGGCGGCGGCGGCGGCTTTTCGGGGAGATTCTGGGCAGGGTCAAACCGAGAGGTTTGCGATTTGCTCGTAGAAGATGCAGGCTAAAAGCTCCCCCTACCTGACTTTGCATATCCCTTGGCAAGAGCTGATTAATCCTTTCAAGGAGTATCTAATAACGGCACGAGGGGATGAGATAGGAAGATGAAAACGTTCAGCAGCAAAGCATACGTGTCAGTCGGTGGAAAAATTCATTATTTATTCTCCTTTGTCAAAACTTTAGCAGTGACTATTACATTTAATTTGTTAGGCTCAGGCATCCCTGTTTCCACTGTTTGGGTACATTAGTATTTCTCCTACTTGCAGAGGCACAAGATCAGTGGAATCATTTAGGAATTACTCCATAGACTAATAGGTAAATTTCTTAGGAATTAAATAGCACGAGGAGCAATGGCCATAAACTAAAATACAGGAAATTTCACCTCACCATGAGGAAAAACTTTTCCTGAGGGTGGCAGAGGATTGAAACAGGCTGCCCAGGGAGGCTGTGGAGTCTCGCTCTCTGGAGACATTGCAAACCCCCCTGGACACATTCCTGTGTCCCCTGGTGCACGGTGACCTTGCTTTGGCAGGGAGGTTGAACTAGATGATCTCCGGTGGTCCTTTCCAGCCCTAACAACTCTGTGATTCTGTGATTTTCAGAGGATACTCATTGCTTTCCATTTATTTAGGAAAACTAGTCATGCAACCTAGATAGGTGCTCAGGATGCTCCATCAAGGTCATCCAGATTAGATGCACCATGGCTTGTGTGAGTACAGAAGCTGCCAATTCATCTTAACTTGGATAGTAAATATTTCTTGCATTTAATTGAACTGGCAGCTCTTGAATATGTCTGGACAAATTTTAGGCAAGGTGCAGTAAGGAGTTAGAGCCCAAGAGCCTGGTCACTGGAAGAAAGGTGGAAGGAAGTTGACAGCATTTTGACTGCACCAACTTTGTTAAAACCTCAATGATATGTGATAATTTCATTATTATTCAGATTATTTTATTTGGTTTTATGGGGATTTTTCTGTTTTGGTGAATGTTTAATTATACCAGAATATCTCATTTATACATTGAATTACGTGATCCCTCTATAATTTCTTTTCCCTGTTTTTTTCCCATATAAGCTACCATAATGATTAAGAAATGTAACTTTGTTCTTTACTTCCTTAAATAATACCTGGAAAATAAGGTAATCTGAAAACATTTTGCTTCTGAATGTAAAATAACAGACTTATTAACCTGTTAAAGTGAACATTTCGATGTGCTTGTAGAAGCCTAACATGGCTCACGGGAAATCTGTTGACTTGAAAAGGAATGGACCAGCTAAGAAATTTGTTGTATGTTTCCTTTGTTTATTAAGCTCCCACTTATTCTCTGGGTAGGTTCACTTCATCACCAGGTGAAAATGCATTCCAGGTGAAGATCACCGCTCCTGAAGAACAGTTCACTCGTGTTGGTGTGCAAGTATTGGACAGGAAAGATGGTTCCTTCCTTGTGAGGTACAGGATGTATGCGAGCTACAAAAGCCTGAGGATAGAAGTCAAAACTGGAGATAAGCATGTTGCAAAGTCTCCATATATATTAAAAGGTGAGAGGCACCACTGCACACAGGTTTCCTGTCATGGCTGACAAAGTGTGTCCCAGTGTGTCTTCTACTAGAACCATAGGATTCTTTGGGATCTCAGTACTTCTCTGGACTATCAAATCCCATTGGAATTATGGATTCATTATATGCATCTTACACATAGTATTCAAAATAAAAAAAGGAAGCAAATGCTGTGAAGCTGTTGACTAATAAATACAGGTAGAAGGCTCACACATAAGCTGATGACTCCATTAGAGTTAATAAAAATTTCAGACACATCCATTTAGCATTGCTGAAGTTTTGGCCCTAAGCAGGGAATGTTTGACCCTGTTCTGTGATCTCAACAGCTCAATATTATGACTTATTAAAAGTAAAATAATAATTTTGTCCCAACAGGACCTATTTACCATGAAAACTGTGACTGCCCTCAGGAGGAAAGCAGTGCATGGCTGGAAGAGATGAACTGCCCTCAAACCATTTCACAGATTCAGAGAGATCTAGCAAATTTTCCCATTGTTGACCCAGATAAGATTGCAAAAGAAATTCCGCAGAGGTTTGGACAAAGACAGAGTTTGTGTCACTACACCATCAAAGACAATGAGGTATGGAATCTGGTTGATCTGAGGTCCATATGGGAATTTGGTGGCAAGACATAGGCAGTTTCGTTGTTCCAAGTTGTAAAAGCTTCTTGTAGTGTATTCTTTAAGAGCAAGACTTTGCTTGCTTCTCTGTCCTTGAATACTTTGCAGTTTGTGTATGAGCTCAGCAATGTCTGAGCTGCTTTGTAAGTGCCTTTTTGTCCACGTTACAACTGAAACACAGCGAAAGCAAATTACTTTCCAGGCAATCAATGTGAGTACTGGGCACACACCCAAGTCTCCTAAATGCCAATTCAGTTTCCTGTTCTCTGAGCAATACTGCTGTGAGGTGTCACAATCATCTAATTTGAAGTACATCAATAAATTACGTCATGCATAATTCTGAGATACCACTTTTAGTTGAACTGAGGATCAGAGCTACAATTCTTTATAACAAAGAATTGTATATACTGTACTTATTTCAGTGGAGTTTTATATGGAAATTAGAAGAGTGGAACACCACAGAAATAGACAACAGTTTCTGCTTCCATGAAGAAAAGCAGAAGACAGTTTGTCTCAAACATCTGCAAAAGCAAGCAAAGCTTGTAATTTTTTTTTTCCATCACTTTTCTGTGATGAGATTTCTATTGCTTCCCAGCTGATTCAGAAATCTATACAGCCATATAATCTGAGTAGTTACTATGTGATTAAAAGAGCTCTGAATTGTGCCAGCCTTTCTCTGAAATGAAATCACCCAGTAAAACTTTGTTTATTTTCAGGTTTATATAAAGACATATGGAGAACATGTTGGCTTCAGAATTTTCATGGATGCCATACTGCTTTCTTTGACCAGAAAAGTGAGTACATCTGTACAGCCACTTTCTGCATGTCCTAATTTATAGAAGCCTGGCCTTAAATACATGTCAGTGTATTTGTTGCTGTTTCTGTTAAAAAACTCTTGCTCATTGATTAATTATGGAAAGGTCATGGATTTTCCTTGTTTGAAGCTGTCATGTTCTGGAATGCCATCTGATTGAGTATCACAAAAGTTAATTGAATAAGCAGGCTTTTATAGGTGAGTTTGATAAGCCAGGACAGGGTGTGTTGGTTTGGGTTTTTTTCTGTAGAATAAATAAATCATCCTGTAGCATCTAACAGAAAATTCTATCTCTGCAGGTACATTGCTGCAAAAATCTGAACACAAGTTAACATAACATGTTAAAGAAATAGCAAGTAACCTTTCCACTATCCTCAGGATTAGTAATGGATCAGTTATGCTCCTCTGTCTGCCTTTGGGTGTCATGCTTTAAGGATTGCTCTGTTGATAACATTGCTGAACTATCATTGCACAGGAAAATGGGAAAAATTACTAAATGTACAAATGCACATTTGGGGATTGTTTCATCTAACACTATCTACAGGACGACACGATGTCTAAGGGAAGACATGAATGTAGAATACAATTACCTAAAAGATTGTTCTCTGGAAGATGGAAGTAAACTGTTCTCGGTGTCAGTAGTGTTGGACAAGAAATAATGGAGTTAAATTGCATCTAAGGACTTCAGAATAAAAGTTGAAAAAGGATTGCTAACTCCAAAACAAGAAACTGTATACAAATCTAGAAAACACAGTTTGTCTCATTCCCACTAAATAAGAACTTTTATTAGGATAGTTTCACTGTGTGACAGTAGATAGTTGGTTGGAGAAGAAGATTCAGGCTGCTGATGGATTCTGCTGCTGAGGATGAGTAGAAAATACAATTTGTAGGGTTTATGCCTATTACAACCATTAGATGGCACCATAGCAATGAAGTTCAGTGCTGAGCATTAGACTCTAGCAGACACCCTTTGAAAGGAAAATAGTATCTTCCACCATTTATGGCAAATTATTAATTTCTTTTGTTTTTAAAGAGGCAACTGAGAGTGATGTATGGGAGATGTATATTTTTTAAAAATGAAATTAAGAGAGTGAACTGAGATATGCCATTAGTTCTGCACTGACCTTGTATGTGCCTTCAGGGTTCTGTAAAACGCAGTCATATATCATGTTTTGCCTTTTGCTCTCCAGACTGAACTGTCCCACCATTTTCAGTGCTTTCTCACAAGGCAGCTGGTCCTTTCTTTGGAAAACTACAAAGTACCTTTCTTTGTACATTTTCTACTTCACTTGAAAATACCCAAATCACACACAATGTTTAATGCAGGGGTGCATCACAGTTTCATAAAGCAGCAAAATTATGCCCTCTCTCCTGCTTCCTGGCATCAACAGTATTTTCCTTGCCTTTGGCTGTGACAGTGATTTCAGGTATGGTTCCACGCTACTAAATATTTTAAATAAGTGACGATGTTATGCTTAATAATTAACTGAAGCACTGACTAAATGTGATCTTCTAATCATGGCTGTTTATTTCTGTTTCTTCTGTTGGATTTAGGCATCCTGCAGACACAGGGTCAATCAGATCACTGATGTGACAGAAAACTGATTTACCAGCGAGTATCAGTTTTCTATATAGTAACAAGGTGATCCAGCTTACCTTGGAACTATACAATTACTGACTAGGTCCTAGTGCTAGCCTGATAAACAGATTGTGTGGCCAATCATGTAAAGTATAACAGGAAACCATCCTCTAAAAGGTACTCCTATGCCTTATGTGACTTTGTGCAAATATTTTTTAAAAAATATTATTTTGTAGGCTTTGTTCTGTGGTCTCAGTACTTCCAACAGGTTTCTAAATATGAATTATTTATTACAGGTACATTAACTACATTAGACACCTGGCTATTTTTCCTCTTAGTGAGGTTGTTTTCATAATGCAAGAGGCCAGCAGAATATTGTTTGTGCTAAACTGCATTTGTGCCTACTTTGTTTCTCTTTAGGTGAAAATGCCAGATGTAGAATTTTTTGTTAACTTGGGGGACTGGCCTCTGGAGAAAAGGAAGCCCCCACAGAACTTGCACCCAATCTTCTCATGGTGTGGATCCAGTGAGTCAAAAGACATTGTCATGCCAACATACGACTTAACAGACTCAGTTTTGGAGACTATGGGACGGTAAGAAATGGCTTAAACTTTTCACAAAATTCACCATGAATGATCTTCCATAGAGATCTGTATGGTAACAGTATATTAACTATTTTCATTTACTCATTGAGACACTGGCAACCCAGGTAGGCAGTGACTGTGTAATCAATATATTATGATACTTCACTGTTTCATTTAAAAAATCTAAATTTATCTAAACATGGTCAAATCACTGAAAACAGGACTTTAGAGTGTTTCAAGGCTAGGCATTTTATTTGTTTGCTTTGTTTCTCCCCCCATGAGCTTGTTAACAACTGGCCAGGTGTCTTTCTTTCCTGATTTTGTTAGAATTTGTTTTTTGTGTACCTTTCAAATCCCAGCATAGCTATCAGGAATTTTCAAACTAGGAGCTACCAACTCCCACATTGATTACTGACCATAACTAGCCTTAGCAACTGCTCTGTTCTGTCTTGACACACTAAAAAGACAGCTTGCTTCTAAGAAATCTTTGCAATCTGTCTTGAACTTGTTTATCGTTTCACTGCTTTCAGTTCAGGTTCCTTTTTATTCTTCACGACTTTTTCTAAATTTGCTATCCCTTGCCCTCCCAGTTTATGTTTAAGTTCTTAACATTTTTAAGGACATGCAGTATGTTTTATTGAGCAAGTTACACTACCTTGCATCAACCTTATGCACTTTTACCTATTTTTTTCCTTGGTATTGTTTCCACATGCCATGTTATTGAATGATGCTGTCATGCCACACACCTGTGAACTTAACATACACTATCTGTTTCTATTGCTGCAAATGACTGGTACAGTAACACATGATGGTGTGCTCATGACTTGCCTTCATCTTTGCTCTCTGCCTATGGGTACTGTGAACTCTTTTAAGTAACTGCACTTTAAAAAGTTTCCAGTAGGCTTCACTATTAAACCACTTCTTTCTGCTGCAGAGTCAGCCTGGATATGATGTCAGTCCAAGCAAACACTGGCCCATCGTGGGAAGACAAGAACACCACAGCCTTCTGGAGAGGACGTGACAGCCGCAAAGAGAGGCTTGAGCTTGTAAAACTCAGCAGGAAATATCCAGAGATCATAGATGCTGCTTTCACAAACTTTTTTTTCTTTAAACATGATGAAAGCCTCTATGGCCCTATTGTTAAGCACATTTCATTTTTTGATTTTTTTAAGGTAAGCCACTAATCATTTTTCATAGAACTCAGTTCTCACTGTTTCCCATTATAAAATAACTTAGTATGTATTATTGAAAATAAAGTGATTTTTAGTTTTTCAGGACACCACCAGTAACAAGCATGACTAGACATCCCTCCAGTGGAATTAACTGCTATGTAGCTTCTACCCTCAGGATAGTAATGTCTGATTAACATCTAAAGGTTCTGTAGAACCTTGTGTAATCTATATAACTTCAAGTTCCTTTTTATTTCTTTTTCCTGATTCAGCGATCAGGACTACTAACATAACTAACATAGTGGGAAAATCTGTGGATGAAGTGGCACATCTACCCTCACATCCGAGGATGAGCACCTAAGAATTCCCGGAGAACTTAATTGATGAAGCTCTGTGTACCCTGCACTGTGATGAATTCCAAACTAGATAATAAAAGCTTCTTAGACACTGATGCTTGCCTAGCCAGTCCTACCTGTCTCAATCTCGGCAAGTCAGTAACACCAGTGCCCTCAGAATATAACCTAACCAAGCCACTGGGATCTTGTGGTTTTTAATAACTTCTGGTCCTTTTCTTTCCAGTATAAATATCAAATTAATATTGATGGCACAGTGGCAGCATACAGATTGCCTTATCTACTAGCAGGAAACAGTGTGGTGCTAAAGCAAGACTCCATCTACTATGAGCACTTTTATAACGAGTTGCAGCCATGGAAACACTACATCCCATTTAAAAGTGACCTGAGTGATCTGCTAGAAAAACTACAGTGGGCTAAAGATCATGATGAAGAGGTAAAATACACATTAAGAAGTATGCAGTAATGTTTCTAGAAGAGAATAGAAATTGAATTTCTTTAAAACAAAGCAAAAAATAAACACTGAAAGAACTTGAAATTTATTTTCATCAACTCTACAAAGAAGAAAAACACTCAAAAAATGCATAATATTGTCCCTAATTTGAAATCAAATTGAACTTCAGGAAAAAAAAAGAGTATCTTCCTAACAGTGCCTTAACTTTTAAAAAGAATGTTTTATTTGAGTTATCCTAAACTGTCAACTTCATTTGTAACTCCACAACCAACAGTAGCACCCTGAAATAAATACTAGTTCTGGGCAATAAAAAAAAATAAACCAAACTTTTATTTTCTTTGACAGGCAAAAAATATTGCAAAATCTGGACAAGAATTTGCAAGAAACAATCTCATGGGAGACCACATTTTTTGTTACTATTTCAAGCTTTTCCAGGTCAGTATATTTTTAATGGCTACTGGCACAGAAATAGAAATCACACAGCAAGAATTTAGGGCAACAGAGCTGCTGGAAATTGGCCAGTCTGATACTTGAAGCCACGAAACAAGCAGCAGCAATTAAAATCTTAATTCAGTTTTTACAAACGTTGTATTCAATTATATGCTATGAAACCCCTTAAGACTATGCTGGCTGTTTGAGAGGCAGTGGGATCCCATAAATCTTGATCTAATCTGCCAGAATATGTTGCCCACAATGATCAAAGAATTCCACATCAGACGCACACCCTGTGAACCACAGCTGAAAATATCTGTGCATTAGCACCAAGATACCGAACTCCAGGGCGGCACCCGAAGGGGCTCCCGTCTGCAGCTGGGTGTTCCTTCACCCTGTCTGTGACAAGCTGCAGGAACAGATGGTGTAGCCCCGGAGTTTTTACAGAATTGCTCAGCTGATTTGGTACAATATAGGCAACTAGACGTACAATTTATAAAATTTATGCATTAATGATACCTTCCTTTTTTTAAAACTAGGAATATGCCAGCTTGCAAGTGAGTGAACCAAAAATCAGAGATGGGATGGAGAAGGTGCAGCAGCCTGATGATGATCTTTTCCCATGCACTTGCCACCGAAAAAAGGTACAGTCCATGCAGAGTTAAATGAAAAGTGCTGAGTGTCTTTAGTTCCTGCTCAGCCCTGCTGGAGCAGGGCTGCTCAGTGCCCCACAGTATCAGTTATCAGGCCCGGCCATTAACACCTATCGAGCTTAGAAACACTTCTTGATGTATTTGCAGGACTAGAGGACTAGACAGTGAAAAATAGGCTTCCAGTTAACTGAAACATGTTTCTTCTTTTTTGACTGCAGGCCAAAGATGAACTCTGACAGAAGTAAATATTTTTTTTCAGTATATACCTAAATTCAGACTGTCTTCTTAAAGAAAGAAGAAAAATCTGGGTTAGTACGCCTGTGGATATTTTAAAGTTTACCATTTCGTGATCTAGGTATGGAAAAAAACAAAGCACCCCTGATTTCCTTTTTATCATGCAGTGGTGGCAGAGCCTTATTCAAACACATTTTTATAATTTTTTTAAAATAAAAACCATGTTTGTATCAGTCATGTGTTTCTGTCCTGTGTTACCTTAGAAATGCAGATACTTTTTACTCATGCTTGTATATAGTAAGTCTTTTCATAAACATGAAACTGTTCTGCAAAGAAGGGCAGATAAGAGTTGTATATCTTCCCTCTATCTGTTTATCTATCCATCCATCCAAAGGCTTCTTTCTTGAAACCATAACTTTGCCCCTTCTGAGAGAATCTCAAAGGCAATGCTGTGGCGTTCATAATAAATCTTGCTAACCTGAAGGAAAACCACAGTCCAATACTGCTGTAGGCTTGGTTATACCAACAGGTTACTCACAGCCCATAATGAGAAGGGCTGCAGCTGCCAGTACACACAAAGCATTTCAGCCACTCTCCTGTGTTAGAGCTCAGACAGGGATCTGAGATCCTCCTGTCACAATGGATGCAGAACTGGTTCCTGCTCCAGGAGTTCTTCCATCACTAAACCAAATTTGTCTATTGGTTTTTATTTATCAGAGGGTCGCTGATAGTCCTTTACACAAGGGATCAGTCCTTTACACAAAGAACATTAGTGAAGGGGACTCCTCAAAACCGAAAGCTGTTCTTTGCTCCATGTGCCCAGCTGTGCCTGCATTACCTCCTCTTCCTCCCCAGAGGCAGAATCTGGCTCCATAAGGTAGCAGACATGTGACCAGCCAAAGATTCCTCTCCTTGCTTCACAGGTTTGGAAGCACCTGGGAAGGCCAGCACACAGCACCAAGGCAAAGTAGTACACCAGGCTTGCCAGCCTCAGGGGATGTGCTGGCAGAACCCTAAAATCGGTAGGTTTTAATTGCAAGTGAGTACAGCATCAGTAATATACTCAGAAATTCCCTAAAGATACACTGTTGAAGTAGATTTTTTCCACTATATTGCTTCAAATATTAGTCAAAAGCATTACTTAATCCTCTGCATTCCAAAGTGTTGTATATGGATATTTGCATAGAAACACAGAGAACAATGCTGCCATGATATATTTTCTGTACTTCTGGAAGTTCTTTATTATTTTGCATTTTATTTCATTCATACAAAGCTTAATTTGCATTTGTACTTATACCTCTGAAAACACCAGTTTTAAGAAAAATATGCCTCTAAACAATAACAAATCCCTTATTTGCCACATTTAGGAAAAACTAAATGAAGATACTGCTTGAACACTGCAAATTATTTCTGCTGCAGCTGAACATTCTCTCTAAGCCAAGAAAAAACTTGAGCATTTACTTCTTTCATGACATCGTCTGCTGTTCGTCCTTTGACTGCCATCCCATGGTTTGCTTTATCAATCCAATAGATTTTTCTGGGGGCTTTCATTTTGCTCACCACACCTTCTAGTAATTGCTATGGAGAAAACAAGAATGCAAATATTAGAGAATATGAGAACTGCTACAAACTCTGGATAGGCAGCTCCTAAAAACCAGATAAATGGATCTGTGTGCACATGAAAAACACCCTGCTAGGAAAATGGGATGTATTCTCTATTCGGGATATGAATAGTGGGATCTGCTCAAAGCTTCACCCTCATTCAGAGAATAGCAGAAAATTAAACCTCGAAGGAGTCCATTTTTACTGTCAGAGGGTAGTGCTGGCAATAAAATGATAGAATTGAAGTCAGATTTGTCTTCAGAGGCTGAGTAGCAATGTAATTCCTTAGGGACTAGCTTTGACACTGTTGAAATTTCTTAGCAAACAGATCTAAGAACCAGCTCACAAAGTCAAAGATTCCCCCATAAAGAGGGCACTCCAAGGACATGCTGGTAACTAGCCTGACTTATTTTGGCAACAAATCCTCACAAAATCATTATGACTCATTAGAAACTGTCCAAGCATGGAAAATGACAACTGCACATAGACTCAAATTCACACTGGCCTGTTCAAGAACTGCAGACACCTGTTTGCAAGGAAACAGCAGAAAAGCACTGTTTCCCTCCTTCTGTACACCTGCTCTTCATCTCTGCACAAATATCACTTTCTACCACAGAAGCCTGACTTAGGGGTAGAACTGCTTTGCTAGAAGAATTTGCCATGAAAATGTGACCAATGTGACATTGATGGCACCACACAATGGGTTTTGTAACTTGAAATGGTTAAAACAAAACAGAAAATAGCTCACTCCTTCCATAGACCACTTTTAATTTTTGCAATCCTATCGAAACTGTTTAAATCAGGTGTTTCAGTGACCCAAAGATGAGCTTGCTAAAGTGGAAGATCAAGCATGGTCCATTAAGTATTAAGCAGCAAAAGGATTCCAGCAAAAGGATTTCTGCCAGGCTTCCTTGTGTCTGATGAAGTTTTCTACCCAAGGCTTCCTTGAGAAGACAGTTATTTAGGCAAGGCTGTTAATTAGGTGAGATACACCTAAGGCTCACCGAGGGTCATTGCTGCTCCTCCAGACTGCCCTTTCATAGTAGGATTTACAAGAGTACTCACTTTTTCACACATCTCATCTGCTGATCCTGAGACAAACAGCACTGGACATGTGATCAGTAATAAATCCTCATCCCGGAGCTTGGACTGCAGTTTTGGTCGATGCAATGGGTAAGATAAACACACGAGACCTTGAATGAAGCCATCATCATCATCATTACCCTGGCTCAGCTGACGTATCACAGAGACAGCAGCTCGCGAGCCCATGGAACGGCCTTTCTCCCATGCAGAAATAAGGAAAAAATATTATCTGCTGTCACCTCATCTACATTCTGGTTTAGTAAACAACTCCCCAAACCAATCCAACTGAGTGTATTTCAGTGTCACAAAATGCTAGGGATGTTCTACTTCATGAAAAACATTAATCCTAATTTCAACATTTTCTGCTAAGATATTTGTCTAGTTGTAACATTTACACCCCTGTTGAAAAAAGAACGGAAAAAGAAAGAAAAGAAAATATAAATGGATAGGGATCCCTTGCAATACTGGAAGGAAGAACACCCCAGCCTGGGGACAAGGGAAAAGAAGGACTGGTCCTACACTCCAGAGCCTGGAAATCTGAGATAGCCATGATAGTATCCTGTATCATTATTTTCATGCAACCTCAATTTGCTCAAATTCAGAACAAAATTCTGTGCTTGATTTCACTTGGCTCACAAAACAAGTCCAGCAAGTGTTACGCACACCTTGAACTTCAGCCTAAAAGTAAAAGTAGAAGGGAGGGAAAAAAGTGTGAACTTGGAACTTGAGGTCAGCTATTAACAGCAAGGGAGATTCAATGTATCTCCTCAAAGATGAGGCATATGAGTGGACAATGCACTGTAACTGAGTGTTACAAGTCACTAGTTCTTAGAGCAGCACAGACTTGGTTCACTTAAGAGAAAACAGAATTTCCCCTATCAAGATATTCCTAACCACCCCCACTTACTCCCCTTTCCCCATAACATAGCTGACTTTTTTTATCTGGGTTTTAATTACCAAAACCTGTTTTGGGAAAATTGTTTTCCATTTATCAGTAACCAGAATTATTCAAGATCTGCAGTTAAAAAGTACACATAGATAATCAGAAAACTCATGCCCTGTAAATTCTAAGTGGCAAGGAAGTTTTCTCCCAAAGTACCTGGAAAATACAATCTATTGCTCTTTCTTTCCTCTTCTGCAGTAAGATCTATGGCATCATAAGGAGGGTTCATTTGCTTTTCACCAAAGTGGGACAGACTTGGAATACTTACAGATTGCTATTACTACAGACAGTATAAGAGAGAAAAATTATTGAAAAAAAAAACAATACCTGCAAGGAAAACACCAGAAAGTTTATAATCATCATGAAGTTTTAAGTATTCCTATAGAAATAAGAGAAAGAGAAGCATTACAAGTCAGAATTAAGACAGCTGGGAAGCTGGGGGATCTCTTCTGTTTGTAGCTACTACACAGAAAATGCGAAGCTCTTTCAGAACTGCATATTAAAAGAACAGGTACATACAAGGTGCCCTCTTGGGTTTTATCACATAAATGGTTTCATGACATTTTGCAGCAACAACATAATCAATTTCACATTAGCTCTCAGCAAGTCTAAAATATCAGATGGCCTAAAAAGATACCAAAACATAACTGATTACTATGTATCAACTCAGTTATAGTAACAGACCCCATGCACACTCTTGTCCCATCAAAAGGAAAAACAGTTTTGCAAAAATGCCCTTCACTGAGGTTATGTATTTGTGACACAATCAGTTAAGTCCAATAGAAAAGATAAAATTCAGCAATATTTTTTCTGGTTTTAGGAGATAACTAATCAGATGCTATCTTAGCAGATGCCTTAAAATTATCCTTACATAGCAGCATATTAACATAACATTATGCTTCTTCCAGAAAGACTGGAGATGCCCATGAAAGACAGTAAAGTCTGACTCCAAATTAATGTACATACAATCACAATGATATCATACAAAATTCCTTTAGAACTGGACTTTGCTCCCCTCTGAAAATGCCTCCTGCTCAATGCAAGCAGATCACCCATCATAAATTCTTCACCCAGCTCGTTTCCATCCTTAATTCTTTCCCTTTTTGCAAGTGCTAAGTTTTCCCACAAAACACCCTTGCTCTTTGTTAGGCTTTTCTTCTTCCCTGAACTCGAACCCACACCCTTGTGGCAGCTGTTCCAGCTGTTGCCCATCTAAGAACTGCTTTGATGTTTCTGTTCACACACAGTGCTCCATTTACCTAAGCATTGGTTCTAATTTTCCCACTGTTGCTTGACTAATCTCTGGCTGTAATTTAAGAAACCTGGAAGACAGCACCCATGGATCCAAGTTTTGGTCTAAGAATTTTTTTCACTCCTTACCACAACTGCTTTGAAAGCCTTAGTTCTGTAGGCAACATTTAGGCCTTTACAAGTAAACCGCAGGCACAGAATTCCATGGGATGCAAGATAGGCTGCCAAGGACACTAAGTGAGGGAAATTCATGTCTCCCCCAGCTCCATGAGTAAGAATCACTCCATATGTTGGTTTCTTCTCTGGGACAGAAAAGATAGCATCGAGGTATTTGTTTCCAAAAGGTACTTTCACTTTAACCTAGAAATGAAACAAACCCCAAAATTATTATTAAAAAAAACCCAAAATCAAACAAAAACCCAAAAAGCACCCCCAAAAAAACCAAGAGGGAGTGTTCCCAGTCCATACATCTACACATTATTATGAAAAAAAAACCCAATTAAGAAATAAATAAAAATTGCATGCCTGCTTTTATTTCTTCTGTTTAAGAGTACTTAATGACTGACTGCACCTGCAGTTCAAAGATTTTCTGTACAATAATGGGCAAATCATTTTATGACTCCACACCTTATGTTCTGCATTAGATAATGAAGCTTCAAAGCATAAACTGAAATGGTTCTGGCCCTCTCTATGTATCTATGACTAGCTTTTCCAGACCTAACTAGCTGCCTAGACCATAATATGTGACATTAAGGCACAGCCTAGCAAACATTTTGAAATCACACAGTGGTAACCAGTGAGTGAAGCAACAGAGGCAAGGACTGAACCTTCCCCAGGGACAGGGGACAGAACAGGTTCGGCCAGAGCTCCAGGGGGACACAGGGCCCCCATCAGCACACCCAGCTTGAGGAGCTGATCCAGACACAAGACCTGGTCATGTTCTGCGGAATGAACGGGGATTGGGCAACACCAGTGCTCCTGTGGCGGCTTCTGAGAGCAGGAAGGACAACCCGGGGCAGGGATAAATTCAGTGTCCCGAAGGCGCTCCTCGGCAGCGCTCCGCAGAGGAGCTGCACAGGCCGAGGGAGGCGCTGAGCGGCCCTGCCGAGCTGCTGCCCCCGGAGCGAGTGGTAGACACCAGACAAGGCAGGGGATGGCGGAGGACACGCGGGACAGCCAGAGGCCTGCACACAGCGACAGGCAGAGCTGCAGCCGCCACCAGCCACGGACACGCCGCTCCTGGGAAGGCAGAGGCGGCAACGCACCCACTCCACCCCCTTGCCCAGCTCCAGGGCCCCCTCAGAGGGAAGGGCGGCTGCCCCGGGCAGCAGGAGCCCGCTCATCCACACGGGTGGCAGGCCCACGGCTGCGGCCATACCTCCGCCCGCCCGCTCATCCCGCCGGGACGTCACCGGAGTGACAGCCGCCCGCGCCAGTCCCGCCCCGCGGCTCGGATGCCGCGGCGCTGATTGGTCAGAACCGGCGAGGCCCCGCCCCCGGGGCGAGTAGAGGCAGCGGCCTGCGCGGGGCAGCGGGAGCTGTGGGTGGGCACGGGTTTGGCCGTGTTAAATACGTAACACAGCCAGAAATAAATCAAGCCCCACGTAAATGGTTTTTATTCACCCGTGTGTACAAAAACTCCACGGACTGCTAGGTGGTAATTCAGCACGCATAAAGCAAATTGCATAGGGATTGCTCGGAAAGTCAGGTTTTTACTGAGTTCAAGGAGCGCAGATGAAATGCTTAGGATGAATTGCAGAATCGCAGAATCATTTAGGTTGGAAACGACCCCTGAGGCCATGGAGCCCAACCTGTGACTGAACACCACCGTGTCAACAAGACCCCGGCACTGAATGCCACATCCGATCATTTCTTGAACACCTTCCAGGGACAGCGACTTCACCACCTTCCTTGCAATATTTAGAAACACTTTCCGTGAAGAAATTGCTCCTGACGTCCAACCTGAACCTCCCCTGGCACTGCTTGAGGCCATTTTCTCTTGTCCTGTTGCTGGTTGCTTGGGAGAAGAGACCAGCCCCCTGGTTAACCTGGCTACAGCCTCCTTCCAGGGGGTTGTAGAGAGTGATAAAGTCACCCTGAGCCTCCTTTGCTCCCCTCCATCTCCCTCAGCTGCTCCTCATAAGACTTGTGCTCCAGACCCTTCCCCAGCTCCATTGCCTTTTTCTGGACTTGCTCAAGTGCCTCAATGTCTGTGCAGAAGTAAGGGCTCAGAACGGGACACAGGATTCAGGGTGTGGACATGGCAGTGCCAAGTACAGAGGGAAAGGCTAGCTGTCCAGAGAGACATCAGGCAATTTTTTTTGGCAGCTGTCAGCACACTTGATCTGTGTGACATTGACAAACAGGGGAGACACTCAATGGCTGGTTTTCTAGGTACACATCTGTCCCCAGGGCTGTGCTCTGTTGTACAGTACATGACCCACTGTGTTCAAAATGCAGCCTTCTTCTGGTGGGAGACAGCACCAACAATATTCAACAGTGCTCAAAGTATTTGTATAGTGAGTATTTCACAGGCCAATAAAAAAATTCCAAAATCCTCTATTGCAAGGTATGCAGCCAGAGCTCAAGTTTTCTTCCAGTGTTAAGAAGCTCACTCATATCAATTAAGGTGCCCTATTACTTAGTTGATTGAAGATGTCATCACCCAGCAGAACTTTGTTTTCCATATGTTCACCTGCTGGAAAATAAGCTTGCTCTGGCTTGTGCTGTGAGTGTCTCACAGTCAGCCTGCCAGCTGGATATTGTCAAGCACTGGGATTGAAATACTGCAGCCCTCTGAAAAGTGAACCTGGCAGGGTAGCTCAGGTTCTGCGCTGCTGTCTCAGTGACCATCCTGCCACCTCACAGGCCAATTCCCAGTTCAGGCATTATTAGTAAGTGTGAAAGACAGAAGTGAAGAACCTGGGAGATTTACAGGGAGATTTATTCATCTGGATTTCTACCCTGCCTAAAAGATGTCAAGCTAAAGTGGGATGCAGAAGCATTAAGCTGAGTGAAAGTTAGGCAGAGCCTGTGTGAGTTGTGCACTTTCCACTGAGCTCAGCCTTAGATGGTGTCCAGGCAGCTGCTCCTGGAGCTGCAGCTCACATCTGGGGAGTGCAGCAAACTGGGGAAATGTCAGATTAATTTGTCTTGATTGGAGATCGCACTATTCTAATTAGTAGTTCACACCCATTAAGCCTTTGTAAACAAGATACTTGGCAAAAGTGGACTGAGAAGATTTGTTTTCCCAAAGTAGTTACAACCTCAACCTAGAAAACAGGTATGCAAGAAGAAGGTTAAGAAAATCTTCCTTCATATTAATTTCTGGGGTTTTTTTTCATTACCACTTTCATTTCTATATGTAATGGATGTTTTTGTGCTCTGGTATAGTTTACATTTTTGGTGCTGTTTTGCTCCTTTCTTGGTCTGCTTTTTTCATTCTCTTTCTTTTAAATTTTTCCTCCCTCTTCAGTCTACCTGCTGTATTTGTCCTACTGTACTCACCTACTGTCTCCAGAGCAGTCCTTGAGGAATCTGTATCCCACCAAATCTATCCATCTAACCCCTTCCCACTGGAAAACTACTTTCTTATGTTTTCTCCATACAGCAAGCTGCTACTGGTTTACTTCCTGTTTTTCTCTGTTCATTTTCTTGGCTCCAATCTCCTTTCAACACTTGAAACTGTCCTGTGCATAAGCACAGTCTTTGAGGTAGGGTAGCTAATACCCACCAGAGTTGAGAACATCACAAATGCCGGGCTGGATGGGGCCCTGAGCCACCTGGTCTAGTGGAAGGTGTCCCTCTTCATGGCAGAAGGGCTGGAAATGGGTGACCCTTAAGGTCCCTTCCAACCCTAACCGTTCTGTGATTCTGTGGTGAAGAGAATGTGTGAGGAAGGAGAGAATCTGTCATTCTGTAATCCACTGGTCTGTGGTAATAGGGTTGGACCAGTACATTTTTGCCACGCTTTTTCTGCTGTAACTTTCTTTCTGGAAGATAATGACCCCAATTTTTGCTGGTATGTCAAAGGCAACTGAATTATAAATACATGTATTAGATTCCAACTCATGAGCAAATTATTTATGATGAATAATTTCTGGGTTTTATTGAGTTCTGCATACCTAATAAAATGCATTAACATGCAAATTCCTTATTTTTTTAATTTGGCATCATAAAGCAATTCTCATATCAGACTATTCCAAATTAGGTCTTTCTGAGTTTAGGAGGACATTTAGATAGATTCTTGTTGATTTTCAAGTGTGCTGAGTAACTAATCTGAAATCCAGTTGTATTCCATTCCAGGAGTATTGAAAATCCTTTTTTTTTTTTTTTTACACACCTAAATATTAATTAATACTGTAAGTTAAAGCTCCCCCAAAAACTCAATTATGAATCTTTTCTGAACTTCTGAATCAATGTTTTTAATTTAACATCTAAGAAAACACGGTTTCTTAGGAGCATGGCATCGTTTCATAACTTTAACCTTACATCACTCCTGGAAATAGAAGCAGATTCTGGAAACGACAGAGTACATAATAATCTAAGTCTGTCACCAAATATGAAAATCACTTGAGCTATGTGATTTGCCATTTCTCAATGGGAATATATGTCGAGCGTTATAATAACCTATGCACTGCTGTAAGCACCTCTGACAGATTTGATATGCCAAAGGCAGCTGGGGTTGGAGAAACAGTGGCTGTTTACCAAAGAATGACATTACCCCTGGTCTAAACTTGGGACCCGGTAACTTTCAGTAGCACATCAGACAATCCCTGTTCTTTTCTTTGGATTATAAATACAGCATTTCATACCAGAGACTTAGATTAACACACAATGGGAACAACAGAGATGACCTTTTGTGTTGATCTGTTGTTGGAATATATTTGTTTGGAGATATGTATAAAAATAATTATAAAAGTATAAAAACATATGTTGGGGGGGGTCTATATTTCAGTGTAAAATAAATATCAGCTTGAGGACATTAGGCTCAGAACCTTTTTTGTTCTTAAGCTTTTTATTAGAAGATTGTAAAAAAATTTGGGGTTCTTTTTAGGCTGGAGACACATATTTCCTCTAAAAGTTCAACTCTCCCTCTAAATTACAACTCTCCCTCTGACTTTTGAGCAAGAACCTTCTTTTTTTTTTTCCTGAGGATGTAGATACACATCAGCCCATGGACATGCTGTGTTCACAGGTATCAAAAGTAAGCTGAAAGTGCTCAGCCAACTATTACCTGATTAGCCAGAATAGTTTTCTTTGTTTAAAAGGGCTGATATCCATAATACTGCTTAATTTTTAGCTATTGCATCATACTTCTTGAGTGTCTGAAGAAGTTTTGAATTCTCCCTGAAAGAAGAAGCGAAGGGCAGGCAATAGGAAGAATCGCTTTCTCCAGGAAGGGTGAAGGAATAAGCCCGCCTGTTTTTAGTCTATTCAGACTTACTATGTGTGTAAGTGTGTTACTGACATGCAATGTAGAGTATATAAAAAAAATGCAATGTGTATGTGCTAGGCACCTATTTTTATGAAATTATGTCATGTACATGGTGCCTTTTGTAGCATTATATAGGTCACAAACTCTGGGAGCACTGATAACGTCAGGTGACAAATGTGCAGTGCATAAAAACTTCTCTCCCTGTGCACGAGTCTCTTTGGGAACATTTCTGGCTTTGTAGGTGTGGTGCTAAATGGAAGTTCCTTACTTTAATTAAGGAAGGTGTCATCATAACACGTGCTTCTGCATGACAAATTTGGATGCTATACATTTCTCAGAGTCTTTGTTCGAGAATTTGAATTCCCTCCTTGTTCTTGATAAATGCAACCACTTTGTTTTCCAGTGGCAGCTGTTACAGTTCTTGCGTGTGCTAGGACTGCACAGGGCACTGCTGGCAAGAGGTTGCTCTCATTATTCTCTCCCCTTGGCTTACGGTGAACTGGCCTGGCCAGGAGTCAGTGGAACAAACCTTTCTGATCTCAATGCTGAAAGGAAAGAATTAATAGTTTTGGCATGTTCGTACAATCTTTGAATGCTGACATCAATTCCATGTATGTTTTTGTTCTGAAGTTTCACTTTATCTGTTGCTTTTTTAAAAGGTTAGCATGGTTAGGGATGGTAAAGAACATCATTGCTGCTGCTAGAGTTTATTTTGCTGTGAACACTGTTTTAAGATTTAAATCTCTTTAACATTTAATTCTCAGTTCAAAAATCAGATCCCCTCTGCAGTTGTGCCATCAATCATTCAAGTAAGTTACTTGTCTGGAGTTTATTGATAGTTATAAACATCGTGTTACAGCCCCGAAATATGGGCATCTGTGTGTATTTTGCATCTTGCTGCAAGATCCTAGGCCATTTTCACTTCTGTTAATATGATTATAATGAGATGCAGGAAGTGACATTGCCCTTCTCTTTGCCTTTAATTCCCACATAGGCTGACAGAAAATTAAGCCCTTTGTTTATCCAGAACTTATCAGAATGAGTAACCGCAGAGTCTCTGCAGATATGTGTTTTACCTTCTTCAATTATCATTCCTCCAGGTCACTTCTTTCATTTAAGCAGACAGAATTACAGAACCACAGAATCATTTAGGCTGAAAATGATCTCTGAGACCATTGAGCCCAACCTTTGGCTGAACACCATCATGTCAACTAGACCATGGCACTGTGTGAGATCCATATTCACTTGCAGAATTTCAGGGATGATGACTCCACCACCTACCTGAGCACCTCATTCCAATGTTTAACCACCCTTTCAGTGAAGAATTCTTCCACATGTCCAACCTGAACCTCCCCTGGTTCAGCTTGAGGCTTTGTCCTCTCATCCTGTCACTGGTTGCCAACCAACCCCCATCTGGCTGCAGCCTGCTGTTATATAATTGTAGAGAGGAAGGTCTCCTCTGAGCTCCTTCTTTCCAGGCTAAACAACCCCAACTCCCTCAGCTGCTCCTGATAAGACTAACTTTCTAACTCTCTTTTCCAAAGCATTCCAGGAATTCCTTTCAGTCTCACATTACCTGTATTGATAAGAAGTACCTTATGTACTCTGGAGTCCAAGATATTTCTAAACAAGGGAGTACAAAAAAAGAGTGCAAGGAACTCTCTCTGATTTGTTCATCTGTTACAACAGAATATCAGTCTCAGTCGCATTACTCAGAAATGTTTTCTGGTTTTACAGAAAAGTAAAAAGTTAAAAGTTTTTTTACAGAAAAGTTGAAAGTTAATTTATGCTACAACTCTCTAGTCTGATAGAAATAAGCAGTGGAAAAATGTAATAAAGTCACCATCAATTGCTGTTCACAAAATCTATTACTCCGTAATTGGTTTCACACAATTTATCAAATCCAGTCTGGATATTGTTCACTTGTTAGTAGATTTCAGTGTACACAGAGAGCGTGTATTTGCTTACTGCATAAAACTGAAGTCAGACTGAAAGGTCTAATAATTACCTTCTTGTTTTCCCCTTTTATCTTACACACTGTCATGAATTTACATGTGTAACAGGATCTAGTTTGCTACCAGCTATATACTTTTTGATATAAACATTCATGCTCATATACATGCACACCAGAAGTGTTAGCATGCAAGGAAATGAGTCTGGAGACTGACACATGTGGCTGTCAGTGGCCCCAAGCAGAATTTTTATAGAACTGTAACTTCTCAGAGCAGTCTTGTAGCTCATTTTGTGTTCATAGGACAGCTCATACGTCCTCTAGCTGTGCTCAGGGAGTCTTAGGTGGACTAATACTTGCAAGGCTGTTGCCAGCTAGCTATTTTAAATCCTCCTGGTGTCATGCAAAGCTGCACTCAGTGCTCAACCAGCCAGTGAATTCATCTCAGTTCCTGTGCTCCATGCATCAGTGCTTGAGTTGTTAGCATCTTGCAGAATCATGAAATGGCTTGGGTTGGAAGGGACCTTAAAGATCATCCAATTCCAGCTCCCCTGAAAAGGGCAGGGACACTTTCCACTAGACCAGGTTGTTCAGAGCCCTATCCAGCCTGGCCTTCAACACTTCCAGTGATGGAACATCCACAGCTTCTCTGGGCAACCTGTCCCAGTGCCTCCCCACCCTCACAGTGAAGAATTTGTTCCTAACAGCCAATCTAAACCTAGTCTCTTTCAGCTCAAAGCCATTGCCCTTTGTCCTATCACTACATGCCCTTGCAAGTCCAGGTAAGTGGACATTCTTAAGTCTTGCATTTTGTGCCATATCTAAAGCCAATCTGAGTGTAGCTGGGGAGATGATATTTGACCACCCTTCTTTCTTATCTGCTATCTCCCTCCCAAGGAAAGACCAGCCAGAAACATTTTTCAGGACCTTTCAGTCCTGATCAAGTGTATTCTCCCCTCAATTCTCAAAAGGTAAGAATTTCTTCACATCTTCTAAAGCTTCATGAAAAGCAATAATTAAGTATGGCCTGAGTGATCTCTCCCCCACCTCTTCATGCTCTGCAGTTTTGGTTGTAAAATTTTCAACAGAGATGCATGGAAACTATAGCATTAAATGGTGACAAAACTAAGAATGCTCTTTGCTCTGACTAAACTGGGTTTTTGTGCCCTGCAGTTACTCAGCTGGAACTCAGTGGGAATTAATGGATCAAAGCTGTTATGAAACTGTATGGGTATGGCTCTTGCAGCCATTGCAAAGACTTTGATAGGCTGGAAGAGAAAACTCAGGAATGGTGCAGGTAGTAACACACATGTTGTACCTGGACTCATTTAAAATCCATAATTTAAACAAAGCTGAGCCTCATGAGCACTTCTCTGATATACCATTAAAAGTGTCCTGACCTATTTCTCCTCTAAGAATTTCTTGCTGGGTGAAATTACCCATGTAAGGTATCTGACCTTCACTTGAAGTTGTGTTGCATGTCACAAAGTGTGCATTTCTTGTACACAGGCACTTTGACAAGTAGAAGATTTTTCACGAGATGCTGCAAAGACAACAGATTGCTGAAGTCCGCATGACAGCTTTCAGCCCCAGACGTGTTTGGCTCTTCTCCTCAGCTCTTATAAAGCAATAGATTATATGACATGAATAAGTTCAGGAAGATGACAAGAAGAAAGATGAAGCACAGGATTTCATCCACTGCGAGTACTCTTAAGACCCTGTAGCATTACAAGACTTTTATTTATGTGGGATTTTATTTATGTGGGATTTAGGTCATCCCAAGGTTAACCTTTGAATTTCTGGATATGCAGCCTTGTCTTGATCACCTGAATACTTCAGCATGCAAAGCCCTTTGGAGATTGGATCTAAAACCAGATGTCTCTCAAATGTCTGTTCCACAATTAATCTCATTAACTGAAAAACAAATGCAAAAAAAGAAGATCATTACACTGCAGCATTCTGGGAAGACACTAAGGATAGTAACATTACGCTCACAAGCTGGAGGACTTGTTTTCATGGGGAATTTGTAGGTCTTTGCCAATTGCAGCAAATCACACAGAGGATGTCTGAGCAATGACGTCAGGCACACTGTGGAGTCAAGAGGCAAGTTGGTGATAAAGTCAGAAGGAGGCAGACTTGGCAAACTGCATCAGGCTCATGCCAGCTTGTGCCAGGACACACAGCGAGGTTTTGGCCTTGTGCTTGATAGCACGATGGACAGGTACAGAGCTAATGAAAGGGGTGGTGAAAAGATGACCTAGGAAAAGGTTATGTGCAGGATGGAATTTATGGTGCTATTTATTTTGTAGTTTAATTGCTGCTTTCAGCCCTTCCAATTTTAGATGCAGGTTTTACTTAGATTTTGGGCTTATGGGCTGCTGTTCAATTTTAGTGGGTTTTCTTTTGTTTTGTTTTGGGCTTTGTTTATTTGTTTTGTTGGTGGTTGTTGTTGTTTTTCCTCAAAGAAAATAACTGCAGGTTCTGTTTTCTAGAATACTGACCCTTAAGAAAATGAGCCATTTCCTGGTTAGGAGAGATTTCTAAGCCCTCAGTTTGGATCAAGATCAGATTTAACCCAGAGTAGAACTGTATCGAAATCAGGTTTAGGACCCAATGGCCGCAAACTCTGTTTATGAACTTGTCATTCTCTTAGATGCTCTGTTCACTTTGAGCTCTTGGCCCTGTTTGAATGCTGCGCTGAAGTTAGAGGCCCTCATGTAGTCAGGAATTAATTTGAATCTGCAAAAAAGGAGGTCAGATCAATTAATCAGTGAGGTAGGTCAGTTGACTTGTCAAAGAGTTGGAAGAAAGTAATGGTTTTACATTGATTTTGCATCAATCTGTTAGAATTCTTAAAATGTCCCTTTCAATATTTACTAGTGGAAATGAAATGCAGCAGAAGCATATCTCAGTAGATGCTTTGACATCACTGCAGTTAAATATTTTTTAAGTGGCAAGGCATTTCCCTAAGACTGCAGAAATGAGAGAATCCAGCTATGTCATCTAACCCTATCCCTGCCGGTGCAACATTATATGACATTTGCTGTGGTGACTGTCAGGAACTTTTAAGACCACGTTATGGCAGCAGCCCTTGTGTTTGCAGTAACCCAGCCCACAGAGGGGATGGAAGAGGCTGTGCCAGTACAGGCACAGCAGATAATTCTGCTTGGTCCCTGCAACTCTCTCACTCCTGTAAGTTTATGCCTCTATCAGAGTATCATTAACATCAGCTCTTTGTCCTGTGCCACTCTGCCTAGAGGAAGTGTGCAAACAACCAAATGTTGTCTTTTGAAATGGATTGCTTGTTTTCTCTTTGCACAATCAGTGCAGGTTTAATGTTCATATGATAAAGTGTTTATGTGCAAGGTCCCAGTCCCAGACCTCACCTACATAGTAATGAATGCTAGCTCACAAGGTTTAATCCAGACCTGCACTTAGAGTTTCACAGTGTCTCGCAAGAGCATTCCTCCTGTTGTTTGGCAGGACAGGCAAGTTTTCTGCAGACTGGCACACAAGTGGGCTCAGGTCAACCCTGACCTGAGCAGGGTGTGCTGAATTTTGACCAGGCAGGGCCCTCAGGTAACTCCAGCCAAATCATTCAAGGAGAAGCTGGAGGATGCAGCATGCAATTTTGGGTTCTTGTCTTTCATGGACTGATCTCTCTCTGTCCTCTTTCTGATTTGTTTCAGTGGAGCATTGAAGAGAGGAGTTTGGTTTCTGCCACTCTGCCATTCCTTGACACTTGCAGACCCATCTCCATATTTTGGAGTAGTAGAGCAGTTGGAAATGTCACATTGTCATCTCTTAAATATGTTCTAACATTGTTTGCTACCAAAGAAGTGAAACTGGATAGTTGGAAAGCAGATGATTAGCAGCAAAGTGTCTCTTCTGCCAGCCTGCTCTACTGGATATGCTCTGTGTGAGACCAAGGGGTTTCACCTGCAGACCTTGCCAAGAGCCGCAGATTCTGGGCAATCTAATGGCAGAGAATTCATAGTTTCATGAAGATCTAACCTTTGAGCTCCTGTGCCTATGGATTTTTGGTCTGACCTTCTTTCACAAGTTTTCTAGGTTATTGTTTGAAGCTGATAATGCCTCAAATATGTCAAGTGTTGCTTTGCCTCCTCCAGTTGTTACATCCTTTTCTTTAGCTTTCCAAGGACACTCACCTCAACTATCTTTATTTCTTTCTTTTTTTCTTTTTAAGGAGCCTTGACTTCTCCAGTGCCAGTAGCTTTTTTTTTTTTTTTATCACCTTGAAGAAGGTTTAGTCATGTGCTACTTGTGCTGACAGTTTCCCATGCTAAGTGCTGGAATTTTTAAACTGGACTATTCCTGCTCATTCCGTGGGTTATTGGTTCACCAAAAGCACTGGAGCAACCCCATGGGTAGCTGTACTGGTAAAGCTAACACATGCTGAAGTCAGGTGTTTATCTGCATGGATGGCCTATTGCTGGCTCTGCATCCTGAAGTCTTCCCAGAGCCTTCTGAGTTTCTCTCTTAGCCAGAACTGCAGGAGTGTAGTAAGTGTAGGATTCCTTCTTCTGCATCTTACAGATGTTGAAAAAGTACTGAGAAAAATCAAGGGAAGAAAATTACTGACATATTAATCAAGAAGGTTTTCTATTTCCCAATTTACTCCTTCCAGTCCCTAACCAGCTGTGAAAATAAGTGAATCTTTGGCAGATATATATATCTTCCCTACTCCATTTATACCACACTTGATCTTTTAACTAATCTTCAGGCAATTGATAAAAGGATTTTCCAAGCCACAAGGCCTGGTTAGAGCATCTTGAGCCTCAAGGGACCACAGGGATCATCCTTAATGCATTCTGTCCTGTGCAGAGGAGGCACAAATGGACACTTGTAATATGTACACATTGGTGAAAAATGTTCACAGCATTGGAACTTCCCATTCTTCATTTGCAGTGTTAATGTTGTGCTTATTGCAGCAAATAAAATACAGCAGGAAAAAACCCAGACCCAAACATCCCTGCTCATGTTTATATTTATACCATTTAATCTTTGGTCAAAAACTTAATGGGGTGCTTTTTCAAATACCAGCACATGGGAATACCCACACGAATGATGCACATGCAAAGCAGAACTTTTTTTTTTTTGAGCTTATACCAGAATTCTTACAAGTTCATGGCCTGCAGGATGGAGCAAACTTTCTTTTGGACAGTCTAGCACAAACTCAGCATTTAGGTCTCATTAAAGCCCCAGTCTGAGAGGTTAAACAGCATTAAATGTTGCAGGAGCCTCATGCCACATCTCTGCAATGGGAGTGGGTAGAGTTCATTCACTGTGAAGTAATGCTTGTGTTAATAGTTAGAGGTAGGGTGACCAGGAACCCATGCCTGGAAAACCTGTGATCTTGATGATTTCAGTGCCCTCTCTGGCATCCTGTGAAGAATCTCACATGACAGCTTTGAAGGTGGCTGGATCCTTTGCCAGTCAGCTGCTCCCTTCAGAAAATTCTTCCCCAGATATTCTCTGGATGAAAGAAATCCCCGTCAAAACACCCATCAGAAGGGAAAGAGCAGCAGCACTGTGTAAACAGCCTGGGGAGTGCCCTCATTTCAGATGAGCCTGTGAAAAACACTGCTGGGTCAGTAACATCAACCCATTAAGTGTTGCAGTGCTGGAGCTCAGCTTGAGCTGCTCAGTTCATTTCTGGGGTAGGGTTTGAAGATTGCACCCCAGGCTCCTGGGGGAAGCTTGTCCCCAGTGCTTAGGGGAATGAGCTGGAAGGTGCATCCATGGAGCAGAAACACCAACAGAGTGACATCCTTTGGGATCAATCAGTCAGGCATGTATAAGTAAATCAGTATTTGTGCATGGGACACTATGTTTATGAAAGGCATCTGGTCTGGTCTGCAGCTTAGGGCAGAAGTGCTGTGGAGGTGAGGACAGCACCTCTCTGTGTGCCCCACAAGGCTTATGGAAAACTCTGGAAAGTGCTTGCACCTGGGCAAGGCCCTCTTTGCTTTAAGCATACAGAAGCTGCAAGATCAGTGTCCCCAGGGAATGGGACTTTTCAGGGATGTTTCCGAGGCCATGCTTGAAATACGTAGTGTTGGTAAGCAGCTCGTGAGGCAGCTCTGTGAGCAAGAGGTCAGCAAGTGAGGGACTTCTCTCTGCTGATACAAGACTGTGTCTGAGGACATATTTGAGATAGAAGTGCCCTGAGTGTAGCACAAAGCCCTTCTCAGTATCCTCTTCCCTAAGGCTTGCAATTTGTAGCTCAGGAGAAGCCTCCCACCTGACTGCCACCATGTTCCAAACAGTAATTTCAGGCTGCCTGGCCTAGCAGGATTTGAAATGATGCCAGGATATGATTAATAAATTTCCATGTGCTTGCAGGAAGGCCAAGGAAAGCAGTGCTGGGAACAGCTGTGGGAGGTTTCCAAAAGCATGAGGTGACCTCCATCATGGCTGTGGTTGAGTAGGAATGTCTCCAGACAGCAGAGTGGCAGTTGAAAAAGTCTGACTGGATCTGACCCCACAGTTACCACTCCCTGGCTTGACTCTCCTTTTCTGGGCAAGTGGGCACTGCCATCTTGTCCTCATCAGCCTGAGTACCATTACCAGTCAGGAGAGGTGACAAATCTCTTGGTGGCAGGAGGCAGCCCCAGAGTGCTGAGGCCTCTGTGATGGCTGTGAAGGAAGGGATGATGGCTGGTTTCACCTCTGTTTCAGTTGCTGGAGAAGAAGGACATTCTGCCCCCACTCTCCTGGGTCCTGGCTGTTCCTCCTGGGTGAGTGAAAGCAGCCCAGCTCGCTGAGGCAGCAGCACCCCAAACCTGTGTGAGGGAATAAAGAGAAAAGTGCTGTCCACAGCTACACGTGGCAGATTTTCTGTTGTTGTTGCTTATTATGGGAAGTGAGGAAGTGAACTGTTCTCAGGGTATTTTTGATCATGCAGGCCTTCTCACTCAGCAGTAATCTAATCCCCCCAGAGGCAGGGGGATCCTATATACTGAGGTGCAGAGGGTAATTCTGCTGCCATTCTTCGTGTCAGCCTTTTTAACTCACTCAGCAGCTTGCCACAGACTGAAAAAAGCAAGCATAAAATGCCATGCCAATGGATGTGTAAAGTGGAATAAAAATGGAGAAAGGTAAATTGTTTTTCTGAAACTTAGTGGGGTGTCAGAAATTGATCAAGATAACTTTAGTCTTTGACAGTACTAGACAGTCTAATTTCCCCACTCATATTAGCAAAATCTTTCTGTGTATAATGTCTCTTTTACTTTGGAAGAATAGCAATGCATTTAAAAAAGCCCTCATTCTCAATTTAATGAAAACACATCTCACAGTGATTTTATATATTTCACAGTTGATTAAAAAAAAAAGCTCTCTCCCAGGAACAAAGATTTCCCAGCTTTTGAAAAGGCAACATCATTTTTTCCTTGGTTGCAAAGCTCCTTTTTTGCTATAATTGGATATTAACACCTCTGAGACTGACTGATTTCAAAGGCAACGCTCTGGCACTGAACCGGCAGGTCGGTAGTTGAGCTCATGACAGGGCTGCAAAGTGCTTCTGACTTCAGGTTTCAGTTTCCCAGGGCAGGCCCATGCCAAGGTATTCCCTCTTTCCTCAGAGGTGTTGGGAGCAGCCTCAGGAGTGTGCCTGGCTGGGTCAGGTGTCCAGCTTCAGTGTATTTCCTAGTACCACAGGGATGCAGCCTCACAGTTAAAAGATAGGGATATCTGGATGTGCTTGTAGTGAGACATCATAGAATATCCTGATCTACATGGGACCCACAAGGATCTTTGAATTCCTACTGCTGGCCCTGCACAGGACAGCCCCAGGAGTCAGACCATGTGCCTGAGTGCATTGTCCAAACACTTCTTGAAATATTGGCAGACTTGGTGCCATGAACAACCCATTTCTAATGTTCAGCCTAAACCTCTCCTGACACAGCTTCATGCTGTTCCGTCATGTGTTTCAAAGACTTTGTGAAGCCCTTTTTAAAAGAAATGTGTGTATGTGTGTGTGGAGTCCATGTACACTCATATGGATATACCTATCCATAAACCAAGCCTAAAATTGGTCTCTGTTAGGTGTTTGAACAGTCACTGAATGGGACAGCGGGGTTACTCCATGTAAATTGGTTATTCCATGTACATCTGAAGCACACTGAGATAAGTAAAGTACAGTAAAGTCTTCCATACAGTAGTCAAAAGATTTTAGGAGAAGTTCCTGAGGGATGCTGGGAAGCTCCAGGATTCAAGAATATTTACTTGGCAAGAGTTGCACCCTGTGGTAGAAATAAACACTTACAGGCTCTTTTAAAGTAAGAAATAACCTTAAAAGTGAAGACCCCTAAATGCACCTGCAGTTTATTGAACAGCTGCTTTCCAGGCCATGTTTAACTGAAGAAGGATCTACTTACATCACATGCACATCAGATCCAAAGGAGTTCACATCTGGGGGCCAAGGTCAAACATAAGCTCGTAGGCACATTGAACATGCCGGGCATTACTCAATGGTTATGGCTACCTGTGCTTGTGTCGTGGCCTACATGTGTACCACTGTGACCTTTGTGGAATTAGATCTTGGGGTGCTGGCTTAGTGGAATAAAGTAATGGAATTAGGCGGCTTTGTTTGTATAGTGAGCTTTATTCTAACATGACTGTGTTTCCATTCCAGCACAGAGGTGTCCCACTGCCCAGGAGGCTTGGATCAGAGGTGTCACACGTGTCTATTAAAGACTGTAATTGAAAGAATTTGCCTCCTCCCTCCTTGCCTGTGTCTGAAGGAGGAAATCCCTGTCCAGATGTGACAGCTGCATGCGAGGAAAGGACACTTGGCTATGGCAAGCTCAGTATGCTGAGTGCTTTACAGGCAAACAGACATGGTCAGTACTGAGGAAAATGAAACACTATGTGATCTAATAAGAAGTCTTCGATGGTAGAAAGTGAAAATGATTAATGCAGTTGCTGAGGTACAAATTTAGCAGGCTTGGGAGGACCAGAGTCTCTGGTCTGCTGAGGCCAGGTTGCATTGTAGATAAAATAAGTAGTGCCCATTGAGGTTTTTTTAATTACATTTTGAGAAGTTTTAGTCATGGCTTTCCATCAGAAAACTACCATTCTCTTTGCATAGAGAACCAGTAACCCTGGTGCCTGGAGTCTCAAGCCACCTGGGTGAGGGGGTATGACTGGTCCAGCAGCCCAGCAGAAAAGGCAGCCTGACTTAGTCACTGTCCTCTTGCTCTAGAAAAGCCATAATAGACATGGCAAATGATTAGGCATCTGGTCAGAGTCAAAATGCAGACCTTTAAAGCAGGGAGAAGGTAAGATTAGAAAAGCTGCTGTTCCTGTGAAAGGAGTCTTTGCTCATGTAAAACTGCCAGTGGACTTCTCTAACCAAGAAATGAGGAGAATGTTCTGTGAACACAGCAAAGTAAGAGGGAGGATGGGGAAGAAATGGACAAGTGAGGTGACTTGTCAACATCTCTATTGCTGTCAATGTACAATGCAAATGTGCTGTATCTGGGTACTGAATCTGGCTGGCAAAGGGGCTGCAGCACTCCTGCACAGGATGAGCCCTCAAACCACAGGCTTCATTCCTGGTGTCTGAATACCCCGTTGATTGATTTAAATAAGGCAGCTGCAGGACTCTTAGTAGGGGGGGAGCCTCTGTGCCAGCACAGAACGGTGAATGGAAGTGAGAATGTTGCACGTGTTCCTTCTTCACTTCTGTTCCTCTTCCCACTGCTTCCTTGCCCTTGGGTACTGGTCATCCACTGTGGCACACACAAACACTCTCCAGGAGAAGACCCCTCTCCTGTGGGGAGAGGCTTACCAAGCTCAGTGAGTGCTAGGGCCACCTAAAGGCTGGGAGGTGGCTGGGAAGGCAGGCACAGCTGTGGGGAGCAAAACTTCCTGCTTGCAGTGGTGGGAGCACCAAGGGCATCCACTTTTTGATGAGGAGTTGAGTGAATAGATGGGTGCTACTCTGCCAAGCTCCCCAAGACCTGGATTGCTGATGGCTCTGTGTTGTGGAAGAATCCTTGAGCCAGTGGGAACCATCCCATGTGCCCATTCAGGCTGTCCTCTCCTCCCTCATGGAGAGCTGAGTAGGTCAGATCTAGGATCGAGTGATTGGAATTTTGATGCTTGACTTAAGAGGGTCTCATGGCTCATTTGAAACTAAGCCTGAGCTAATTAGTTCCTGAAGACAGCAGTTCAGAAATAACCTGTCTGGCTCTGGGTGTCATGGTGGGAAAGGATGAGGAAAGCTCCTCTCTCCCATTCTGTGCTCTCGCCTGGCACACACAGTGAGGTGTGTCTTGGCTGGCTCCAGCCCAGATCTGCCTTGTCTGCCGAAGGGATACAGGAATTTCTAAATGCTTTTTCCTGAGTTATTCTGGCTCTGCTAAAAGGCCTGTTGTTTTGTGTTCATCTACTGTCATTGTTCCCCTGGGTTAAAAACTGGAGCAGGTTCTCCCTGCACCTGCTGGCACTGTTTGGGTTAATCCCAGGTACTCAGCCAAGCTAGCTCTGGCAGCAAGGGCAGAACCTGCAGGGCCACTGCCTTTTTCTTCCTGTCCCTGGGGGAGATACAAATTGAGACAGCCCCTGGCCTTTGCTTCATTTCTGTCCCACCTTTCAGCAATCTTTAGAGTTTTAAGTATAGGAAAGAGATGTTTCCAGAGACAGGGAACACTAGGCATTTCAAAGTTTCTGCTTAACTGGTACTCACAATGGAAAAAAATAATACCACATTTGTATCCAGATATAAGAGCAATGGAATGAGTACAGAAGTCTCTTATTAAAACAACCATCAGCCTGATGCTATAATTGGTATTTTATATATATATATAATATAAACCATTATATATATTAAATATAATTATTTATTTCTTACACTTAACAGCTATGTTCTCATTTTTCCTCCTCCTCTGGATGAGGCAGGCTGTTGCTCTCTTGCTATCTTTATGATTTTTAGCTTGGCTTCTACAATGAAATAAAAAACCAGTCCTCACTTCAAAAATATGTGGTCATGTTTCTTAAATGAAACAGTATGATGCTGAGAGTACCAAGACTGTAACTCAAGCTGCTGATAGCAAACTGCCAAAGTGATTTTTCTTTCAAGATATTGCCTTTCACTGAACCTGAAGATTGACTTACAATTTGTTGGACCATACATATCTGTTGGACCATGGATATCTGTTACATTTAGGAAGAGTGATTAGCAAACACTGGCAAGGCATTCTCCTAAGTAATATGGCACTATTACTCACTGCTGAATTTAAATGAAAAGATAAATGTTGCATGCCACAAGCCTAGCTCTATGCAGGTTTTGCTTCTGTTGTTTATTATGTATTTCTAAAGTAGCAGATAGAATTCTGGTGTCTTTGAAGCTGTCCTTAAGAACCAACAAATCAAAGATCCTTATTAAAGGAGCTGCTTCTATTCAGAGCAGCATAGCCAGACCTTAAGCTAGAAGTGCAGGACAAAACCTTTAAAACACTGCAAGATAAGAAGTGCTTTTGTAGAAATTGTCCCGTTCGTGTGACAACTGCAGCTATATTTGTTTTGGCATAAAAAGTAATAATTTTAAAAATTGAAAGTGCTATTATTTTAAATGGATTTTATACTTCATTGGCTATTGCTGTTCTGGTCCTAGGGAGCAGCTGACTTTAAGAGGCTGTTCTGGTCCTAGGGAGGCTGACTTTAAGGCTCAAGATAGTCATGCCAGCAGCACTGCTCTTAAGAAGATGCGTTTTGTCACCAAGAACTAAGGCAATGACTATCTGGTCCTGAATTCCCCCATTGGTCAAGCAGCAGAGAAATGTTTTTCTAGTCAGATCACACACAAGCCAGGGACATGGCTTTCTGCAGAGGAGTGGCCACTCTAAGAGCAGGCTCTTAGACAAATCTTTCTGCTTGTAAAAGTGTATCAGAGCTCATGAGACCCGTTGGGTGGTAGCCTGTAGAAGAGAGCCCATAGCAGTCTGGTGTTCAAAAGAAGGGCTTAAAATTATGGAATAGCTTAAATGTGCATGGGGAAGCTGAAAAGAGTTGGTAGAGGCAACCTTATCCTCATTAGCAACATCTTAAATCACTGCATGAATGTCCTTTCTCATGTTTCCTGCACAGATGCTGGAGATAATTCTGAGTCTATAAAACTTTGCTGGATATAGCTCAGTTTGCAGGCTCTCATTCCAGTTTTGAGGAGTAAGTACATTCTTGTCCGGTCTTCATAGTGATATAGTGTGGAAAAAACAACATGCCAAAGCAGTTCTCTTCCATGTGGTCCTCCTTCAGCATAGATGGCTGCAATATCTGTGCCCACCAAGTGAGTCACACACTCACACCTTTCAGTTTACAAAAATTTTGAAATGTCGTGGGGAAGGGAGTAGGGTGTCTGCCTACCTATGCTGTTTCTTCTCTTTAAATGAGCATTTGCCCTTTAACCTTGCTAAGAAGCACAGTTTAACTCAGAGGGCACTCAACTGTGGAACTTGTTGGCTCATAAGGGGTTGGAGCAACTTCTTGCCATGTAAGTCCCAGTCTAGTGAGGTACCAAAGATATGGAAAGGTGTCAAATAATGCCACCTCATGCTCAAACACAGTTGTGGTTGTCATTCAGCAATGAGCTTGCATATATTTTTCAATTTAATCTTAATGGGTTTAATGGGATTTGGAGTGTCCCCAATGTTTGTGCTACAGCTGTGCAATCATCTGACTTGGAGCTTCAACCAGAGGCTGCAAAAAAGCAAACTGTGCAAACCTGCTTTCACCCTTGCACCCAGCACCTGTGACATTCTCCTCACAGACCTCACTAAAATGAAGACTGCACTTCTTGGCTGGTCTTGAAAAGCAGGATAGTCAAATGTCTGCTAGGAATGGCTCAGGTGTACTTTCTCTTGCCTTAGACTGGAAGAATGGCCTTCCACAAGCAATTGCAACCCACTTTTCTGAAATTTCTAGGAAATTATACCACCTGATGGTTAGATTATTAGACTACAGCTACTAGCTAGTAGCCAAAATTAACACAAATCTTAATTACTCAGATTTTTCTGTAGCTGTTAATCCTTTCTAACTTTACTTAGCTGTCATTTCCAAGAGGAGGAGACTGGGGGAAAGAGAATGGTTTCCTGTTGGAAAGAGAATGCTTTTCGCCTTACAGGTTAAAGGACATACTTTCCATCCCATTTTACCTGTCACTTCTCTCAAGTGTTGACACAGACAGAAAAGAAGTCTAGATCATAAAAGGCAGTTGTAAGCCTCTTGGGCAGCCAAGTCCAATGTCAATCTTGTGAACTCCTGCCCTAAGTTGTTGTTTGTCTCTGGCTAAATCTGCCCTGTAGCTCTGTTTCCATGGTAAAACTTCCATGTCATCAGACGCTGGCCATAGATGCAATAAGTCAAATCCAAATGTTTTTGTCTGAGTGCCAAAAAAAAAAAAAAAAAAAAAAAAAAAAAAAAAAAAAGTTTGCCAGAGACATTTTCCCACCTCTTTCACCTTGCAAAAGTAAGACTTAATTTTAAGTCTACTTCTTGCCTCCTGACATACTTTGCTTCTTTGCCTAGGTGACAAGGGATTCTCAAGCCAGTTTCACCTTGGGGTGCAGTCACAACAAAAGAGGGACTGTGAAAAACTGACTTAAAAATAATCATTACCTTCTAAGCTGGATTGCCATTTGGGGTGGTGAGAGAAGGATGGAATAGAGACAGTTGCACCCACAGATTACCTAGCTGTCACTTTCAGTTCCAAATCTTGTTATTTTTCCAGTGAGTTTTTATTTTAGGGAGTCAGGCTTATATCTTATCTCAAAATTAAGTACTTTGGCTCCTTCTTTAATCAGCAGAGATTAGTTTCATGCAGTCAGGGGAGCCTGGAGGAGTAATCAGATGCCCTACCAGCACAGATGGGCTTCAGCTCTCTAATGTTGGCTCCTCCTGCCATTTGATACTCCAGAGCAGATGAGACATCTGCACAAGGCTGGTAGACGTGATGTAAGATGGAGAAAGCCCACATTCTTTTTGGTGAAGCAACTGGATGCCAACTGGGATAGTCCACAACACCTAAAATAGCATTAGACACTTGCTTTTACGCTACTGAATCCTGGGTTTAGAGAGTTTAATTATTTTTAGATTCATAAATTATACAGAATAGATCTCCATGGACTGTAGTGAACAGAACTCCCACATTGATACCTCAGTTTAGATGTTCTGACCTGGCATTGAATCCCTTCTCCTAGCAGGATTAAGTGGCCTAAATATGGTGTCTAGAACAAGTTAGTCTTTCGTTAGTGAATTTGCAGACGACACTTCGCTGGGAGTCAATCTGTTAGAAGGTAAGAGGGCTGTGCAGAGAGACCTGGAAGGGTTGAATGGATGGGCAGAGTTCAAGAGGATGAAGTTTAATAAGTCCAAGTGCCGAGTCCTGCATTTTGGCCACAATAACCCCCTGCAATGTTATAGACTGGGGATGGTGTGGCTGGACAGTGCCCAGGCAGAAAGGGACCTGGAAGTGCTGGTCCACAGCCAGCTGAACATGAGCCAGCAGTGTGCCCTGCTGGCCAAGAAGGCCGAGGGCATCCTGGCCTGTGTCAGGAATAGTGTGGCCAGCAGGAGCAGGGAGGTCATTCTCCCACTGTACTTGTCACTGGTGAGGCCACACCTTGAGTGCTGTGTCCAGTTCTGGCCCCTCAGTTTGGGAAGGACATTGAGACATTGAGTGTGTCCAGAGGAGGCAACAAGGCTGGTGAGGGGCTTGGAACACAAACCCTGTGAGGATCGACTGAGGGAGCTGGGGGTGTTTAGCCTGGAGAAAAGGAGACTCAGAGGTGACCTTATCACTCCCTACAACCCCCTGAAAGGTGGTTGTAGTCAGGTGGGGGTTGATCTCTTTCACCAGGCAGGAGCTGACAGAGCCAGAGGACACAGTCTTAAGCTGCACCAAGGGAAATACAGGTTGGATATTAGGAAGAAGTTTTTTATGGAAAGAGTGATAAAGTACTGGAATGGTCTGCCCAGGGAGGTGATGGAGTCACCATTCCTGAATGTGTTTAGGAAAGACTGGATGTGGCACTCGGTGCCATGGTTTAGTTGAGGTATTGGGGCTGGGTTGGACTCAGTCTTGAAGGTCACTTCCTACCTAGTGATTCTGTGATTCTGTAAAATGAAACCTCCCTGCCAAGGTGATGAAGGGTTTCCATTGTCAGTTTGACAAAAGCACATGAGTGATACAGGAGAGCAAAGATGACACCCAAACTTAAAAAGGTTTCTGTGCTCTCACATTGTCCCCAGTGCCTGCATGACATTGCAGAATCTGGTCAGTGAGGACTGAAAAACCCCATCACAGGTGCCTTTGCAGTAGATATCTCTGCAAAAGCAGGAGATACCTCCTCTCTGTTGGCAGGAGGACCAACAGCTGGGAGACAACCACATCCATCAGCAATGAGCTGGCACCTCAGGCTGCTCACTGTCTCCTGAAACACATGCAGAGAGAGGCCACTTCATCAGTGGAGGAGCTTTACTGTTTAGCTTACATGGCACTACCACTAGCAATATTCTTTAGAAGAGCTGCATTGCAGAAGTGATAATTAAAAGTAATACTTTAATTCTTCTAACTGAATTTCATAACTCATGCATGGAGAACAGCCTAGGAAAGCATTTACTGCATAACATCCATAATAACTATTTACATTTGAAACAGCTGGAGAGAACTCCTTGCAATCTTAGCAGTACATTTCTGTGTTTGACCAGAGAGAGAAACAACATAAAAATATCCACACTACGGCATGGTTGTTGTGAGTAGTAATACATGAATAATAATTTCCCCAAAGAGAGGCTTCAGGCAGAGCAGTGACACCAGAGCAGGTCATGAACACTCAGACAGGTGTGAGCATCACTCCCTCCCACCCAAGGACACCGGAGCAGAAAGGCAGAGCTCCTGCCAGTGACAGCAAGCATGCAGGCAGGAAGGCTGGAGCTCTGGGATGGAGGAGAGGATGAGCAAAGAACACAAAATTGGAACACCAGATGTAGCTGTCCAGGATTGCTACTGCTGTAACTCTGGATTAGCCTGTGCTATGTGACACAGTATTGTTACTCATGGCATACATTTCACTTGATGATAATTTCTGCACTGTACAGGTACCCCTCCTCTGAGCATCTGTCTGTGCTGCAGTGCTGCAATTGCAGCCCTTAAAGAGCTTTTAAAACAATTGTGGTTTTGACCAATTGGTATGAAAATGGAGGCCTGGAACCATGTCCTGGGAGGGGAGGGGCCAACAAAGTATTTGTGGGGCCATCAGTTGTGTGAAATGCATAAAGTCACCCCTCATCTTTTTGGTGGTGCTGGCAGGGAATCATTTTAACCTTGTTGTAATAGCTATCCCAAAATATCTTTTCTGAATAGCCTTACAAAAGCTGCCAGGCAAATCTTTCATAGCTTTAAGTATTACTGATACTTGCTAGATAACGTAATTCTGCTTTTTCTGGGCCATTCCTAGCATACTACAGGCAAGCTGCATGACTCCAGAGGCAGGGGCACAACAAAAGGTTTGCCAAGGCTGACTTCTTCCCTGGCACCAAGTTCCTGGGCCTTCTGGCCTCTCACCTTCACAAAACCAATAAAGTAGGTGAAGCTGAGGAAATAAGCTAAGATTCAGCTGTCCCTCTGATAAAATAAAAAAAAAGCTAAGACTCTCCTTTCAAACAGTCAGACTTTGATTTATGTTTCTAATTTGTACTTCTGTGCTTTAGTGAGTTAGGAAGGACTTAATGATCACTTCTGACTGAAGATGTTTGTTAAACATCCACATGGCAATCCTTTTAAACTTCTACAGATGCCAAATCAGCATCCTATTCCCATCTACGAGATGGAGAGCACACACAGCAGGATACAGCAGATAAGGCTACACTGAATTTATAGCCCATTTATAGCCTCAGCCAACAGTTAAAAAGATGTGATGACAGACATTGGAGCTCATTTGATTTTTAAAAACTAAATATTATTAATGACTTAGGATTAAATTCTGCAGTTCTTGCTTGGACAAATATGCTGAGCTTTCAGATGTGGCACACCACAGCACACAGATGTTGATTATATCCAAGTGAAACCAGAGGTCTCAAAACTATCCCTTTTGCACCCAGACTAATTCTATACATAGAAGAAAGGAGAGGCAAGAAAAAACTTTTAAAAAAACATGATTCCAAATATACAAGAGCCCTCTTAAAGATAAACTTGATAAAAGATATGAAATATATTTTTTGCAGTCCAAAGCAAAAAAGCCCACTCTCTCCAGTGACATAGAAATTTACCTTATGGTAACCATCTGACATTTCCACTATGGTTTAAATAATGTCATCAAAATGGCATTAATTCAGGCATGGAGCTGCTTTGATTTGCATTAAATTTTTTGATTTGCATGCACAATCTGTATTTATATGGTGCATCTGTATAGTGAAGCTCATACAAGTCCAGGTTTGTTAAAAATCACAGGGATTAAGGGTGGTATTGGCAGTGCTGGGTTAACAACTGGACTCAGTCTTAGAGGTGCTTTACAGTCTTAATGATTCCAAGATTCTAAGTCAATAGAGATTCTTCCATCTAATTTTTTTAATACTTCTAGTATTAGTCTGCATAGTCTGATTTCTGAATACTTATTCCTGTTACAAAACAAATTGCTTCATTATAATATTGCTTGGGCTACTCGTTAGTCATTCATTTGAAATTACTTCAAATACACTTTTATTTTCCTTCTAGAGAAACACCACATTTTTCACAAGTGGAAGAGAAGCAAGGAGTTTCTTCAGTGGCAACCATTAATAAGAACCTGCATTCTTGTTATTCAGCCTTTTAATCAAGCCTCACCTTGACAAAACCCCCATTGGCTTCAGTAGCTTTACCTGAACAAGAATTTGAAGAATTTATTGCTTGGCAAATATTGCTACAACAGGGAATAATTATATATCCTACAAGAAAACCCCAAAACAACAAACACAACAACAAAACCAGAACCCCACCCCCAAAAAAAAAATCCAACAAAACAAAAAATCAGACAGCCCAACAAAACCAAAAAAAATTAATCCAAAGTCTGTAGCCCTGAGAGTGTTCATCCTTGACACAGCCAGCTTCACTTGGTCCCTCATTTGTGTCTATAGTAACCAGCCCCAAACAGATTGAGTAAGGGCAGTCCCTGCTGTTAAACTTCCAGTTCAGCATATTAGGACTATCACAATCTTAGCTCTATAAAAAGCCACATGGAATTAGTTCAAGATCTTTCCTTGCCATTAGGAAAAAATAGCAGATGGCTTTGAGTGCTTCTCCAAACAACTGGCTGAGAAATGGTAGAGGGACCACAGGAGGTAAGACAACACCCCATGGCAAGGCAGGGGGCTCCTCCGTGAAGAGCTTTGAGAGAGTTCAGATGAAAGTTCAGCTTTAGTGACTTCTCTCTGCAGGGAGCAGCAGCTCTCCAAACAGGTGGCATGAATAAGCAGATGAGAAAGAGGTGGCACCAAAGAGAAAAATCTGTCCCTATTTAAAACAGAGAAGAACTGACATTAATAATGATGCAGTTTCAGATTTTGAAAAATTAACTACGGAAGGCTTGAATATACCCTCAAAACTCATTGCTGAGGGAAGCATAAGTGTGTGACTATATAATTAGACAGGAATTAATCAGTGTCAAAAAAAAAATAAATCTATGGATGAGTTATATTGCCTCTGCTGTCAAGATATGAAAATGAGGGCAAAGGATCTGATTTGCCCATGATTTCATGCAGTCAAATGCACTTTTCACATTCAGCTGTGCCAGAGATTGTGCCTCTCTGTTCCTTCCCTGCCTTCTCTTTGCAGTTGTACCTCTCTAGCCAATCTCTTCATGCAAGTGCATGGCATCTAAATGGTCTATACCCTGATAGGAGACACTTAGAGAAGCTGGGCAAAAAACTCAACAAGGAAATTACTATTTAAAAAAAAACAAACAACCTGTTATTCGGGTATTACAATATGTGCTTAAATAATGCTCCAGGGCTCTTCACATAAGAAAAGTGAAGGAAGGTCCTACTCAGCCCAGAAAAAAATTTTGAGTCACCTGTCCCCTTGTTTCTCTTGCAAGACAGGAAGACATCTTGGTTCAACAGACAACATAGATGGACACAGAAGGTACACAACACACCAATCATCACATGAATGAGGCTCTTCAGGTTAATCCAGAACAGCCTAAATTACAGAGGAAGGTTAGGTTATGGAAATAAACACTCAGTTTAGAGTCCCATTCCTCACCATCTTGGCTTTTGTGATAAGTCCAAGTGATGCAGCACTGGTTTCCCCAACAGCTTTGCTAATGAGCTGCAGTGCTTGCACTGCCAGGGAAGGACAGAGCAGACATTAAATGCACTATACACAGCTGACAGTTGCCAGGAGCTGGTGACGAGGTGGACGCAGCCTGGTGTCCCTCTTTTCAGCATAAATCTTGGAGCATTTCTTCACTCTATCATGCTCCTGAACGTAAAGATGCCCTACATGTCAGCACAATTTAAAATTATTGCTTAGAATCTCAGAATGGCTTGGGTTGGAAGGGGGCACAAAGAGCATCTAGTTCCAGCCCCGCTGCCATGGGCAGGGACAGCTTTCACTAGACCATATTGCTTCAAGCCCCATCCAACCTGTCCTTGAACACCTCCAGCAGAGGGGCATCCACAACTTCTCTGGGCAATTTGTTCCAGGTTTCTTACCTAGCAACACTCAGCTTTGCTTCCTTCTTTGAGATGTGTGCCACCTCATTGTACATGAAAATTAGGTTAAGCCTGACTAGCATGAAATATTGAATCAACTAAAGAAAAAAACCATATTTTTGTCAAGCACTGAAGCACACTGCCCAGTGAAGTGGTTGAGTCACCATCCCTGAGCCAGGCAAGCAGAAGAAGGCACCTGCCAAGGAGGTGCATATTTCTTATTCTAAAAATAATGAAAACAGTGTGTTTGGTTTGAGGTTCATAATCAGTGTTATCCTACACCTTTCACTGCCCTTATTCAGGAAGGCCACCAGAATTAACTTGGAGTACTAGTGACCTTAAGCTGAGAATTCATTCCACAGCCATAATGAATTGGAAAAAAAAATGCCGAACACTGAAGATCATTCTTTTGGTTGGAATGGATCTTTAAAGGTCATCCAGTGTGATCCCTCCTGCAATGAGCAGGGACATCCTGAACTAGATCAGGTTGCTAAGAGCTCTGCCCAACCTGACCTTGAATGTCTCCACGGATGGGGATCGGTCTGTCCCCCAGCAGGTATTGGCATCTGGGGTTGCCCCAACCCAGGTGCAACATGTTTCACTTGGTCTTGTTAAATCTCAGGATATTCCCATGGGCCTACTTCTCAAGCTTGTCCAAATCCCTCTGGATGGCATGACATCCTTCAGGTGTGTCAGCTGCACCACTCAGCTTAATGACATCTGCAAATTTGCTGCAGGTGCACTCAATGCTTTTGTCTACGTCATTAAGAAGATATTAAATAACACTGGTCCCAGCATGGACCTCTGAGGGATTCCATCTGTCACCAATGTCCATCGAGCCATTGACCATTACCCTGTGGATGTGACCATCCAACCGATTCCTTAGCCACAGAACAGTTCACCCATCAAATCCATCTCTCTCCAAGTCAGAAAAGGTCAGGGATCCTGTCAGAGACTTTACCATAGTCCAGATAAATAACATCTGTGGCCCTTTTCTTGTCCATTGATGTAGTCACTCCATCATAGAAGAGCATTGGGTTGATCAGGCAGGACTTGCCCTTGGCAGAGCTGTGTTGGCTGTTTCAAGTCACCTCCCTGTCCTCCATGTGCCTCAGCAGAGCTTCTAGGACAATCTATTCCATGATTTTCCCAGGCACAGAGGAGAGGCTGAGAGTTTGGTAGTTCCTAGGGTCCTCCTTTCTACCCTTTTAAAAGATGGGTACTATATTTCCTTCTTTCCAGTCACCTGGAACTTCACGTGACTTTTCAAGTATCATGGGACTACACCAACCAATTCCATCAGGACTCTGGGATGCATCTCCTGGGATCCCATAAACTCATGCACAATCAGATTCCTCAAGTGGTCATGAACCTGATCTTTGCTAACAGTGAGAAGCATGTTGCTCTCTAGTTCTGTCTTGTGGTCCACTCACTGGAGAGGTGTGGGAAGATGTCAGTGAAGACTGAGGCAGAAACATTGTCAAGTACCTCATCCTTCTCTTCAGCTGCTGTTACCAGTGTGTCAGCCTTGCTTGTCATGGATGGTACAGTTTCTTTGACCTTCCTTTTTTGGCTGAGATATCTACAGGGGCCCTTCTTGTTCTGCGCATCCCTTACAAACCTGGGCTCCGGCTTTGCCTCGGCCATCCTCACCTCATCCCTATACAGCCAGACTGGATCCTTGTACTCTTTCTGGGACACTTGCCCATGCATTTTCTTCTTGCCCTTTAGTTTAACCAGCATGTCCCAACTCCACCATGCCACTCTCTTGCCTTCTTTGCCCAATTTCTTGCTCCTGGGAAGCTCAATCTCTTCCACTCTGTGGAAGTTGACTCTAAAGATCTACC
Organism: Serinus canaria; assembly: GCF_022539315.1. Taxonomy (NCBI): domain Eukaryota; kingdom Metazoa; phylum Chordata; class Aves; order Passeriformes; family Fringillidae; genus Serinus; species Serinus canaria. The sequence goes on along the minus strand of NC_066313.1, from coordinate 77,223,065 downwards.
AGGTCTGTACTGCTTCCTTGTCCCTGAGAGCACTTTCACAGAGGGTCCTATTTACTAACTCCTTGAAGAGCTTAAAATTGGCTTTGCTGAAGTTTGCTTTCCTAAAGTTGAGGGGCCTAACTTCACAGCTGACCTGACCCATATCTCTCAGGACTAGAAACTCTACCAAGTATATGATCACTGCAGCCGAGGCTGCCTCCTATATTGACATCCCAAAATAGCCTGTTTGTGTGGGTGACCACCAAGTCTAATATCTCATCTCCTCTGGTAGGGCTGGCTATTACATGGATCAGGGAAGTTATCCTGCATGCATTCCAGGAGTCTCCTGGATGGCCTACAGCCACCCAGCAACTTTCCCAGGAGATTTCAGGGCGTTTCAAGTCTCCCTGCAGGACAAGAGCCTGCGAGCACAATTACTCCTGTAGCTGGAGCAAGAAGGCTTCATCAATAGGCTTCTCTTGATCCAGGGCCTGTAGGCACCAACACAAGTTTTTCTTTGCTGCTCTGGTTCTTGTCCCAGACTTTTGACCTGCTAATGTCTGTTCTTAAGAGACAACTCTCCACACTCAATCCAGCTCTTGGTGTAGAGGGCCACCCCACCACCTCTCCTTTCTCCCCTGTCCCTTCTAAACTGCCTGTAGCCATTGACAGTCACATTCCAGTCAAAGGATTCATCCCACCAAGTTCCAGTAGTGGCAGCTAGGTCATAGATTTCCAGCAGCACAGTGGTTTCCAACTCCTCCTTGTCTGTTTCCCATGCTGCCTGCTTTTGTGTAAAGGCACCTCAGCTGAGCTGTCGGCTGTGTCATCTTTCTAGAGAAACATTCCTTAATTCCTGTGAGATATTTCACTGGTGTTTCCCTGTCAGGGATCTCAGCTGAGAACAAATTCACCTTGCAGTTGTTTATACTTCAGCAGACCATGCCAAGACCATGCTGTAGACATTTAGCTGGCTGCTGACAGATGTCTCCAGCAATAAGAATGAGGAGAATCTGCTGTAGAAGTGCGACTCTGCCATTTTTCATCCAGGTCATCCCGGCCCTCCAGCAAATCCTGCAGGAGATCCAAGACCACGAAAGTTTTAATCAAAGATTCAAGGCACACACCGAAGAGATAATATCTGAATTCCTGTCGTGGAAGAAAACAGTGTTCCTTTTTCAGTTTTTGTTTGGTTGGTTAGTTGGTTGGTTGGATTTTTTCCATTTCGTTATAAAAATGCAACAATGCCTTTGTGGTTTTGGTTAGTGATGTGGTTTTGCGGGTATATAGCTATGGTATATTTCTGTCTCTGGCTTCATGAAGATCTCTTTCCTAGGTGCTACAGTGTTAGAGACTGTGTATTATGTGGTACTTGTCAGCACTGAATTTCATTTATCACATTATCACCTCTCATAACATGCCAGAAATCTTTCTGGAACTCTGCAGCTTATTTTTCTTTTCACTTTCAAGAAAAATAAGCTGCAGAGTTCCAGAAAGATTTCTGCATTGTCATCATATTATTTTCACAACATTTTAGCAATACACTCAGCAGCACTGGTTCTTCTGGGTCATTGAAAACCTGGCCATTTATGGTCTCCTTGCTGTTAAATTAAAACAAAACATAAAACTCCTTATCCCAACCAAAAACTCAATATCTGTAAGGATCTCTAGTGAGTGACCTATGAAAAGCTTGTGAAAAAGCACATACACTGTAAACTGGAGGACAATTCATGACATGCTTGTAGACACTGCCAAAGAACACACAAAACCTTTTTTACAGAACCTCTTATTTATCACAAGCACTGCTGTTCCTCTCAGTTTAACCAGCACTGTCACACTTGCTCCACTGTTCCCTATATGCCTCCAAGACTCCCTTAGAAATACAACTCACATTTGTACAATTTCCTGTGCTTGGGTATCAAGCCTACTTTTAGATGCAGGCACCACACTTTGGTCTGGAGCTGGTAATACCACTGTGGAGTTCTGAGTAAGTGCCATTTGGTCCTGTTCATCTGTGGTTATTGATTTAATTGACAAGAATATAATTTAACTTTTCTGGTTTAACTCTGCTGTCCTGTGGCACAAATCTGGCAGGCTTCTTGCTCCTGATGGGTTTAATGACTGTACCATTTTCATTCCTGTTTATCACAACCTTTTAAAGTTTTGATAGTTTTACATATTTTTTATGCTGTATTCAGTACTATTAACTGCAGAAAAACTTTTAAATTTGTTTTAAAATTGAAACACCATAATCTATAATCCAATAATAGGAATATAGTTTTACTCTGCCTGTACATGGAAGAGAATGCTACTGCTGAGTCCAGTGACACAGTCAGGAAAAATACTCCTCCCAGCTTTCCTGATTGTTTAATACCACTAAATGGGAAAAAGACCCATACTACCAATTAGGTTTCACATTACCAGACCTAACATGCCCCCAAATCTATGCAAGCTACACAATTCATGTTAAAATACATACATTCTAAAAATATTTGAAGTTTGCTTTACTTCATCACATTTGGCAGCCTGCTGCATTTTGTCTTCCACCAATGGTCTACATGGAAAAATTCCCACAAGTGTTTTGAGAAACGGAAAAGCCAACCAATTAATTCAGAGCTTTGTGGAATTGGATTTTGAATTGATAACTGAAAAATGCCCTTTTACACATAGAACTGAGGTGCTGTATTGCCCTCAGCCTGCCCATTCACAGAAGTCTGGAGAAGTTTTAATTCCATGGGGCTACCCCTCCAGACAGCAGTAATTTTCATTGTTAAACAAGAAATACTTGGAGATTGAGAGTGGAATAAGAAGTATTTCTAGAAAGTATGTAGTAAATATATGTCAACAAAAGCTACATTTCAGAGTATCAGTGTTGATTCCTCCACGAGTTATAAACAAGAAATTAAGCCATGCCTGCATGATTCATAAATAAAGGGTAATGATGTCCCTACAGTTTCCTACCTTGCTACAAGAGACACCTTACAGAGTAAGCCAATTCCTCTGCTTTCATTTAACAAATAAACTGTTTACATCCACCATCAGTCCCATTCCAAAGCTTAGGACAGAGCTCTGACAGCAGCACCAGTCTGAGCCGCATTCACCCCTGGTGACAAATACAATAAATATGACAGCAGGAACATACCTGCTAAAACGACCGCATCTTAAAAAAAGCCATGGCAGTCATTCCAACAGCAGCCTATCTCCATTTCCAATAACAGCTACTCACCTGCCTCAGGACCACTCCTTTGCACTACTTGTAAAATCAGGCAGGTCTGTGGAATGCAAAGTTTACAATATCAACTTAATGCAGTTAATATCTTAATACTAGTTCCCAAGTATAAATTAAAAATTCTCTTTTAACTATCACATTTCAGAGGTAAGAAGCTGGTGAGCATTTTAATGTAGAGACAAGTGCTTCCTATCCTTAGTGAGACTCCTAGAGACATGTAGCAGCCCACACATGGAACAGCTGCTGTGACACAAAAGGTTCATTTTTTTAACTTTGCCACTCTTCAGGAGAGCATTACCTAAATTCAAAAGCTTTTCACCCCAAAAGGAAAATGCCTATAAACTGAATTAAAAATCCACATTTCCTCTGCCTCCCCCATTTCTTTCGCCAGCCTTCATCTGTTCATTAATAAGCCAGGGGTTATTTTCTAGCTTTATGACTTCCAAAGTAGCTTTAAAATTTTTCTGTCCTCTAATGGCATTGAATTTCTTTTGACAGAATCTTTGCAAAGAAAGAAAAGGGAGGGCAGAAGAGCAGCAAAAGAATAAATGGATATAAACCTCTCCAATTCTTGAAATGTGTAAGGAATTCACATCTGGTTCATCTTCAACATCTATGACATCCATCTGTTTTAAAATAATCATCTGGAAGATCTTCTGATAAAAGTGGGATTTTCATGATTTTCATTTGTTTTTCCTCCTCTTTCAGTTCATACAATGTTTCCTATGGTTATGACCTGCAGTGAAGATGATGAGAAAGTTGTTTTTTCCTTAGGACTGACACTAGCCCACACTGTCTGTGACTCAGGGCAGGGAGGGCACCCAGAGCTTCCCCAGCCAGATGCTCAGCAGGGCAAGGAAGACCTGACCTTTTCCTGGTAGTGGGAGCTTCATGAACTTTTCCCTGTGCTTGGGCTGCTGCCAAGTTGCCACACTCATTATTTATGCGCTAGTTTGCCCACAGTAAGTTGCTGGCTTGGTTCAGCTCCGCTGACGTAAGGCGAACACGGGGAACGGCGTTGTCTGCAAAAACAGAACAAGTCTGGAGGAGCCGAGAAAGGTTTGTATGCTTGTGGCTTCAAAGTCTAAGAGGGTTTTTGATTTTGTACTGCACATGTGGAAGACTTAAGTGTAACGTGGTAAGTGTAAGTTCTTCGAGCGCTGCCTGGTAACGTTACTCTAAATAACCTGCAATCCGACTGGCTGGAGGGGAAAGTTATTCTTTTCAGGTGCATGCCTGTATAAAATACCTCTGGAGCGTGCATCCACCCACAGGAAACTTCCCATGCCCTCTGTCACATCAGGTACCCACACAGCTGCCCAGCTAACCTCGTCTGACGTGCCTTTGTGTTCCCTGCTAACTAACAACAGAAGTACCTTTGTATTTCAGGTCAGCTCTGTGAGCCAACAGAATCCAGCTCTCTGTTTCGTGTGGAGTGACGGTCACTGCGGTATTTGGGTGCGTTTACCTTGTAGATTCAAATATCACATAAATTTACTACAGCGATATTCCTAACGTTGACATTTCCTTTGTTTCCTATAATTTGTATTGTTGGTGTTTATTTTTTTAAATTTAGTTAATGGTAACATGAGAAAATTGCATGAGCTCTAAAACAGATGTTAATGTATGGTATGAGTATGGTTAAACCTGATCTTGCAAAGAACAGACTGCACTTGCAAAGAACAGACTGCACATGTGAGCAAATGAAATTGGCTTTTGCCCAAATATTTAAACTAACACAGACTACACTGAGCAACTCTGTGCTGAGATGAAACACATTTCAGCAGAGTTGTGTTTACAGCTGAAAACCTAGTGACACAGCACTGCTCAGTAACCTACTCTTTTTTGGCCACATAACTGGATATTAAAAGCTCTTTCCAAGCAATTGATTTCAGCAGCTTAAGAGGCACAAAGTTTATTCTTAAAGGGGTCTGTTACCTTTAGGTTTATCATCGTCTTACAATTTGCCCCTAAGTGTTATCTTGTTAATTTAATGTAATATTGTCAAGTAGATATAGTTTTTTGAATTCTTCTTTCTTCCTTAGGTTCTGAAGAAATCAAATGTGATTTTCTAAGTTTTGTTCACAACAGCTTAAGACTACTAATGAAGTCAATACTGGTTTAAAAACTCTGAAATAATTTAGATAATCATTTCCCAACAAGACTAATTTGGAAAAAACCTGGCTGCTAACATTCAGAAAGAGCCAACATTTTCTAAGAGAATAAATTTTGCTTGCAACATTATCAAACCAAAATTCTTTTAGCGATACATAATTTTTAGTAAAATATGGATCAGAAAAATGTCAAACTAGTGACAAATGTTTTTCGTAGTTCTATGAGCACAGCAGCAACTTGAACATATATTGTTGAGAATAGAGAATGCAATAATGCAAACACCACCTATTTGCAAACAGCCTCTCAATATTCACTTGTGCCTGTAGCCTTCAGGAACAGTTTGTCATTTAAAATGATAAATAAAGCTGTGCATCAGTAAGGCCCAGACACTAATATGCTTGAATTATTGAATTTATAAGATTAAAACTGTCCTGTAGTTTGCAGCTAAAAAAAGACTTACTTTTAACTCCTACGAAATACGTCATTGAGTAATTATGGCAGTAGAATGAACATGCATATATATACATATATACACAGTTATAAATCCCTCTCTGTTTAGCAAAAGCTACCCCTCTACAAGACATTAATATAGCATCCAGAAGCTCCAGCCAAAAACCAGAGCCCAGTGTGTCAGGTGACATACAAACATAGAGTGCATAGTGTTTATCCCCCCAAATCACCACCTAGGAGCTCAAGCAACTTATGGACTTAATTACCACACCAGCAGCAGGGTAGCCACTGGTGTGGAATTTAGGCCTCCTGATCATTTTAATGAATTTAGTAAAACCAGCAAGGTTTCTTTATAAATATTTAAGCAGACTCCCATTTTAGGGGAACTCAAAGGATAAAGTGAGGGAAAGCATAACAATTTTCATTTGAAAATGTAACATAACATGTCTAATCGAGTTAGAGTTCAGTCTGAATGAGTGATAAATAAGGTATAGATACATATCAGGATCAGAGATACAATTTTATTTGCTGCAGGTACTTAATAGCTGATCAACAAATTTGTATTTATCAAGCATGCTTCCAAGCTATTTTCTGGAATTCGCTGCCACCCACAGCCAATTGAAATTTTGGCCTGTTGTAGTAAGAGCTTGCTTAAGCAAGGAAAAAAATACAGGGGGATCTTTCCACCCAAATGGACAAATTAACAGTTTATTGATTAAACAAGACTTCTGGTTTTATACATGGTAGGGTACTGGACAAGGTAAAGTTTTCTCCTGCTTCTTAGTTTCAGGATTGTTTTTTTCACTTAAATAGCACAAATCATTTTTGTAAGGCTACAAGAGCCTTACAAAAAACCCCACCAAAACAAACACTCATCCCAAAACCCCCAAATATGAGAATGTAGTGATCTGAAGGTTTCAACATAAAATGTTCAGAAGACTGTGTCTTCAACCAAATCTCTTCTGGCTGTAGCCATCACCAGTTCTGACAGATTCTTCTCTTTTCACTATGTACCCTCCAAACTGCACAAGTCTGAAAATATTTTTCACAGAGATTTCCTAAAACAATAAAACAGGAGCAGATTTTATTCTGTCTTAAAGCATGAAAAGGAGACGTTGCTCAAATCCAGAAGCCTACTTTTGATTAAATGAAAAAAAGCATTGCTGTTGGAAGGAGGCACACTGTGACATGTGCAATGTGAGCATGGATGCACTCACTCATATCAGGAAATGCAGTGACTGCACCATTAACTTCAGTCTCTTACCTACCTTCATCTTACCTCAAATCACACACCACAGGGGAAAGCCAGATCTTGTCACTAGCCAGATGGAGGCCCTCTGAAGAAAAAAAAACAACAAACCAAACAACAGTGCAGAAATCGATTTAAAGCACTTTAAAACAGTCTTTCCTGTTGCAGTACAAAATCACTGCCAAGATGGAGCAAATGCAGTGTCTGAGGAATTAGAACAGAAATCCTGTCCTTGTGAATAAACAGAGAAGCAATAAGGAATATATCAGGTATCAGTGGAATTGCAATGGTGTCAATATCATGTGCAAATTAAATCACTCACATAAGTCAGCAGTCACACTGTTCCTTAAAAAATACCTGCAGGCATCTTGGCCACTGCTAGAGATTTACCCCTTCCAGTGAGGATACGTAAAACAGCCTCCTGTAGTATGATGCAACTCAAATGATACAACACTTTGCAGTGACTGAGGCTGGAAAGAGCAAATATGCAGCCTCAAAAATGAGCAGAGTGGACAAAAGTTTTTATTATGGATAGAAACACAGCTCACTCCAGCCATCATGTTATGTAGGAAAGGTGAACATGTACAGCCTCTGGCCAGAGCAAGTTATGAACCTTTTGCTCTTTACATATAGATAGGTCTGTGTATATATCTATATCTAATCTATATCTATCTATATCTATCTCTATCTATATCTATATCTATATCATCTATATCTATATCTAATCTATATCTGTATTTTCACACGCTCACAGATATAGGCATATACATAGATGCTTCACTGAAGAAAACTAGTCAAACAAAGAGTTTCACTGACCTATGTCTCTCCAAGCAAATCTATATTACATCCTGTTCCTGCTTTTATTGGTGCCAGTTGGTATCAATCAGTTCCTTCTTAGATTGGGTGCCCTGTACCCTCGGGATGCACAGAGAGAGTTATCCAAAAACTTTATGGATTCAGTCTTCTCACTGCAATGATTTCCTGACTGCCATCTGGGTATTCTGCAGTTCATTGCATTTCAGTGTAATTGGGTTAGTTGTTCTGCAGGAAAAGACAGGGAAAAGAAGGCAACTCTATGCAAAGAGACAAAATCAAGAGCACTAACTGCAGCAAATGAAACAGTTTTATCTCTGGAATCATAAGTCCCAAGTTTTTTGAAAATAGTAAATTACATAGCTAAAAAGTCACAGATGTTAAAAGACAGTTATGCTCCTCCGCTATTGCTTCAACTTATGAGTAGCTCAATTTTCAGGCTGACTAGAGGTATCAATTCAGTGACATAATTCTAAGCTTCTACATAAATGATAAAATAAACCCAATGATAAAAATGATAAATGAGAGAGAAGAAAACTTCTGACAGTGTTACTACATTCCCAGAAACAGCTCGTACCACCCACTGGAGTGGAGATGTCCCATCTCATCCCATTTCTTCAATCCATCACTGAAAAACACTCCAAAAGGCCACCAAAGGCCACCTAAACTACTGACTTTTTCCAGACATATTTCATATGAAGAGAGTGCCTGCAAGATTTTATAACATTATTTTTTCCTTTCAGCTCTTTTGCCATGATCTCTGCACAGCAGCCACCATTCCCCAATCAAATTCAAAGAACAATGGACTGCCAATCTGAGGAGGAAGAAACCTGTGAAGAGCAGTATGACTCTGAAAACTGCACTTGCAGCTCTGAGCATGCAGCATCTGACACAGGTTTAGTCCAATTTAAATACTGCAATTGCCATGGCATGCTAGCATATCATAATTTGATTTTTGTCAGTCTTCAAACAGTAGATGTTATAATGCAACTTTTCCTTTGATACCCAATTTCCCCCATCCTCTTATGTTTGCATATATTATCAGATCAAATCTACAAGAAATACCCCTCTATCTCCATAATTAAGAAATATATTTAAAAAGGTCTCCTGATTTTATTTAGACATCTAAGAATTGTTTCTTAATTACAATCTCTTACAAAAGAGATATGGTTATAATATGCATTGATTGGGCTGGCACTGTTGAAGCCGTGTTATTCAGATTTTAACAGGCTAAATTGCTCCGACAGCTACTAAGGATTCCAGGCAGGCATCAGTTAAAATCCCTACAATCCAGAGCAAATTTTCCCCTTGCAGTTAATTCTATGCATATCCTTGCAACAAAAGTACAGCCATTCAGAACAGTGTCCTTGTTGTTCAGTGAGATCAGATGGATCTGATCAGATGAGATCAGCACAGATCTGAAAAATCTCAACCACGAGCCTCCTTGCTATGATGAGACACCCTAGGACACCTGTAGCACTGACTTGCTGAACTACATTATGTATGCCAACATAAAAAGCATCTTACAACCCTCCTTCTGTGGGAGGATGCTTAAAAAAACAACCGCTAAGAAAGAGTCAGGTTTTCTTCAATGTAGGATGTAAATCCTAAGTCTTTATGTAAAAAGCAGCTTGCTGTTCTAGAGCTGCTGGCCTCACAAACAAATCTACAGCACAAACACCATAATACAAGCTAACTTGATCCTGAAAGTCTTTTAGCTATCATTAGCAGAGTTTTATATTTGGATTAGTAGGTTTTCCTAAAAGGCTCATTTCTATCTCTAAATTGCTCATGTGAAAACCTAGAATGACAGGAAATGACCATTGTTCCTTTCACCCCCTGGCCACCCAGACTGTCTGGTTTTGGACAGAACTAGTCTTCACTGAAGGGGTGGTCAGGCATTGGAACAGGCTGCTCAGGGAAGTGGTAGAATCACCACACACAGAAGTGCTCAAAAGATCTTGAGATGTGGCATTTAGGGATGTATTAGCAATGAACACAGTGCTGGATTGGTTAATGGCTGGATTTAATGATCTTCCAGATCTTTCCCAACCTTAACGATTCTATGATTCAAGACCAATGTCCTGAGAGCTTTTATAGTCCATGTGCCCACATACTGGTTTTGTAAAATACTTTTTACCCTTTAACAAGTTGCACATATACCCATGGAATTTCAACTTTTCTCTCACAGGCTCACCAGTAACTCTTAAAATACTGCAGAACTGGGTTCCTAGAGTTTCACACTACTTTGATAAGGAGCACTACACGTACGTTGGCCACCAGATTGTCATTCAGGAGTCTATAGAACACTTTGGAGCTGTGGTATGGCCAGGGGTAAGTACACAAGACCACATGCAGAAAGCTCACGTGACACAAGAGCAAACCAGGACAGCAGCACACAAATATGAAGGAAGCTATCTTAGATGACACTTCTGACAATGGAAGCTTCCCTCTGCAGAATGAAGTCCTTCAGCAGAAAGCTCTGCCTTAGGGTAATTTGCCAGTTCATGCCAAAAGGACTGTGGCACCAAAGCATTTGTACATTGGATGTAAGGATTGAAAAAAAAAATTCAATAAGGGAACTCAGGAAGAAACATTCAGCTTCCTCCATGCTTCCAACCAGTCACTGCTGGTAAGTAAGTAATCAGCAGTACTAAAAGGAAGCTGAAAAAGAAAACTGAGATTAAATAGAAAAAGGATATGAAAATTACTAAATATGCTTATTTTAAAGAAAAGGCTGGAACAATTTCATTACAGTATGGAAAATCATACTTGTAAGCAGTACTTCTTCAGTCTCTGCTTCTCCTACTCTTAAAACCAGAATTTTATGCAGACTAAGAAAACTGCCTTTGAGGGAAGAGAGCCAACTGATAAAGACAAGAAAACCAGAATTTCAAAATTGTTCAGATCCACATTTATTTAAAAAGCTCACAAGAAAATGGCAGACAATTTCAAAACAATAGAGAGCATATGGGTGGGTGAAACAGGATCTTATTCTGAAATGTCAGATCATCAATTCGCACATTAATCAAGTGTCAGAATGCAGGTGGTAAAACTCTCCAAGAAAATTGAGAGGTTGCACAAATTGGACTGATGATTCATTAGCTGTCAGCTTTCCCAGAGCAGGTAGACAGTGTTGCATTATGAAAAGCACAAGAGTTATAACAGTAACACAATTCTAAAGAAGAGAAGCAAAAGGGGGAAGACAGTTTCTTTGGCATCAGTTTATGTTGGTAATAAACAGCCCACTTATATTCTGCTGACAAAATCTTTACAAAGGCCTAATAATATTTTTCATACAGTGCTGTTTTGTTTTTTTCAAAGGTTATACTATTATCAATAAACAAGTGTCAAGTTTGTAAATAACCAATTTTCAATATCTTCTTTGCTAAAAAATTTGAAACAAAAAGTTTTTCAAAAATCTCTGCTGAAGCCTAAAGTTACTGTATCATAGTGATAGCATAGCATAAAATTTATGATAATAATCCAGAACATTACTTACATATTGTTAAACTTTGCTGTTCTGACTGTATGGTTCACATCTTAACACTGCCTATTCTTGTGGGTCCCTTCCAACTCAGCTTATTCTGTGATTCTGTCTTGAGCTGTCAGAGGACTCATGTAGAAGTGTGTAGTAAATCAGTATCACATAAACTTAAAACTAAAAATAAACTACTTTACTTTTTTTTATATTAAAAAAACAGGATACATCACAATTCTTCCCATCTTACATTTTTGTTACACCCTTCAGTGTTTCTCATTATACTAAAAAAACACAACACTCTTGTATAAAAACATCTAATGAATTTTTGTGCAACTTAGCTCTTACCCTCTTATGGATATGTGTTAACCATTTTAGGCACTGGCTTTATCTCAGTATCTGGAATCAAATCAAGAACAATTCAACCTCAAAGACAAAAAGGTTTTGGAAATTGGTGCTGGAACAGGCTTGCTTTCCATTGTGGCCTGTATCTTAGGTTGGTAAATTTGTATTTCCTTTTGAACTTCTAGTGAATGATGATCTAGCTGTCATTGTCACTTTAAGGCAATGAAAAAACAGATGAAGTTAACTTTGTCACTGTTAGTTTTGTTGTTGTTGTTTTTTTTAAATTGAAAATCATTGTAAAGTACTGTTTTGTTAACTAAATTACCCTAGTTATGGGGGAGGGGGAAGCTGGACCAGTTACGTAGATAAAGCTTCACACGTGTTCAACTACATATCTATGAATTTTGCCCTGTCTCAAGTGAAAGGATGAGAGGAAACAGCCCTAAGCTGTGGCAGGGAGTTCAGATTTTATATTAAAAACTTCTTTTTATTTTACAGAAAGGGTGGTTAGATACCCTTAGAATAAGTTGGCCAGGGAGGTATCTGGAATCACTGTCTCTGGACGAATCCAAGAGGCATCTGGATGTGGGACTCGGGGATATGGTTTAGGGGCGATTATGGTAGTGCTGGGTTCATGGTTGGACAGATGATCTTGAAGGTCTCTTCCAACCTTAGTGATTCTGTGAATTAAACTCATGTTTTCTTTAGGGGCTCATGTTACAGCTACTGATTTGCCTGAAGTTCTTGAAAATCTCTCATATAATATTTCAAGAAATACACAGAACTTGAATATGCACAAACCTGAAGTGAGAAAACTGGTATGGGGAGAAGGCCTCAATGAAGACTTTCCTATGTCAACTTACCATTATGATTTCATACTGGCAACTGATGTTGTGTACCATCATGGAGCTCTGGATCCCCTGCTAGCAACAATGGTGTACTTTTGTAAGCCAGGAACAGTATTACTCTGGGCAAATAAATTCAGATTCAGTACAGACTACGAATTTTTAGAAAAAGTTTGCAGTGTATTTAACACAACCATCCTAGCAGAATTTCCAGAATCAAATGTCAAGCTGCTTAAAGCCACAGCAAGAAAGAATTAAAGAGAAAACTATTAATGATCTCGATTTAGCAGCAGCACCTCACAGATTGGAATGCTTTCCAAGATTATGTTGCACCATCTGTGCATTTATGGTTGTAAAGTTGCAGTTGCATCTAAGTTTTGCATTGCAAGTAGAAAAAAACCCAGCAAGGCAAAAGACATAGCAGTTTGTCTCTGCTTGATAAATATGACCTGTTCAAATTGACCAACTCCCCTCCACTGAAGGAACAACATTAGTAAGAAAGCTTTAACAAAAAGCATTGATCTTCTGGGCTGCACTGAACCTCTGCTGTTTGTAAGCTGCTTTCTTTCAACAAGTTTTATTTAGGTACTCATCCAGAAACCAATACAAATTTTAGCTTCAGTATTTTTATTCATTATAAAAACCTTTTAAAGTATCAGAGTGAACATGGTGGTATTTTGATCTTCAACTTTGCACATTTATTCTGCTGTGTTTTGTATTTTTAACATTAATAAACATCTATGTATAGCTTTACAATATCTGATCAACATGTCACTGTCTGGCACTTTTATACATGTATCAGCCTGTCCTGATACTCAGCTTCACCAGGATTTCTGAGTTTGCCTGAAATCCCTCCAAAATTAAGAGTTTTGAAAATTTACAAGAGTACCTATGCATCAGCAATTCTGAGAAACATTGTAACCATGAGAGGTTGAATTTTTCTCAAAAACATTAAATGTAAACTCTTGCAAACAATACAGGTGTCCATTATTTTCATCTAATAAGTAAGATTTTAGCTACTCTTGAAGTAGCTTTAAGGCCTTCATACAATTGAAATTAAGATTAAACATGTTAAAATTCAGTGTACCATAAAAAATACAGAACTTTTACAGGTTTGCAGTTCAAAGTAACAATTCAGAACATAACATGCATGCAGTAATTCTTTCCAAACTAATTCCAAATCCTTGATGTTGGCAGTTCTGGCACATCCATTGCCAGCAATGGGATGCACAATAAGGAAACTCCTTGATGACAGGAGTTAGGTTAACAGGTATTAAGCCATACCCAGGTGCCCTTACTGATAAATACACACAATTTAATAATCAGCATTCAGTAATGAAAACATGCGTTCGAATAAAAAGTCAAACTTCTCTTTTCCTATCCTGTCCCATATAAAATCATTTAAATTTTACAATTGTTGATTCTCTAGAATACACAATAATCAGGTGGATACATGACAGGAAGCCAATTTGCAGTGAAAGTTGCACAATGAGTCCATCCAAGCAACTTCATTAGCTGAGGAAAAAAAATCACGCATTAAAAAAATTAGTCTTACTCTTTTTAACATCTAAATCTAAACAAACACTGCACTGATATCAACACTTTAGTAAAAATGTCTATAATCAGAAAGATAACAGATTCAAGCTGGTAAGCTTTGAATTCCTCAGTCCTGAAAGGGGGACCCCTCCTCCCATTCTATATGATCCACATTCTTTCAACAATGCACAAGAATTTCATCTTAGGAATTCCCATTAATTCTCCATTAAGTTCTATGAGAAGTCATTATGATTAATAATGGTAAAAAAACCCCAGTGGTAAAACAGCAACATACGGGCATTTTCATGCAGATATCTTGGACTGAGTTGTCTCTACTTCCTTTATACCCCAAAGTAAGTTCCAAAAAGTAAATCTGCTAAAAACAACAGTTACTCACAAACAAGTTATTCTAGAAAAAGGAAGGGGGAAAAAGCACTGTTTCAAATGAAGGCTGAGTTACAAACCCTGGATAAAGTTAAAATATTACATTTAGTGCTTTCTAAAATGAGAAAAGTACAAAAAATTCCAGAAGAGTTATATCTTACTTCTGAAAGCTTAAACAGCATGAACACAGCCCCATTACTTGGCAAAACACTCCTTACCTGAATGCAGTTTTTTAAGTTGTCCTTTGTTGGCTTTTCTTCTGCAAGTTTTGTGGCAAACTTGAGCCCTCTTCCATACATTTTATTTACCAATGCATGCTTATAGGCAAAAGTCAAAACCTACAATGCAAATTAAAAAAAACAAAGCAAATTAGGTATTTTAATATCTTACAATGTTTAACAAGTGAGATCAAACTCTGTTCAGGTAGCAGAAGTGATTCAAAGTAAAACATTTATACAAGATATTTGCAGTATAACAGATGATTCACAGTAGTAGTCATAAACATGAACTTCCTAGAGACTATTTCTGACTTCACAAACATATTTGACTTCGGAACTTATGTAACACAGATGTATTTTAATTTTTTGTCACATTTCTAGCTTCTTTGGATTTTCATTCTCTACAGGCAACTGTAAGGCATATTAAAAAGATAATTAAAGAATCACCAACCAGGCAGGTATATTTTTGACCCAGAGAAGCAAAAATCAAATTGAGAATTTTAATTCCTAGTTAGTCACAAACTTACTGCAGAAACAAGTATGAATGTACACAGTGAATGACATATCCAGACAAAGACAGAGAAATGTACATAATTATAACAAGCAATGAAGACAGGTAAGCATGAAGACAAGCCTCAGGTTTTATGTCAGCTCCTCACTATTGGTAACTTTTTAAGAAGAGATTATAGAAAAGCTCCTTCTTGATAATATCATTTCTAAAAAGCCAGCTTACAGTCCTTACCAATGCCGTGGTTCATGAGAGCAAATGAATGTGTCTACCTAATAACTAATGTAAAATAAATTTAGGTTCTTAACACCCAACCACTGCCAGCATTCAGGGTGTTGCAAGATGGTTCACACTATTTCACCAGCTGCAGCCCTAAAAATTAGAGCAATCAAGACACTTGCATGTATTCCCTTTGGAACTCACAGTAAACAAGATATTTTTTTATTTTTTACTGAAGAGGGACATAGCAGTAAAGTTGGTGAATATGGTGGTGTGTCTGTTTTTGGCAGTGTTTTATGAAATCTTTTATTAGAGCTTGCTATTCATTTCCCCTCATTCACTACAACATTTTTCCTTTGCTCTGACTCCACAATAAAGGTTGAAGATTTCCCACTTAAAATATCCCATTAAGAAAAGCTAACAGAAACCCTTCAAGGATGTTCAGAAACACATTTTACATTACAGAAAAAAAATTAAATATTTCTCAAGAATATAAACTTTAAGGAATCAGAGATCTGAATCTTACAAGGAGAGAAGAACCTGTCTAATTTTAGCAGGCTGAACACTTACACTTAATAACATGCACAAGTATTTGCAGGATCAATAAATAGTTAAAATATAAAAAAGAAATAAACTTAATTATCAAGCAAGTCAAGGTGTAATTTTAAAGCTTCGAAATACTATGCCAAAGTATTCAAGAGTTGCTTATTCTTCTCTCTTCAAATACTTATTTTGCTGCATTGAAATATTCTCTTAAGCTGTTTTAGCTTACAACACACACATATATCCAACAATGAGCATACAGCACCATTCACATATACAATTTTCCAAATGTTACTGTTGGAAAAATAATCTGCATGCTGCATTCTCAATCCAATTATTTTGGATATTTTTTCTAAAGCAAAACACATTACCAAACATTTCTGAATAACTGCTCAGTGGATCTATTAGCAGACTTTGTTGGCTAAACTAAACTTAAAAAATTATTTCTCTTCTGTAAAAGATGATAGAACCACAAAACAAAAAAAAAACCAAACAAAAAAAAATCAAATGAAAAATGCATTGGAGCTCTCTGCAAATATAACATTTCTGAGGCTAACCAGAAATAATGTCACTGCTCTATGAAGAAAGCTCTTACCTGACCCTGTAAGTTTTGAATGGTTATTGAACATCAGTGATAAAGGCAGGAGGAAAGCCACTTGACAGCATTTCTTTCGTAACAGGGCTTCCTAGAGTTTTTGTGGCAAGAAAACAAAGCATTTTACGAAATACCCTTGCTCTGGCCAAATAAAAGGTTGGGTATTTCTAAATGAGAAAAAGGTTCTCTGCTGAACCAAAAGGTTTAAAACAATGCTCCAAGAGCTCCTGACATAAGACAATAATTTCTGTCTTAGTGTTCTGAAAAAAACCCCAATCAACTGTATACAAGTTCAGCAACACTACTAAAAATTCATTAGCATTTCAGAAGTTATGAACAATGCATGAGCTGCTTTAAAATCAGAATTTGTTTACAAACAAAAGATGTTAGATAAGAAATAGCACTTTACAACTTGTACATATATTGGCCAAATTAAGCCTTATAGATAAAATACTGCAAGCATTATAAGATCACAGAAGTAAAGGTTATGATTCCTTGAGACGTGTAAGGAAAATGTAAACTGAAGTGCTATTAAGATATAACAGAGAAAACAGCAGCTATCTGAATGTATAAAATCATCAAATAAACCTATTTGTAGTATCCAAAACCAAATTGTTAGATGAAAGAATAGTAATGACTTTAAAGTATTTAATATTATTTCAGAACTACATAATGAAATAGTTATATAATATAATGAAGGCCATCTTTTGCACAAAAGTGATTTGGGCCAAAAATTGTACAAAGAGCAATAAAAGGGTATCGAGAAAAGGTAATGCATACTTCTAGGATACTGGGGGGAAAATCACTTAAGATACTTTAAGTATCTTAAGTGATTTTCCCCCCCAGTTAAGATACTTAAATCAGTTACGAAAAATCAGTTAAGATACTTTATTCCCCAAGCTAATGGCCTGGAATACTACATGTACTAGAAGCCAGACCCATGAAAGTGTTTGGATGCCCACCTCCTAACTAGCCATTGGCTATAAAGATGTGTATTTAGGACAGTGAAATGCTGAAATTACCTCTCTGAAGACATTTGTGGGGCTGAAGTATTTAAAAGCTAGAAGACACTCTCAAAAACACTATGTTTGAATACAGGAATACTAAAATGCCTAATGAAACTTTTCTAGTATGCTAATGTTACCTGTGGAAACAGACTTGTAAAATCAATTAATTAATCATTTAAAGAGCTGATTAAAATATACCTACATTTACCTATAGGTAAAATACTAGGTTAAACAATACAATCTCTAGGTAATATACTCCAGCTATTTATAAGAACACTGAAGTTGTAATGTTTACAGTTGCTAACAACTGAACTTTTTCAGGTTCATATACATCTATAGTAATAAACCAGGCTTTCTTAGCTATGTTTGTTAATTTTTCTGTGCTCTATTAACTGCCCTATTATGAATAACAACTACATTAATAAAAAAAAAAATTACTTATTTTCATGGAAGCAAAGGGAGTTAAGGGAATCAAATACCCAGCAACACATTTTTGGTAGTGACTGAATATAATCAGCTGGAAGAGACAGCTGCATCTGACAATACAAACAATATTAGGAAAAAACTATCCAGGTTAAAGATGTTTAAAAGATATGATGGAATGAAATGGGCCTTTTACTTGTTTTTAAACTTACTTTTAATGTGACTTTTTGCTTTTCCCCCACAGCTAATAAAGGTAGAGAGGCATTACATTCTACAGATTGGTCATTCCCAATAACAAACACACAACATCCTACTATTCTCCTGTAGCAGCTGTGTTTAAAACGGAGGATTTTGGCCCACAAAATTTAAAGCCATGTTCTTGGAAAATAAACTAAAGTGCTATCATAAAGATGTTTGTATAATCTGTCAAATACTTGCTGCATAAAGCTGCCTTAACTGGAGTTTATATGAAATGCTTTTGTGTACACAGGGGACATAAATGTTTTATTTTGTGTTTGGTTTTAAGATGAACCTTTAGACAATAGCTGAAAGTATGAACAAATGAATTTACTATCAAAATTAAAGTGACTTCCCTACATACTTGCTACAATATGGTGACAAGCAGGTTACTTCAGTGACAAACAGACAATTCAAAGGAACTACCAAATGCCCTGTGGTGCCCAGGTGCTACATCTGCAGAGGATAGATGAAACAAAGGACAGTATTTCATTTACTAGAGGTGAGAAGTAACACACAGAAAAGTCATGATGCTCCTGATTCCACTTTAGAAACAACCTAAAACAAAGCATGGTTTGGTTTTCAAAAATTCCACGGTCTCTTGGTTTTCAAAAATTTACTTAAGCTTTTAATTACTGACAGCTGCATGAACTTTATAGGAAGCTTAGAACTAAACACACTTAGAGCAATGCTTCCATCTTAAGTCATATATATATACACACATATATATATAAATGATCAGTGCAGTACTTAAATGCCTGATTTTCATCCTTTCTCACCCAGATGTTCCATCTTTCGAGTGCCAGTATTACACAGACATATGTACATAAAAGAAGAGCTCCACATTTTCATCTCCAACAAACTGCTTCAGAATAAGCTGGCTGTCTCTTGACAACTCTCCTTTGAAGGACATTCACACAAGGTCTATCTCCTATCTGACTTGGCTGCTCCACTTTCAATCTGTGCTCGTTTAGGATGGGTGAATTAATTTTCTTTGTTTTTGATTTGTGCTGCAAACAGTGTTGATAACTCAAATATTTTAGCTGTTGCTGAGCAGTGCTTGCAGAGGCCAGACCTTTTCTGCATCTCATCCCACCACTGCACCAGTGAGAAGGTTGGTGGTGCACAAGGAGTTGGGAGCAGATACAGCCAGGACAGCTGACCCCAAGTGACCAAAGGGATATCCCACACTGTATGGCACTCAGCATATAAAGCTGGTTAAGAAGGAGAAAGGGGGGAGTTTTAAAGTAATGGTGTTTGTCTTCCCAAATCATGGCCTGTATATGATGAAGCCTGGCTTTCCTGGAGATGGCTGAACAACTGCCAGCCCATGGGAAGAGGTGAATGAATTTCTTGTTTCATTTTGCTTGTGTGGAAGGCTTTTGTTTTACCAACTGTTTTTGCACCCTACAAGTAGCTCTGTAGGTCTTATAACAGTCAATCAGTTTAGATTTAAATTTGAGTAATAAAACTCAAAACAGTAGGAAAAAGAAGACATACTACATAAACAGGATGGAAGTTATTTCCATATGAAATGCTACAAAAATCTGGAGAAGTTTTGATCTTTTAGTATCACTTCAACACTACTGAATAATCAATTTTCAGAGCAAAACCAGAATATACACTTTCATAAATCCATGGTTAAGACAGTCAAAGAAAGAGGTTCCTAATCTGTAGAACTCAAATCAGAGTTACTTATTCCAGGCTCAAAGCACACAGCTCAGCAATGCTATCTGTCTTGAAATAAAAGCCGAAGAGTGAAACTCCCAACAAAATGTCTATATTGACATTCTTTCACTGAAATTATTCCCATCAGCTTCCAAAAAATAAAGAACAGGAGACAGAAATAAACCAGGGGTTACTATGCTGGAGCAAAGTACTGCATTTACAAACAGACAGCAAGAAAATCATGTGCCAAACAATATGATTGAAGCACAAAATCTGCTATCACATGATATTATTGTCAGTTAACAATCAGAGGAGATATGCTGAAAAGATGTATGTGTACAAGGACATATACATTAAAGTGAGGAGGGTAAGCACCATCAACCTTCCTGACCAGGCCTCCACCTAAAGCACAAGTTCTCACAGGAAGTTTATCTACTGTCAAGGAAGTTAAATGCTTTATTTTGGGTTTTTTTTTCCTCTAGTCTTGTAAGTTTTTCTTTTGTAACTATCTGAAGCACTTTTTTTATTTTACACAATTATCAACAAATACCCTGGTCATTCCATCTTCCACTAAAACACAGCCATATGTGACAGTTAAGTTCAGAAACTAATTAACATCAATAGCTCAAAAGTTAAAAATACAAAGTCATAACCTCTCTAACTTAAAAGCTACATAATTAATTACCTACAATTTTTTTTTTCCTTCTGGAATTGCAGTCTTGAATGAAAGAGGAAAAAAATTTAGGTCTTAGGATCAGGAACTCTAAAATGACCCTGAAGTCCGTGCTAATAAATATGTAAATGTAATTATTTCCAAGGGTTTCTTCCTTTACCTCTACAGACATTACTGACAGCAAAACACAAAACTTCTCTTGTCCATAGTGTGGAAGAGGCTACAGCATGCAGGACTGAACAGGGTGGGGTGCTGCACACCTCTGTGTGAACAGCTACAAGAGCGCAGAGGTTAATCAAAAACACTCCCTGGAAAGTACAGAAAGAAGCAATTCAATATAGGAAGCAGCTTTTTGGTGGAAATCTAGTAATGTCTGACACCCTTCCCTCAACTTCTACATTCACTTGAAAAGAGATGGACTTACCATGGATTTCACAGGCTTGGCAAAATCTCTATGGAAAAAGGTCATAAAGGAAGCACAATGCACAGGGGGGCCATCATGGCAAAGTAGAAGGGAGGAATGTACAAGGCTGTGCACACAAAGGCAGCGCATATTCCAGAAGAAACCATCAGAAAACCCAACATGCAAATGAAAAAAAAAAACCTGCTCTGGTCTCTTACCTTGCTGTCAGAAAGATCAGTCCATTTTGTTGTTTCCCAGAATGTCTCTGTCAAAGCTTCTGAGCAGCTTTCATGATCCTCATCTTTGCCTTCTGCATCACTGGAAGCAGCCCCTTCTTGGGTCTGCAGATGAAGAAGTTGGTCAGCCAGAGCACTTCCCTTTCGACACAGTGCATCCACTAAAGTACTCTTCTGTTTTTCCATTTCACTAGGGAGGGGAAAAAAAAAGTATGAAAAATAGATAGAATTTTTGGTAGATACCTCCTTAAGAACAGAAACAGTGCTAACTCAGTTTAAGCTAAAAAAGCTTACAGTCATTAGTACACACAAGACTATTTACTAAATTAAACTAACCATAAAAGATTACCCAAAGACACTATGCATTCAAGATACTCAATCATTCTTCTAAGTACAAAATGCCTTAGATGACTTAAGGCAAGGGCAACTCAGGATTCTAAAAGTAAGTCAGCATCTAGAAATACAGCTTTATAGTTCCTGGCATTATAAACAGAGAGTTGAATCCACCACTAATACAAGCAGATATAATTCTGCTGACTTCAAAGGAATTGCATCCATTTAAAGCACCATTGACTTTGGTGTTCAATTTCAGATGTTATATTCAAAACACATGACCTAATGGATCAACTTACCAAGAAATGTTTAGAATTAAGTTTATTATGTCAAGGCTTTGCTTTTATATCAGCAATTCTAGAATTATAATTCTGAACTCAGGATAGCTAGAACAGATGGACTAGCTTTACAACTGAAATGTGATATTTTATAGATAATCCACAAAGATGCATCTCCCATTTTAAGGGCCTAATACTCAAATCTGCTGTTCTGTTACTAAAACAGCACCATGCTACACACAGCAAAATCCATCACTTATTCTCCAGACTACGGTGTCACCTTAAAAATACTATCTTGCTAAGGATATACATGCTGATTGTTCCTCTGCGCTATCTGAAACTAAAGAACAATAAGTCTCAAATACTCTGAAGCATGGTCATCACACTTTTTGCAAACGAAATCTCTTGCCAGCATGCAGTTACTTCTTTGGCTGATATAAATTTTGTCTTCAAATGCAGATGGGAAAGGTTGCAAAATATAAAGAAAAGGCAAGTAGCATTCAAAACAGATAATTCTACTGATACTCCAGTGGTCCCCTCTGAGCTTAGACTAAGCTTGATACAACAACTTAAAATCCCATTTTTCTGATACATTTAAATCCTGAAAGGATTCATATTTATTTTACTGAATAAATTAAAAAATGGAAGTTTCAGTGTCCCTGCATTCTGGAGATATACAAAAATTGTGTTGTCATATTTTAAATTGTGTGTGCCACAAAAAAATAATACAAGTTATCAAAAAACAGTTGCAGTCATTCCATTTCTTACATGCAGAGACAAAGTACATAGACTACAGAAATAGGATGCAGGAAAATTATTTACTGGGTAGGTACTTTTTTATAGTAGTTGCATCAGGCCTGGGATCAGTCTTCATAGCAAAATATACTGCTAATGCTGTTTGATCAATATGAGAAATTACTGTATTTGCAGCTTCAACGATTTCATCAAGTCTTTTCATTCGTTCCTAAAAGAAGAATAAAAAGATGTTCAGCACCATAAAATTGCATCATTGTTGACTCTACTAACATTAGGGTGATTGCAAAGCTATGCAAAAATAGTATTTGATCATTCAATATGTTCTTTTCTCCATCTCATTCAAATTTTGCTTAAAACACTCTGGAAAGTCTTCAAGATTTCCTGCATACTTAGTCCATTTCACTGAAAACAAACTGTGAAATAAGGTTGGAGGTTGGAATATGCAAAATGCAGAGTTTACAGAAAGAAAATCACCTTTCAGTACAAATCAGTACATTTGTAAAATGGAGCAGTTATGCAATTCAGAAATAAATATAAAATCAGAATGAAATGAAAAGAAAAATATTCAAGCTAGTGGCATATGCACAAAGGTATTTGTCTTCAAGATGAAAAAAAACCCACATGCAAACTGTTCTGTTGAAAGTTGACATTTTTGAGGACAGTAATGGAAACTAGATTTAGCTGTGTCACTTTAGGGGGTTACTGTCCTCAGCTGTCTGAGTCATGCTGCTAGGAGAAATTACCAGTCCAGAAGAGAAACAGAATAGGATGTGTGTTTGTCTCAGAAGGCACCATTCAGAATAAAACTACTGTACACTACATAAGTATGAAAACTTAAAATGTGTTTAACTGAACAAGGCATAACTTGATGAGCCAACACACTTTGGTCAGGCATAGTTTCTTTTATTCTGCTGTGGAATTAAGTAAATCACAGTCAAGGGAGGTACCTGTCACTCTAATTAGAAATTTCTGCCTTTTAATACTGTGTACAGTCACTTCAAGTTCAAATGTGCACGAAGAAAGACTTAGTTGTTAATGCCACATGGGTGTATTGAGACAAATCAAGTTTAAGAAGTATTAAATAACCTTTTCAGAATCCAGCTGATGAAGTCTTGCAACGTACAGAGGAAGATGATTGGGAAATGCTTCTTTCAACTCACTATACATGTCAGTGGTATCCAGCCTAGAAGAGAAGAGGATATAGCATTGAAGTACAGATTCTGAGCATTTTTGTGAACTTCAACCTGCTTCAAGCTTGTGTAGTAATGACAGCAGACATACTTGGTCATCCACTGTATTTTTAGGTCTCTTAAAGCTTCAGCAAATTCTTCTTTTGCATCTTTTTCTTTTTCCTGTTCTTTTTCTTTCTCTTTGCTGCCATTTTTACTCTTTGATGGTGATGGTATCAGATGATAATGAACAGTAAGGACATCCTGGAGGTGGGAAAAGAGACACATACTCAGAGGGATACACTACACTTTTTTTGATGCCATATGAAAACTAAATCATAGCCAGCAACTACTCTGAATTACACATACAGTGAGTAAAGGTTCTGAGAGCAAAGATATTAGACAGTAAAAATTCGGGAACTGCTTTAAGTTTTTATTCTAAGCAATGCAAGGATGTAAATATTAAAACAGCACACTAAGTGTAAGAAAAGAAAGCCTAAAATTTAGCTAACTTGACATTTTTACATTCACATAATTTTACATAATATTAGTTAGGGAATAAGGTAGGTGGTTTTCTGTGCTTGTTGATAAAAAAGAAAATAACTTGGTTAAAAGGATAAGGGAAAAAAGACAGATCCTATCCTACAAATCTGGCAATAAACAAATGAATTAAGATGGCTGAATTCTAAAAAATAGTACCACTGCAGGATAAACATGAAACATGTCACAGGATATGTTTATTACTCCCAAGATACTATTTCTTCTATGTGCATACTGAATTAGCTGATGCATCCAAAGTCAACTGATTTCCACTTTGCTGCTGCAGATTTTCCAGTTTCACCTGTATCTCAGTTCTAATTAAGTAGACACAACAGCAAGGGTTTTTTTTAAAACCTTAAATGGTAGCATAGAAATATGATTATAGTTTGAGTTCAAGCTACATTAGTCAACAACTACCATGAGAAAACCAGTTACAGCTATTTAAAAGGAAAATCCTAACACAGACCATGTTCTTGAAGTCAATTTCCTCACAATTTACATAGAAGTTTGCAAACAAGGTAGCATTAGATTCCATCCACTGCTTCTAAAACATCAAACTGCTGGGTGAGGCCATTTGTTCATTTTGGTTTTAATGTTGCAATCTTTACACAATCCTCTCCCTGCACAGCAAGGGCACATGTCCCATTACTTTACATACAGGATACTTCACAGAGAAGATCACGTAAGTTTAAATCCTCTAGATACCACTACTCTGTTGCAACATGGTGCAAAATATTGAGTTGTATGCTCAATTACTGTGGCAATTGAATTATTCTTACCAATTATTCCAGAATACATTTGTGGGAATGCTTTCCATAAACCAGGTCAGTGTTGTGTAGTAAAATGAATCCTTGTGTACAAAATGGAGTTAAAGTTACTTAAATAGCAAGTAAAATGGTGACAGAATTGGACTTCAACACTACACTTCGCAAACATTAAAAAACCATGCTGCAGAAAAATTTTATTTGAACTCATTGTTCAAACAGACCAGCATTCTGCTGTGGGTTACTGAACACAATATTGGTAAAAGTTACTTCAATATTCCCTTAAAAAAAATTCAGCTACTTAATATGAAATCACAGAATCACAACATGGCCATTTAGTTTTTTTTTTTTTGAAAAACTAGTTCTGATAACTAATCTGCATTAAAGTGTAGCTTTCACAGGAACTATCCTGCACACATGCATTGCAAGTATGAAGTGAACAACCAGTCAATACATCTAAATGAGCCTCCAGCAAGACCTAGGCTACAGCATAACTAAACAGGTCATGGAGGTAAGTACATACAGGAAAATACAGAGGTCAGGAACATGATGTGGGACTCACTAAAGTAATCAGAACAGTAGAAAGCAACAATATAGTTCACTAAAGCAAACCAAACATTTTAAGAAGAAGCAAGTTCAGCACAAAAGTCTTAATTTACAATATCTTCTAAAAGATGTTCTCTATCGAGACTAGTATTTTCCTAAGAAAGAAACCTGCCTAAGAAATATTCTTCCAAGAGTTAGGGACATCCTTTTTGAAAGTCCATTTTCATTTCACTTAGCAGCATATTTTTGTAGTTATGTATGTAGATGACCTCTGCATTCTCAAGCCTTATCTATATGAAAAAGCTCTAGTTTGTTAATCCAGTTATATTTGGTTTGAAACAAAGTCTCACTTACATGGATACTTGCATTTTGAACAACTAACCCTATGTAGCTAACCCATCAACAGCAAAATGTCATCTCCCTGTTTTCTCACATAGGTACTTTTGGTCTCATGAGGTTCTGCAAGCCTTACAAGCTATGACCACTGAAAGGAAAACAATGAGCTTCAGACACAGGCACCCTCCTCTCAAAAGAGCTTACACAGCAGACTTCTCTACAGACCTCAAAATTATTTCATGGGATAAATAAAGTTTAGGTTATTATCACATTTAACTATTACAGGGCATTAAGAGGGACTGAGGGCTTATTTATTTTATCTACAAACACTAGGATCATTTATTACTTGGCAACTCCCTAGGTATCTCAGAATGGCCCTGTCATTGCCATTACAGAAACATTCATCATTAGAGAATAAGGAGAACCAAGGCAGCTCTTCACAAATCAACACTCCAATCTGTTTCCTTATTCAAATTTCTCTCTGTCAGGAACAGAATTCCTAGACTAGTGTACTGGATTTCATTTTATACATACCTATAAAAAGATAGAGAGCTATAGACAGAGAAAGACAGCAGGTGAGCATACTATCCACTGAAAAATTTAGGGAAACTTTCAAATTTATCCTCTAAAAAGATATGCAGCATTGAGCAATTGGGATGCATACAGGATACGCACTTCAGTCAGTGTACTCTGGGGAGTCTTGTAAGCCTCACTGGGTTTACTTTTAACTGAACTACAAACTACACACATAAACAAGCACAGTACCTCTTAAAGAGCTTAATTAACAGTTAATTTGGCTTCAAGATTTCAATTTAGATTTCTGTCTGATGCTTTAACATCTAGTATTTTATATGTTAAGCACATATAAAACTATTGTTATTTGTACTTCAAAGCATTCACAGCAAAGCTAACCACAGGGAAAACACAGCAAAGCTAACCACAGGGAAAAAAGCTCCCTCTAGGAACACATCCCAGGTCTCATATTCCATTTAATAAGCATCCTCAAATTAATGCCTATTTGCACATACAGGCGAATATACATATGGAATTTTAATCTGTTTTAAGATGCATGCAATTTGTGCATTGTTCCTTATTTTTATGGCAACTCTCATTTAATGGAAAATTAATTGAAGCTTCTTGGAGTCACCAGGCAGGCTTACACAAAATTGTATCAGACAAGTTTGTGTAACATACTTCATCCTATTTCTGAATGCCTCATGGTTAAACAGGGGTAATATCTTAATGCTCAAAGGGAGTCACCATTTTACATCTAACTTCACAGTGGTATTTATTAGTCTTCCACTAGTACTTATCAATATTTGCACAATGCATTTCTTGCTTTAAACTGGGAGAAAGGATAGCAGGGAAAAAAAGTGTAGAAACTTTCCGTCCCTTGGCTAATTGTTACATATTGCTGTTCAAAAGCTGCATTATGTAAACCAACAAAAAGTCATTCTTACAGACCTGAAAAAGTCAGTATGTTTTTCATTCTAACTATGTTCTGGACAAAGCTTGGAGACAAGGGGAAAAAGAAATTAGATTGTAACTGTGTTAGAAATGAAAACAAAGACACCTGTTTATTATGTGGCAAGAGCCCCCTGATGTTTTTGTACAGTATAAAAGAATTAACTATCTTTGGAAACCTAGGCTGCTATTTCCTGGCATAACTACAAACTGCTTTTATGCAAAACAGAGATGCAGTCAGGTGGATTGTTGAAACCTGCTGAACATCTGGGCCCAGAGGGTGGTCAGTGACACACAGCTGGAGGTCAGTAACTAATTTTGTGCCCCAGGGGTCAATTCTGGATTGAACATGTCTGATGTCATCATTAGTTTCTGGGATGATGGAGGCAGAAGGCACCATCAGCACATTTGCTAGTGACTCCAAACTGGGAGGAGTGGCTGAGATGCCAGGGAGTCTGCTGCCATCCAGAGGGACCTCAGAAGGCTGCAGAAATGGGCTCATCAGGACCCTCCAAAGTTCAACAAAGATAAGTGCAAGAACTGGAAAAGAATAAATCCAGGCACACTTCATGCTGGGGGCCATCCAGTAGGAAAGCAGCTTGGCATCCTGGTGGACACCAGGTTGAACATGAAACAGCAGTGTGCCCTTGTGGCAAAGAGGGCTACTAATCTTACAAGAAGGCCTGGACCTGCCCTTGAAAAATATGAAAAATCTCCACGTATTTTTTTGACTGACTGCATCACTGAAGAAATATATAAACAAGTTTTCTGTGCTGGAAAACATCTTAACTGCATATAAATTTATGACAGGGCAAGGTAAATACCAAAATTTTTAAACTAGGAAGGCTCTGAGTTGCATTCTCAGCAAAATGCATTAATTATTGGAACTCTTACAGAACAATGCCCTGAACTATTCTGTGTTTTATTTCACAGAATATGCTGAGTTGGAAGGGACTGAAGGATCATCAAGTCCAGTTTCTGGCCCTGCACAGCACCATCCCCAAGAGTCACACCACGTGCCCAAGAGTATTGTCCAAACGCTTCTTGAACTTTGTCAGGTTGATGCTGTGACTCCTCTGGGGAGCCTGTTCCAATGTCCAACCACCCAACCACTCTGTGGGCGAAGAACCTTCTTCTAATACCCAGCCTAAACCTCCTCTGACACAACTTAAGGCCGCTTCAGGTCCTGCTACTGGTCACCACAGAGAAGAGACCAGTACCTGTGCCTCCAGTTCCCCTCACGAGGAAGTTGCAGACTGCAATGAGGTGTCCTTTCAGTCTCCTCCAGGCTCAACAGCCCAAGTGACCTCAGCCACAGACACTCCTCATACAGCTTCCCCTCAAGGCCCTTCACAATCTTCGTTACCCTCCTCTGGACACTCTAATACCTTAATATCTTTCTGATATTGGGGCACCCAAAACTGCACAGAATATTCAAGGTGAGACCACCCCAGTGCAGAGCAGAGCAGAGCAGGTGCTGTTGTGCCTGATGCCCCCCAGGACACGCTTGGCCCTCCTGGCTGCCAGGGCACTGCTGACTCCTGTTCAATTTCCCATCAACCACGACCCCCAGGTCCCTTTCCATGGCAGTTCTTTCCAGCCTCTCACTCCCCAGTCTGTACTGTACATCCAGGGTTGCCCCAGCCCAGGTGCAGAATCCAGCAGTTTCCCTTGCTGAATTTCATATGGGCTTTGATTGCCCAGCCCCAGATTTTGTAAAGATATCTCTCAGGCCTTCCCTGCCTTATCAGCGCCTCCCAATTTAGTATTGTCTGCGGGCTTGCTGAGTATCCCTTCCAGTACTGTGTCCAACTCATTATGAAGATGCTGAAGAGCACAGGGCTGAAGATGGAGCCCTGAAGAAATCCAGTAGTTTATCTGCTGCTAGTACCCCAATGAGTAATAGATGGAAATAACAAGAAGGACCACTTTTACTTTGGCCTGGGTGGTTTTAGGGCTCAGATCTGAAAACAAATCTGTGTTCTAGAACCAAAGAGGAAAAAAATCAAGGAAAAAACTCCCCAAAAACCACAACCTCTGGAATCTATTTAATAGGTTTTGTTATTCAAATTCTATTATTACTATAGTTTAATTCCCTTGTTAGAGATTCACTTAGTGAAGATCTTATACCCTATTTACCAGGAAGTCATGCATTCACATGGGATTTTAAATTATCTTTCGGAAAGCGATCTGAGTGATTTTCAGGTATGAAAATAAAACTCAGCAACACACACTAAAATCTTCCTTGGAAAGCCTAATCTCATTCCTTCATGGTTATTACACCAAGAAGAGAGTAAGTTACAGGTTCAGATTCCAGCTTACTGTTCACAAAATAACAGAGCATGACTATAAGCTACATTATTCACAGTTCTCAACAAGAATCCTGGCTAATCTGCTTGTCACTCCAGAACAAAGTACCTTGAAATCAACAGAAAGTAAATACCTTTACAACTTAAGAACAAGAAAAAACCCAGTAACCTTATGTAGGTAGTTTAGTGAAATATATTTTTGCATTTTTTAAAAAAAACTGTTTTACACTGACTCCTGGTAAAATACTGTATTACTTGATGTGAAAATACAATAAAGCACAATATTAAACACTGCTATACTAAAAGTCACCCCCTTTCTAAACTATCTGATACATGTTCCAAAATTCATTCTGTGAATACTACTACCTGCTATGTGACTGTATAAACTCTAGCTTCCTTCTATGTTTTTTATAACTGTAAAGTAGACAACTATCAATTTAGTAGACTGAGAATACACTTAGATATTCAATTATTCAATTCAAAGTTCATATTTGATCCTAAATCTGAAGAGAGAATAGGCAGAAACACTTGCCACAAAAATCTTGACCACAAACACTGAACATTGCTGAGTATTTAAGAAAAAGAAAAATTGCAGATCACTAACAGCACATGCATTTTTACAGCACTTATGGCAGAAGTATACAGATGCTCACGTGCCTCTCAGCTATGTGTTACAGTAGTGTTTTGTCGTTCTACCAGTAAACATACTTAAGGTGCTGAAGTAAATAACTCAGGTCTAAGCAGGTAGATGAAGGAGACAAATTAAAAAACTAAGACTGGTAGACAAATTCTTTAAGTCATATGCAAAAAGACTTCAGTATATCTTTTTCAAAAACTAACATTCAGTACCTTTTTAAATTTTCCTTGTCGCTTTGCTGCAGACTGCCCCTGGGAGTTAGAATAACATACTGTAAGAAAACATGCACACACCACACAGGATGGAGACACCTTCTCTGTACAATTACAGTTATACTTCCAACCTACAGATTTGCAAATTTTAGAGAGTCACATGTATGATCAAACATGCTCTTAAAGCATGCTCTTTCAGGTTTTTGAAATTAATAAACCAATGCATCACTGTATATACAATCCATTACTCCTGCAATATAAGCAAGTGTTGTTAACCACTTAGCTTCAAATAATAAATTACAGAAATTCAGCCTCAGAATTTTAGATTTTTGACTCTTTAATGGCATTGTTCTCTTTCATAATAAATACAGACAAATTATATACATTTTCCCTTACCTTGCATCCACTCACTGACTTAGAGACAACTTTGCTGCCTAATCCTCCTTTTTTGTCTCCTGATACATATTAAGGTTCACTAAAGGCAGCAGAAAGTATCAGAAGCTATTTGATACCATCCTTTTTCCACTGAAATATGACCATAACAGTTAGGTCTTCAGCTATGACATGAGGAACACCTCAGCTAGAATTTCTTCCTGTGTAAGATCTTAAGTATTCTCCATCATATGAAATTTGACAGGCTGTATCTACCTATCTCCTGCTTCCTATCTGAGAAACCACTGTATATAGCCAATTAGTCTGGTTTAAAATAAAATATGCAAGATTGCAACCAATAGTTTAAGCAAGTGCACAGTTCTAGCTAGGGAAACTAAGTTATCATGGATTTAATAAAACCACACTTGCGACCTCGCAGGTACCACAAAGAAATATTAAACTAGGTCTTTTAGAGCTCCTAGTTACTGGGTTTTTCCTCACTGATAAACAAATTCTCCTAATACATTCTCATCTGCAGTTACATGCAATCTGCC
This sequence comes from Serinus canaria, assembly GCF_022539315.1. Classification (NCBI taxonomy): domain Eukaryota; kingdom Metazoa; phylum Chordata; class Aves; order Passeriformes; family Fringillidae; genus Serinus; species Serinus canaria. The sequence continues at coordinate 77,191,639 of NC_066313.1, read as the reverse complement.
CCAAAAGTACAACCATTCAGATTGAATTAACTAAACTTTTATGCTTAACAATATCTAAAGGTACATGCCAACCTACTCTCAGAAACTTATTTTCTATGAAGACATACTCTAGTTTTATACAAGTTGTTCAGCCACATCAAGTGGTATATGCATATAGATCAACTACTTCTGAGTACTAACAATCATCAGGATTTACTAAAATTTAGTCTCAGGCTTACCATCAGCTAAAGGAATCTTCTAAACACTGTAGCAGCAGATACACAGAAAAGTGACAGTTACTATAATCACTGTTGCATCACAGAGTCATACAAGTTAAAAAACATTTTTCACAGGATGCTGTGTTATGAGCAAAAAGGATCCTTCATCTTTTTTTTCTAGCCTCACACACAGAGATCTTATACCATTCTGTTGAAGCATACAATCGTACTAGTGGTTGACAACAACAGTGTGTAGCAGGTAAGAAAATCTGTATACGCATTTGAGTCAGCAAAATTCCTACTACTCGGTAACAGTAACATATATGTGTTTAGAAAGCACGTGTTTCTGCTGAATATTGCATGCATGCAACCAAAGAGTATTACAGAACCAACATGCAAATAACACTATATGCATGTATTTTTCATTCAAAAATTACATTAAGCTAGGGAGTCACATAAGGTCAATTTTAAAGCCTCCACACCAACAAGAAAGCAGTTGCTTCTAGAAATAAAAGATTTTAGAGCAAAATAATTAAAACTCAAAATTTTAGAAAATGCAATTAAATTTAAAATTAGAAGATGAAAACAATAACAGAACTACTTAGATTTTATAATGAAACAACTGCTTCTAAAATGTATTATGTTACCAAACTGAAAGCTCTTTAAAGTACTAACCCCATACATTACAGCCCTTCCTGGCATGCAATTTGCTTGCTAGGAAAAAAAAAATCAGAAAAAAACCCCATCATCCATTCCATATACTCACAGCTTTCTTTCCAAGTTCTGTTTTAGACAGAGTAAGACTTCCTGCAAGATAACATCCTGGTCCTGCTCCTTTAGGTATTCTGTTCAAAGAAAGTAAGTTAAGTGTTAAAACCAGGTTCACTAAGGTTTCATGGAAACTACAATAAACATGCCAAATGGGGAAAGAGCAACACGAGGCATAACCAAGCCTGGACAGGCAGACACTATTAAAGTATCATTTTAGTGAGGTGCAGAGGCAGCTGCCTAGATGCAGATGAGAAAAACAACTTCTTAACTTACTTGTCATCAGGCAGGGATGTAACAAAGAATGGCTGACTGTGTTTTGGTGGTAATGTCAAACTGTTGGATTTCTTCTTCCCTAAGAGAGCAAGGCTGTGGTTTTCATAAATATCTAAGCTCAAGGTACTAGACAGCCTATGAGAAACAATAAATGGCAGGTCTTTGATGCGATCCAGCTCACTGTTCTGCTCATGACGAATTTGTAACCGAATAGTGTAATCTCCTTTTTCCAGTTTCACAGAATACTGAAAAAAAAAAAAGTTCTCATAAATGCCAAGGTTCAACATTTTACCATTCATAAAAAAGCCTCCAAGCCCCAGAAATAAGACTGTCATGTTTTGAAAGCATTCTTTAATTTTTATCAACCTGACAGGACTGTTTTGAGCCACAGTATGCTAAGTCTCCTTTCTGATACTGCTGCAGTAAAACAGAAAGCAGCCCCAAGTAGAAAAGAACAATAACTCAGAACTAGCCTGCCCTTGAATCTCCCTCTCCTGGGCTAGGGAGTCATGCTTCCTGTTGGTATTTCTTCCTGGATTAAAAAAATTAGAATTGTTTTAGAATCATCCTATGATGCACAACACCAGAGATCTACAGCATGACGGTCCACCAGGTCTAAGTTACAAAGCACTAGGGTGATGTTTAGATTTTACAGTATCTTAAAAATGCAGGTAAAGGAATAAAAAGCTTACACAATGCAATTTCTGAAAATAGTTTATAAACTGTAAAGCATGTCTTCTCTTGAAACTATCTTTTGTACACTTCCAGAATAATCAATCTGCCAAAATTACCATTATATTGATGATGTTCAAGTATGATTTTATATTGGTAAAACGTAGTTTCAAACCAAAAAATTATGAATAGTGTTTCTTTAATTAATTTTTTCCTTTTTTAAATATTTTTTTTACTGCTCCCTACTTCACCCATGATCCAGGCACACAGTCTGTTAAGGCAGAAAGAGATTCTTGCAGAGGGTAGAGTACAAGTGTTGTGCAAAAAACTTCTCTTTCCAACATAGCAATGGGAAGCAAACAAAGCTGAAGCATTAAAAAAGCTGTTTGAAGATATCGACAGCACTGAGGACAGTGTTCATGCATACAGAAGCCCCTGCTCTATCAGCACACAAGTCAGACCTTTCCACATTGCATAGAAAAGTTTAAGGTATTGTCTTTGTAAAAAAAAAACAAAACAAAGAACAACACAGTTTTGAACTAATTTCTTGAAAAGCACCAGACAAAATCACAAGAAATGAGAAGGTAGCAGCTTTTCCTTTTTCTCCTTCCTCAGGAGAGGAAAAAAAATCATGGTCTATTTCATGGACACTTATCTTTTTTTGATACAAATACATCACCATTGAACCTTGTATGACTTCTTGTGAATACATAAGAGCATTAAAATTATGCATCAGGACATGTAAAGAGTTAAGAGGAGGCCTGGGAGGTAAAAAAAAAAAAACAAAAAAAAAAACAAAAAAAAAAAACAAAAAAAAAACCAACACATTTTCACAGTCTTCAGCAAAAAGAAGGTAAAATAAATACATTACTCTGTACCTGGTGTGGATAGGCATCTCCTGAACCCATCTGTCTTTTGTTCTGGTCAAAAATAATCCAGAGCTGACTATCAAATTCAGATTCATACAACAATTCACAAAGAAGTGGACAGCTTGGAGTTACTTCTCCACTCTTAGGCTATCAAAAGAAAGGTAAAAGCATTTAACCTACTACAGAATAAAACAACTACAATCCTTACATACATATTCAAAAAGACAACTGAACTGTAGCATGTTTCAAACAACAGTAGCTTTTGAAGTGGACTAAGTCAGAATTTTGACTGTAGGGAGTCTAGAGTGTGACTCTAGACCTTCTTCCTGAGAGAAACTAAGTTAAAATTAAGACCTCGTTACTGAAAACATTATGTGTTAATAATAACTTTAAAAACCTCCCCCAACTAACAGAACCCTTACCTGATGGAAGTTATAGGTCAAAATCATCTCATACAGTTGACGATTATTTGGTAAAATATCTCTGGATCCCAAAGGTTTTATTTTTGCACTCACTGGTCTGCAGTTAAACAACAAAAGGTTCTCTTAAAAAAACATGTATCCTCAATCAAAATCTGTCTTGCTTAAGTAGAAGCATGTTCTGAGATACAACTGAATTCAGCACATGCCATAACATCTCATATATTTTAACTATCCAAGCAGCATAAATTCCTCAGTTAAAATTAATGTCAGTCCAAAAACAAGTCTTAATGAGACTACAGGCACTGCCAAAAAAAAAAAAAAAAAAAAAAGAAAAAGAAAACAATGTAGTAGGCATGTCTAAATGCTCAAAATTAAAGGCCTTTAAGGGAAAAAAAAAAATCAGGTTACATTTCTAGTATTCATGCTGAAATCAATACTTGTCTTCATAACTGATTAATGGCACTGCAATTACAAGACAGAACAATTGATAATTCCTTTTTATAGAAGGCTGTGTCTTCAGAGAATGTAAGAAGCCTCACATTAATCTGAGTAGTAACACAGAAGAATGTATACTACAGAGTGTGTATGTTAAGTCAGACACACTTGGGAAAAGCAGCCAAAGTTCAGGGCAAGCAAACATTTTAGACTTTAAACATCAAAAAACGTAAACAAAATAATAATGATATAGTAAAAATCTAAGCTTCAGAGATAAAGAATAGGAGAATCAAGGTGGTCTGGCATCATTTAAGTTTACCTTTCATTTATTAAATCAGATAACCTCTAACTTCATGATCAGAATTTGTCTCTAAGGTTCTGCCAGCTCTTCCATTGTCAAGGGCAGAGAGACTAGTCACCCAGTAGGATCTGGGCGCTGGGTCAGACCACAAGTCTGTTTAACCCAGGTTTCCTAGTCTGGCAGACACTAGATAGACTGCTGACAGAAATCTTAAGAACTGAGTAACACCACATATGACATGATATGTCTCCCTAACATTCACCCTGCCTCCAAGCATTTGAAACAAGAGACAGAATGAAAAGCCATTCAGTAATTCTCTCTGTGTGTCATGACTCAGTTCATTCAAGAGACACTATTCCTGCCTTAATTTAAATACATAAATACTTCTCCATAGTTAACTTAATTGCAGTTAATTTACTGTCAGATGAAGAAGTAAAGAGCATGGCCATTTTTCCAACCAATAATGAGGCAAATATTAAAGGGACTGTTTTATTACCTCATTTAGGGCACATCAAATGGATTATTTCTGAATCTAACACTAGGTGATATGTTCATTAAACTCCTGGCAATTCCAATTTGTCAATTCCATTTAAAAGTACCTAAAAGACTCAGACAGAGCCCAAAGTCTCCACTCACAGGCCCAAATAATGGAAAACTGTGGATTACTGACCACTGTGAAATTGTTCCACATCTCAAAAGTGCCACTTGAAGCACATGGCATTTCTTTAACCTTCTGAAGTGACCAGCTTTAATCACTGCTGCACCACTCAGAAATTTTTCCAGCAAAGTTCTTTCCCCAAATCAGCATGTGTTAAACTAACAAGGTAAACACAGCTTTCCCCCAAAAGATCTGCACCAGATTCTACAAAAGCACTTTAAATACAGCAAGAGAGAGAGGACAGTTTTCCCAGGTCAGAATTTGGCAGGACTCCAAGCAACTGTTTAGGGAAAAAAAAAAAACCAAACAACAAGCCAAAATAAAAGAAACAAAAAAAAAAAAAACCAAAACAGCAAACAGTAGCACATAATAACTCCAATACCTCTACAAATTTTTTCTTTAGATTTTAAAGTACCTTTTACCTCTAAGTGTCTGGAAGCAGTGGAATATTTTTGTAAATTTTTCTTCCTTCAAATTAGCTTAAGGAAAGTAATTTGTCTTGAAAAAGTCACCACAAAGAAGAGAATGCTGACATATTAATTGATGCTTCCAAAGTTACTTTGAATTTGACAAGAATGTTTTTGTAATCCTGAATTTCACTGCTAATGCGTTACTGTTTTAACTCTACATATGAGCAGTTTTCCCAGTCTCCCAAAACAGTTCCCCAGAAGCTCTACCTGAGCGTTTGAACCCAGCTTTTCAGACTTATGCATGGAGCAATATCTTCGTATTTCAACAGGGACTGAACATCAAACCGTACGATGCCTTCTGAAGCGTGCTAGAAGAAGAGTATACAGCAATTATGCTTCTGTGCACTTACAACAGTAGAGGGGGACTACCTATTATGATCCCCCAAAATACAACATAAGCTGTAGTTATTTATACTTTAGCAAGTAATACTGTGTCATTTTGAAAGCATCACAAGTGCATTTCTATTTTACAACAGCAGATACTGGGACTTGCAAAACTTATGTAAATAAAACTTAAGCTCCAGTTGCTCACCTTTTCCTTCCTAATTTAAATACTTTGTACAAAATTGTTAAGTCATACTACAGGCAGGACAACATTTGTTTGTGCATTTAGGATTATTTACTTTCAATATGTAATTCAATATATACAATATAGAATATTAAAACAAGTATTTTATGGTGATTCCTAGGACGGTTATTACAGAACAGATTAACTCTGCAAAAGAGAAACAATACTGCATACATAGACTTGGTATGGGCAAAATAATTAAAAAAGTTTATTTCTAGCAGAATCCCATTACAAAGACAATAGTATATAAGCACTACTGAAATTTATTTTATGGATGTTCCCAGTGCTCAAAAAGAACAGAAAGTCTATTTGTATTCTCTTATTTTTCAGTGTCCATTATTCATTCGGTACAATCCTGCTGGGCTGGGGGCAGTTTCTGTGCATACCATCACTGACAACTGTTTCTTTTCTACCAGTGCAAGACCTGGTACCTTAACACTACCCACTCTTTCTTCCTCAGTTTATTCAGCTCTTAGAGCCTGTATACATCCAAATTCATCCACAGGAGAGCTACAATTTGCTCTGGAGTTTAGCTGAAAGAAAGGCAGGTGCCAAGACAGATTAGCATACTGCTGCTTCATATAGGTACCCACTCTCAAAAGAGCTCTCTCCTGAGGGAGGCATTGTCAAACCAAGCCAGGTTGCATAGGACAATAAAGAACACAAGTACTGTAGATATCACACTAACACATTAAGCAACTTTTTCAACCCTTTAGTATCACAGAACACTAGGAATCATGACACTGCCCCACCCACTGTACCTTCAACTACCCTAAATGATGACTCTCAAGCCAATCACCACATCTCAACAGAACATTGCATAGAAAATAAATTTTAAGGAAATTTTACTCTGAATATAGTATAGAGTGATGTTGTTTTAGCAATGGTAGTCTACATATTTAAGTACAAGAACTGTGGTCCCAGCAAAGTTTATTTACATAAAACACTTGGTACTCTAAGCATATTTATATTTTCAGCCTTTTAGTATGTTTTATGTACTGGTGTTGAATTTAGGTTTTCTGTTTAGGTTTTTTTCCTTTCTTTTTTCACTAGTGGTTTATAATGAAAAGGCATAGAAAAAAAATCATAAATAATGGTAACTGGCATTTCTCTGGGACCGAACTCCAACTTAACAACTTGTAAGAGAGAACATGAAAGTCTCGTGTACAAAAATAGTTTCACTGTTTCTAAATTCAGGCAAGAAGGAAGAAAAGCTTTTTTTCTCAGAAACCATAGGATTTCACAGTAATTCAATATAAGCACTCCGGAAAACTTACCATGTTTAGCTGAGGAGCACCACAAAGAACACCATGGAAAGAAATTGTGTAATTAATGCTAACATCACTAAGGCTTGCCCACCACCGAGCAACGCAAAATTCAATGGTTTTTCCAGCCTGGTAACAAAAGCACAAAGTTAGACTCCAGCTCCCATCTTCCTCTTCTATTGACCCCAGCCTCCCAAAACCCAACCAAAAAAAAAAAAAAAAGAAAAACACCAGAGTACAACTCAAAAAAGACCTCTTATGTCCAGTTTACTCCAACTGTACAGATTTGTACAGTACCAAGTAAGACATACTTGGTTCAGAAAACATAAGACAATTCCAACAAAACAGCATGACTGACAAATGCTTCAAAACAAGGAGTGCCAGGGTATACCCTACACAGGAAGGTACTGCTTTTAAATGTTCTGTCTTCTATTCTTATCCCTCAAACTAGGCAGACAGGTTAGTTCATAGATCAATGTAATGTGTGTCCCCTAAAAAACATGCATTAGAAAAAGAAATCTCACTCACTCCCTAAGTAAGATGACACAAAACTTGAGAGGTTTGAGTTAGTTTTGTTTTTGCCTGGTTGGTGGGGTTTTTCTTGTTTCAGTTTTTAAATAAAATAACAAAATGTGTCAATGGGACCAACATAGCTTGTGGTCCCCCACTGGATATTTCCACAGAGGGTAAGGGACTGAACTGCACAGGAATTATAACCGCCCTTTGGCATTAGAGCTATACAACTAAACTGAGCAAAGCAGGGGACAAACTTGAAGGAGGCTCTGTAACCTACACCCCTGAACTGCTAAGTTAATTCCCTGACTGTTTTGGACTCTTGAGCTCTTGAGCATTATCCAAGGTAAGACTCCTGTACCTAGGATGTATGAATGTGAGCCAGTCAGTTACCCCTGGCTTCAAGATGAAGATGTCCCAGACTACTGCATTAACCACTAAAGGCAAAATATGCTAACTATGCAACAAGGCATGGCGCCTATTTGAAAGGGAAACAAACTGCTCTGCATAAACAAACACAAACAAATTGCAGAGATTAACATGTATCATATTACTAAATAGCTCCGAAACATTAGCAAGCTGTTAGAGATCTTTTCAAAACTGAAAATCAGATGCATTGGCTACTGTAACAAACACACAAAGTCTTGGGTTTGGGGTTTTTCTCAGAGAAAAAAATCCCAAATAAGTTATGTTATACTGTACTGATACATTATTTTATTTACTCCACCCCAAGGTAACTTACTAAGACAGGAAATGCTTCAATGACTGAGCCTTTTTCTGGTAAGGATGAAAATTTGTAGAACTCATGACTTCTGTATGCTTTTTGCTTCACCAGCTGAACGGCATGAAGCACAAACTTGGCAGTCACATCAGCTGAACATGAACACACTGTCACTTCTAGATTAAAGAAAAAGAAATTTAGTTTGAAGACACAAGAATTTTAGAAGAAAAGCAGAGAAACATTACTTTCACAAGCAATTAGTAATTTCAGAAGTTATGCAGTACGCCAAGTGGGTCCACATGTGAAAAGTGCTTACACATCAGTTAATTTCAAAAGCTCTTTCAGGTTAAAAAACCAGCTAAATTCAGAGGATGATTAAAGAGAAACATGTTTCAATCAAATGGTGAAAATAAATCAGATAGTGCAGGTGTATTATCTGCATAGGACAGACTACTGAATTGCAAAATAAAGAGTCCTATCACTAACTTCAGTTTAAATGAAAGATTTTTGAAAGGATTATTGCTTAGTAATTTCCCAAAGAAAGACAGAAAAAGACCCTTCTTTTCTTTCTTGCAAAACTGTGAGCTTTTTACCCATTGTGAAAATCACATTTTCTTCAGTTATGACTTCTTTCAACATTACAGCCATACACCTTAAAAACTAGGTAAGCCTCAGAGAGTGATACTTTCCCATAAACATGGAACATCCCTCCACAGCCACTTCAGATTGTTATTGGCTGGTTTCTTTAAGACGTAGAATCAAGATCCTACTATACCAAAAACCGTGAAATAACTCAAAATCACTTATCTAAGACCTTAAAAATCAAACAAATATTTTCATATTCAAAACCTTCAGTATTTTATTCAGGCAGAGCTCAAAATTATTTAAAACCAACTTTGTCAAGTCTGACAGATGCAATTTTTTATTTAGTTAATGTGGTCATTTTTCTTACCAGCCCATGTAGCTCCCTGGGGAACATCAATGAAGTGCCTTCGGATCTGACCAGGTTTAAAATGGACATCTGTGTATGTCAGGTCATAGCTTGATGATTCATCTACTCTGTATTTCAAAAGAAAAACACAAATAGTAGTCAAACAAGCTGTGAAGCAAATTTTGGAAGCATTTTTAAATGCAAAAATACTCTAAAAATGTGTACAATGAGGATATTTAGTCTTTAACACCCATTATATTAATCCTACTAATACAGAATCTGACAGTAAAATGTATCAAAAAGATTTAAAATCCACCACACTATGTAAATACCTTCCCCAGAATTACAGTGCCTAAATAGAATTATCACAAAATCCTCATTTTCAGTGGATCTGCTTTTCCTGGCTGAGTGAACTGCCACTGAAGTGAGCTAAGGAATGGAAGTAGCAATATTTCCATGAACGAGTTAGAGAACAGTTACTTTGTCTTTCTCTCTCAGTGCAGACTGTCCATCAAACAGGTTTAATAAAATATTCTCCTTCCTTATCAACATCACATAAGTCTTATTTTTAACCCAAAGATGGGCACAATACCAACTCTAAACTCACTGTATTGAAGTCATGATCAAAGCTTATCCCCATGTATACAATGGCTAAATAATGCCCTCTGGCTCTATGTACTCTAGTTCCCCAGACAGAAATGAAAAACCAAACTCCATCTGACCTACACATATGAACAGTACATTGATTGATACTTTGGTCAACGATCCAGAAGGCATCTGTATGCTGATAGAACAGGAAGCTGCTGCCACTGTGGCTAAGCCCACCAGGACACACTGGTGTCATGACCAAATTATAAAAAAATGCCACAACTGCATAAGCCTGCTGTAAGAATCTTTTCAGGTTTTTGTAGAAAGTCCAGGAACTCTCAAGAGTTCTGGATTTACTCACCTTGTTGGTATAACAACAGTGATAGGAACTCTGAACAAAGGGCCTGCATTAGGCATTGCTGTATCATATCCACACACCTAACAAAATAAAATACAACAACTCAAAATCTGTAGTCAAAATCAAACTATAGAAGACAACATTCAACTTAAACCAGTTGCAGAGTATTTTGGATTTTTGTAGTTGTCACTGAGGAGAAAAGGTCATTTGAGCACTGTCCCCCTAAAAACAGTAAAACATCAACAATCACTGTGGAAAAAAATTATATTTTTCCCATTTTGACTCATTTCACCAGAGAGAAAAAACTTCATCAATGGTTATTTATTTGGCTTATGTTTTCTATATGCTCTTATTTTTCAAACACAGATACTCAAAGTTCTACAGGCATGTGCTATACATTGTATAGCCCAACTACTGCTGAATCCTGGCTTCAGTCTGTATAGACTGAAAGATACTGTGGCACTACTTTCTGGTCTGCAAAGCTCAAAAATTTTATTTCCTTAAATATTATTTCTATAAAATGTTGATAGAGACCCCATAAGGACATACAAAGGCACAAAATCTTGCTCAGAACACCAGTACTTTCATACCTCTGTATAATGCACTCCTCCACTCAGGCCACGTGGATCCACACGAATATTTATGTGTCGACACTGGTTCATGAGTTCTAAATGACTAGGACACTGGACCCATGGTGCATTTGAAGTTAAAGCTAAATGAAGCTGGAGAGATATTCTTTCAGTGTTTTCTGTCAGGAAACAAATTATAAAATTAATTCAGTAACGCAGACATAGGCACAGAGTCCACTGTAACAGTATTTGCCATTAAAATGCACACATTGGCAAAATATAATAGGAACCAATTCCTTAGGGCCTCTGGATCTCTGATTCTCCACAAAGGGAGTGTTCTATATTACTTCTTTTAATTTGACAACAGAAGAATAGCAGCAGTAGGCAGGAAAATAAAGGTGGTATCCAGCTTTGAAATTCCTCTCCCCTGAAACAGTCAAACCTGAGAAAGCCAAAGGTAGGCTGGTAAGCAAGGCTACCCAGAAAAGAGTCTGGAAGCAGGCATAAACTTCCTGCTATAGATAAAATGTTGCCTAACCCAGAGAAATACAATAAAAAGCAAATCACATTGATTCTGAATGCTATGCTAATTACCAAACTACATTATAAAGCATACTAAGCAAGAGGTAAAGTCTATTAAAATTACTATGACAATCTAGTCAGATTTTGCAAACTATCTGGGAGATTCTGCAAATTAGCTTTTATGCCAAAAATGCTATGCATTAAGGCACAGCTTCCAGAAAAGCATCCAGAGCAGTTGAAATGTTGGAAAGTTTTAGTTATTAGCAGCTTCCTCCTGCTCAAAAGATTGACACTTTGAAATTATTTTTTTAGTCCTAATTAAGTTTATCCTAATTTTCAGACATTTCACCACATCTAGATTAAGCAGATAAAAGACCACTCTATTATAAGTCCAGCAGAAGAAATAAAAGCTTGAAGTGAGCCTCAACAAACAAACTGAGCAATTAGCCTCCCTAAACTCTTATTTACAGTTTCTCAAACTAAGTCTTGTTGAAGACACCAGACACAGCACAAAAATAACTAGGGAAAACAGGTACCAGGGAAAACTAGGGAAACAACATCTATGCACCAGCGCCAGTCATTCATTGCAAATGCCTAACTGTTTCTAGATTGCTTATTTCCTGCAGAAGTCTAGTGAACAATTATTTTGTGTCACACGTTAAATTTAAAATGCACTAACTGCAATGTAAGCTGTCAAACAACTAAGTTATTTGGTAACTTAGTTGTGTTAGTAACCTGCCCCAATTCATACCCTTTCTGCCCCTAAATAAACTCATCCCTTCATCACATGCCAACCTTCTTGATGACCACTGGTTTTAGGAAAGGAATAAACTCAGTAACAAGCTCTCACATGGCTCCCTTCCCAAATACAACAGAATTCAGTCTCTCAGTGAGTTCCAATTTTTATTAAATAAAGCAGGGCAAAAGGGTTTGCAGAAAGAAAGGTTAAACCTTATTTTTATCTGCACAAGTTATTTTTACCCTTTTAGTAATAAAATCTATATAAATTCCTGTATTCCTAGATACCCTTAAATATCTTCATTAATTATTAGATGGTGAATAGAAGTCTAATTTGTTAAACAATATTTTTCTCAGGTTGTGAAAACTTAGATAAAGTCCAAATCTAGAATTTATAGTCTTTAAAAAACTGAGAAACTAATTTCTGGGTGCTTTCATCTTTAGAACAATCATCAACCTCTGCCAAAAGTTATCTACAACACATACCCTGAAGTTCTGTAATTTCATGAAACATCAGGGATCTATGGTTATTCTTCTCTGTTTCTCCAAAGTCCCCCAACCTATCTTTAAATTTATACAGAACAAAGAGATCTCTTTTTTTCAATGAGAGGAAGCATTGAAGCAACAGTCTCCTCAAACAATATGAAAGCCCCACATGCCAGTCTGATGTTGAAATGGAAAATTTGTTTATTTTGCTCATCTTCCTTGACCATGAAACTCACGGTTATACTGACTTACAGTACAGGTTCCTATCACTCATCATTATCATAGCTTTTTGTTTCAAGTTTGTATTTCTCTGCACCTCCACCTACTAAAGTTCTTTCCTACCTGTATTCTCAGGAAAGACAGGTTCTATGCCAACCCCATGATCAGATGGCGCCACAATCTGGGCTGGATCTCTGAGGTAGATTCCACGGTTGCTGCCGACAGTAACTGTGAAGCCGATGTTACTTGTGAATGATGAATTCTGAATGAGGTAGTCATAGGCTTTATCAACCTGTTAGAGCAAATTCTAAATTAACAAATATCAACTTAATAGCAATTTATGCATATTCTCTTCAATATTAAATTTTTAGCAAGCACAGTAAGAAGCAGTGAAGTACCTCACATGCTATCAGAGCAACGTGCAATTACAAGATACTCAGTACAGAAAATAGAGTATTTTGTATGTACTGTATTATTACTGTACTTCAATAGAGGCAATTTTCGCAGTCTGCAAGAGCAAGAGAGCCCAGAAAGCCAAGAACATTTCAGAAAACAAATAAGGCCAAGTCTCTTCTGCTACAAATCCACAAAAAGATTCCTATTCAGAGATGACACTGAAGAAGACCCAAGGCCCAAACCTACTATTCTAATTTAGGTGACTTTTTTGTAGGTGGAGCAACACTAGTTAAAACATTTAAAACTTTTATACAATAAGAAGCCAAGCAATTAAAAAAAGACAGGCAATGGAATACCCATACAAGTCTTATATATTGATACAAAGTAAAAGAACCAAGTAATGAAATCCAGCTCTGAGTTTAAGTACATGAGCTGTCACAATAAACTCACATAACAAATTCATCTTCTTGTTTTAAAAAGACACTTTTCCACCTCACTTGCTATTTAACTGACTACAAAAATCTTAAATTCTCTTCTACTCGACAGCAAGGTACCTTCACCTGTGAAGATTAGGGCACTCTCCGTTGAGACAAGTAGACATATAACATCTCGTCTCCAAGATCAATTCTAATCCCATTTTAACATATAATTTAATCACAGGCTACTAAAACACCAAGTACGATTGGTGCATTTTATTTTTTATTTAGTATAGCTACAACCACTGCTGCCTTCTGTATCAAACTCAGCATTACAAATGTGCTTAGCAGATATTACTTACTAGGCTCTAGCATCTCCAGAACTTGAATTTTAGGTTAAGCATTTAATAGCAGCATTGTGAAGCACAAGAGAAAAATCTTAGTACTTCTATTAGAAGGAGTGACTGTAGGCAAAAACCAGCCCCAGCTCTGTAAGAACATAAGCTATTGCACAGGGAGATAGTCAGCATGCCTTTACCATACAGAGAATCACATCATAAATTTCCAAACTACTCTGAAGCCCACAGGAAACTATGAGCACTCCGGCTTTTTAGTGCAGGCCTGCAGCAAAGTCACTGTACAACTGCAGCTGTACTTCTCTGTGAACCAGCATGGGTATCTGTTTTCACTGCCCAGAACTTACAGTCCCAGCTTTTCTCTGACTAGAACAAGTTCAACTGTCTCTGACAATACTTAAAAACATTTTTGGACGTTAGGACAGAATTTAGGCACCCATGTGGCGCCTAAATCCACATGTGGGTGATAAAAACCTACATCCCACTTTTATGTGCATGTATCTTTTTGATCAGCCTAAGAACATGTCCAGTTATCACATTTGTTTTACAGTAACTGCATGCTGAAACTGGAAGAACCTTCTCATTCCTCCTCCCCTCCCACTACATTCCCTTCCTCTCCCCCAGAGAGATTTGAGAATCAAGTAGCATGGAACAAAATGAGTGAGATCACCTTAAAAGCTGATCTGGCTGTTTTGTGGGTTAGTTTTTCACCAGCAGTTATTTATATTATATTGGTTCTTTTTTTCTTTTAAATACCTGAATAATACCATGTCCTTGTGCAAATACTTCTATGTTTTCAGCTTTCACTGCAGTATTTTCTAATGCTCTTCTGACAGAATGAACAGTGTAATGAACATTATTAGCTTTGAGTCCTGAAATTAAAAATAAGAGTGTTACTGGATCCAACAAAACATTTGAAAGTGACAGCATTTTTTTAAGAGGAAAAAGTATCTAACCTCTTTTAGATGCTGCTTCTATGTTTAACATTGTAGCACTTTACCTGACAATACTAACGCAATGCCTCCACATGCATTGGGAGAAGACATGGATGTGCCATTCATGAGCTGTGTTCCTCGCAGAGTCCAGTTTGGAACAGAAGCAATAGCACCTCCTGGTGCACTGATACTTACTCCAAGGGCTCCATCAGTGCTAGCATTAAAAAGCAATGGTTAAAACACCAACATTTTTTTTTTCTTTTCACAATTTAAGATAAAGTTGTCAGCACACTTTAAAAAAAAGTTTGCTTTAGAGAATACTCACTGCATTTTACTTCAGTAAATCCATTAACCCATTAAACCCAAGAAAAAGCTTTCCACCAACTAACAATTTAAAATGTCATATTAATTACCAACTGTGCCTGTTTTACAGTGAGAGGTTTCTAAATTTTCACTCCTTCAATATTCTCCACCAGGCTTGAGTTTAGCCAGCAGAATACTTTCTGGGATTTGAATTACAAAATGCACACAAACCAACCTATTAAACACTTCAATAAATAAATTAGTATTCCATGTAGCCTATTCAATGGTTATTGCCTTAAAAAATAAAACAGTAAAAGGGGGAGGAAGGCTAGAAAAGATCCAAAACCTAGACTTCTAATTTTGCATGTTGACAGTTCACTACCAGGTTAAGTTTTGAATTTACAAGCCTGAGACAAGAGGGCAAGGAGAGAATACATAAAAAGTAATGTCAAGACATAGGTCATCAGCTGGGCCTAATCCCTAAACCCCACTTCTTTCATATGCATATTTAAGAACAGAGCAACAGTGTGCCTATGGCACAGTTAGAATAGCATCTAGTTTTCAACTCTGTGAGCCAGATATGCTCTGGATAGACAAAAATTAGACTGCTTGAATAAGGACAGCCCTGTGCCTGAGCTACTCAGTTCTGTAGAGAGGCAGGATATTTTAGGGTACTTATATCCCACACTAACACCTTCATATGTCTAAAATCTGTTTGAAATCAGAATATTCCACATATGATATGGCAATGTGACGTTTGGACATATTTTATATAAATTCATAAAAAGGTTCTGCATCGCAAAACCTCAGGACAAGCACTGCACAGCATATCTGCCTGAAAGCCTCTACTGCTTACTGGGACAGACTGATCCCTACATCAAAACTGCTCTAGCAAACTCTAGGAACTCTCCAGTAATCTGCATACCGCACCCTAAACAAGGAGAATCCTCCTTTGGCCAGACTTGGCCTTTCAGCTGACTACTTTACAGGGCACAGTGACTAAGCACACAAAAAGGGATCTATAAATGTGTGGGTGGGTGTGTGTGTGTGGATCAAAATTAATTACAAATCAATCTCCCTTTCTCAGCTGAAGGTAGAGAGCACATTTCTCTTTTCCTTACACAAAACATGACAATCTTTCATAGTAAGATTCTTGAAACAATATACCTGCCTGTAAATATGCAAACATCATAACAGCTAGAGAACAATTCCAAAGTCTAAACACTGGCAAGAACTCAAGAAGAGATGTTACTATTTTTTTCTTTGTTTGTCTATCACATTTCTATCAGATGCTTCTGAGAAATGAAATAAAAATTGGAGTTTACATTGCCCTTAAAATTTCTTTCACACATATTTCAGAAAATTTTCTGTAGTGTAAGGCAGAAAGCAATTTTTTCTGCCTACTCATAACTCTACTGAACTCAAACAAAACCCTTGAGTAAATTACACCATCACAGCAATGTCACTGAAGCCAGAAGTAACACCACTGCAGTAACAGTATTTATTTTAATCTTCATCACTTATAGCACATTTAACTTCACCACACTAACCTAATGAAATAAATGCTATAGAAAAAAAACTAAATTAAAAAATGCAAACAAATTTCCAAACAACCTTTCAGTAACTTTTATCATCTTTGAATAGATCTGCACCCTAATACTTTTATGGAAAATACAGACTGTGCTGAGGGAGTTCCATGCTATACCTTCTCCTCCAGGAGTTCTAGATCCCAATACACAAAAGTGTTACCAGAAGAGCAGGCTAGTTATGCCCTTTCCACAGGCAAGAAATATTTTCATTTTGTATTAGTAACTGATTTTAGATTTTGAGTTATATCACCTGAACCCCAAAGTTATCAACTGTTCTTAGAATATAACCTACCTAGGCCCTCTGGATGACCAAGTGTACTGATTTGCTGGCAGTTTTTCTCTCAAAGAGTATTCAGCAACCATCATGTCAGGTGACACGTAGGCACCAACACCTGTAAAAAGCATTCAAGCATTTTAGATGTAATATTAATTTTTACTAAGAACTAAAGTAAAATTCTTCTGTGGTTTAAATTATTTATGAGAAGAATTCTTGCTTGACATTTAAAATGGAAACACACATTTTCCATCTCATTAAATCCAGATATTTTTGCAAGACAAGTGTAAAGCATCACGCTATGCGGTAAAAATCTGATGGACACACTGTATAATAGTAAAATATCATGCAAAATTCAAAGTTTCACTTTTATTCAGTTTTAATATAACCTTCTACACTTCTTTCTCAACAGGTAACTTGTACATTTCTTCTCCTTCTCCTGCACCTCTTTCCTCTGCTCTGCCACAAACTGCAACTGCATGTCAGAGCAATCCACGTGAATTGGTTCATGTTCACATGGCTCCCAGCTACACCCCCTGGAGCAAATGGCCACACCCACACATCTCAGTCAGGAGACAGTCTTTACTGAGTATCAGTTCCAAGTACACAGAGTATGTAAATGACTGCATCAAAGCCTGATAAAGTAGCAATTGTAGAAGAGAATGCCAAGGATGTACACTGCAACTATGATTTTGTTTACAGCACAAGCATGGTGGCACAAAGCTACCATACCAAGCTGACAAATTTGGCAAGGCTCGTGTCTGTCTGTGTGAACTAAGCCAACCTGTCATCTGTATTTTGCTTTACCCTCAAAAAAACAAAAACTCTATCTGGTTCCCTCCAGATGGAGAACAGGAGCAAGCTACTTGGCATGCAGAGTGAATAATCACGCCATCTCTAGAGTGATACAACTAAGCTGAATTGACAAGAGTAGATGCACTGTAAGAGCAAAGCCAGTGCAGACCTGAAAAGAGCTTGTTAGTTCTAGTTCCAACCCCCAGTCTCAGGAGTGAATTAATAGCAGATTAACTTCAAGAAAGTAATCAGCATTAATGCTACTAGCTGCTTGGAATAGCAGCTCTCCAGCTTCCAAGGCTTCATGCTAGTCTCCTTACATACCGGTCTCCTTACATAGGAATTCTTAAAAAGCACACTTAAAAAGCATCTTGTGTAATGCAGCAGCGAGACAAAGGATTTATTTACAAATTAAGACTAAGGAAGTTACCCCTGAATGCCAGACATTTTGCTGAATCTTATAACTCCATCTTTCACTAAAATATCAAAACCATATATTAACCTATCAGAAAAAGAATTTTAATGATAGTAATAGACTTGCACCGCAGTGGCACTGCAGCTGGAAAAATTCCTCCCCTACAAGGACTTGTCTAGATCCTAGCATGGGATTATTTTCTATCCAAATTAAAAACATCTGTTTCACTAAAAATAAAAATCAGATTATCTGATGAAGACAGATGATCAAAAACTGTAGTTCTTACAATTCAAAATGCATTGCAATACTTTCCAGAAGACTAATTAGAATCCAACTTAGAATCGAATTTTCCTAAGTTGCATTTACCAGCAGCTATGAGTTGGAGCAAAGTAGTGTGCTTAGACAGTTACAGTTGAAAAAGTAATCCTGAAATATTCAAGCAAGCCAGATCAAAGATTTCTTTTGTAAATTTTATACAAAGCCACATTAAATCAAGACCATTTGCCTCCCATCTCTTTTCAACATATGTAAGGTCTTGAATTGTAAGAAGATAACAATCTAAATTTATATGCCTAAGCATAGAGCAAGTGCCTCTCTCAGAATTAACCTTGTAGCACAGCAGGCAACTTTATAGATTTAGTTCAGCACTCAAACATGTAACAAAAGTACAAAGTTTGAAAAGACAGACTGTCAAAAACTTTTTCTAAATGAATTATTTACCTATTACACTTGATGTAGTTCCACCAGGACATCCAACTGTAGAAAGGCAAGGACCATTATTTCCTGCACTTGAAACATAGATTACATTGTGTTTCCACACTGCTTCATTAATCACTTCACAAATTCTCCTGAAGTAAGAGAAAGAAATGAATCATTTACTCAACAATCTTGCTTTCTTCCACAGGACAAAGCTCCCATTTCTAGCAGAACCTTTGACCATTCACCAAACAAGGAACCTTATGCAGCCTGCTTCCCACACCTAGCAGAGGCGGTTCCAGTACAGAAGCTGACCACAAAAATATTTTCTGGTTTCAAAAAGGAGTGAAAACTATGTAGTGATTCTAGGTCTTGAAAAAATACCCCCCCCACATTATGTGGTGTTGCAATTATAAAAGTTCTTTATTATGCTAAAATAGTGTTTGTATATGTGTTATAAATCTTTGTATGATATATTTGCATATATATTATAAATGAAAAGCTTTTTCAATGGGTTTACTTCTTTCAAAGTCCGTTTGAAATTTATACTGCACAGTTTCTAACTTATGAATCATGTGAGCCTGGATGATTCAATCAGCCAGTAGCTGATTTACAGAAAACTCAACAAATACAATTCTACCTCTGTGAAATTAAAATACTTTAACCACAGTACTACTCACCCAGAATTTGGCCAGTGTGTTGCTTCTCCATAGCTGTAGTTGACAAGATCACATTTGTATTTTATTGTTTCTATCATCTGATAAAGTAAAAATGGAAGTCAAAATATGTGCTAGTTGAAGAATGAAAGTGACTTCTGTTTCTGTTGTTCAGGAACAACAGAAAACATCTGCTTAAATTGATTTGCTACATATGTAAGAAAGACAGATAAATCTCTTGAATCTAGAAAATAATTTACTGCAGACAATTAAGTGCTATTTTCCCAAATAACTAAGAAAATTTAAAAAACCTACTCCCTGAAAAGCCTTATTCTTGCCAGGTTCCCAGCTAAAAATCAAGACATTATCCTAAGAGAAAACTGCAGACAGCATCAGTATTGTCTCAAGAAAATAAAATTCTCCTTTACTGTCCAGTTTCATTAAACTCCTAATAGTTGCAAAAAAGTTATTGTTCATGTTGCTACATCAAAATATCCTATGGACCACAAACATAGTCTTTTTATATCCTTCTCTTGAGTAAAATTTTTCCTTATCAACTCATTATACAGAAAATGAGTTGATAAGGGGGTATTTCATCACTACAAGGAATGCTTTTTTTTCTCACTCTTAAGAAAAGAGTTAACGCAAATACAGAAACATAGGTAGATAACTTGCCTCTATTCTAGATTTATTCTAGATCTGAATAACTATAAAAGATAGAGTGACAACACAAAGAACCTTAGTAAGTAAGCAAGTAACTTCTCTCATGCATCAAGCTACTCAGACACTGCAAGTCTGTTAGCCTGGAGAAACTCTAAGAGCTCTATGCAATAGAAATCTTGTTTTATATTAAAACAGTAGTCTTACAATATGCTAGTCTTACAAAATACATTCTAGCTCGTTTTGGGGGTTTTGGCTGTGTTATTTATTGCTTGAGGGGTTATTTCTTTTCTTTTTTTGGGGGGGTGGCTTGGTTTTTTATTATAATTTTTGGTATTTTTGTTGGAAATACTGTAGAACCATAAAAACAAAGCCTATAAACAAGTAGGGCATGAAGTTTCACAATATTCTACACTTAAATCACACAGCTGATATTAATAATTTATTCAGTGAAACACCCACAGCTCTTATTAGACCAGTGCCAGTTTCCATTGTACTTAGTCTTGTATCACCAATCTTGATTGCAAGAATCTGAGCTCCAGGAGCCACACCATTCCGTTCTGGTTCTTCTGGAAAGTATCCAGCTGCAATACTAGCCACATGTGTTCCATGTGCTCCTGTGCAAAGGAAAAGTATGGATTTTAGTGGACTTCATTTGTAAGAACTCAATATGCTACAGCTCAATTAATTTTCACTTATTGAGTTGTAAGCACATAAATCCAGTCAGTGGCCAGTCACCAGTGCTGCTGATACCAAAAGGGTGACAGGACTCAGCAGTGGAGCCAGCCCTGTTCAATATTTTTTGATGGTCTGGACAAGGGGATTGAGAGTATCCTCAGTCACTGTGCAGACAACAACAGGCTGGGCAGGAGTGCTCATCAGCCAGAAGATAGGAAGGCTCTACAAAGGGATCTGGACAGGCCAGATCAATAGACTGAGGCTAACTGTATGAGGTTCAACAAAGCAAACAGCTTTTTAAGGACAGAAAGGAGGCAGCAGGAAGAGAGGAACAAAGTATTATTAACTTAATTCCATCAACAAATTACTTCGAAGGCTCAACACTTCCTACTCAAAGTTATGAATACTACACCTGATACAACTCAGGTAGCAGGCATTTAGATTGGAAAACAGAATGCACAGAAACACTGAAAGGAGCATCTCAAATAAGTTACCATATTTACAAACCTGAACTGCTTATGTAGCTCTATTGAGATGGGATAGTTTCATAAGGAATGAAGAGTATTTTTCAAAGCAAGTGCAGCCATACCATCCCAACTACTCAGTTTGCTTGCAAAACAAACCATGATTTATTTAAAGAATACTCTAAAACAGGTTCAGAGTGGTTGGAGCTACAGTTATATTGATCTTAATTTAAGTTTATAAAAACTTTTTTTGTTATGTCAGTGACATCTGACATAACAAAAAAAGTTTGTATAAACCTAAATTAAGATCAATACCCATTTTGTTAATGGGTATTGTATTCAAGATTCTTAAAGTATACAAGTACAAAGGAGAGCAACTAAAATGAATCTTCACTCTATATTCAACAAACATAACAAAAAAGGTTTTTTAAAGAAGGTTCTCTACAGTTTAGCTTCTAAGATGCATGTACATGTTAAAGAATACCTAAGTATGCACAATCGATGTATACATACTTATATACATGAAGTTGACAATATTTCATAAAAAAAAATGCAAGCAAGTTTGGTAATGAGCTATCATTATAGATTTAGTTCAGGAAATATGATTATTGATCTTAAAAGCCATAATAACAAATGCTGTACTATGACAGCTGCCTCAAGCTGTCCCAAGTATCAGAAACAAGACCCAATACAAATTACTGCTTCTCATGATAAAAACATTTCGTTGCTAAGTAGGTAAGATTATTTTCACTTACCTCCACTTGTAACAATAGAAAGAAGGTTTCCATCATCATATATATTCACAGAATAATTCAACATCTCAGATGTTCCAAAAGATCCATATTCCTGAGCCTCTTTGTAGGTTCTCAGCACTGTACAGTTAGCTAAGTCACCACTCTCACTTGTATCTATGCAGGCTCTGTTGACAAAAACAAACAAACAAAAAAAAGGCAATGTCCCAGCTGCTGCAAACTTCTACCCTCTTCAGCTGAGCACAGCAAAAAGACTTCAAGAAGTTTGGTTCTGTGTTATGGTATCTTTAAATAGTTCTTTGAGCAACTACTTTAAAACTTGGTTGTTTATACTTAAGATTCAGAAACTACAAAGTTATCTAAATAAATTGATTTTGAAAACCCTACTAAATTCAAATAAATCTGTATTTGAAAAGCAGGTGTATGAAAATGTAGGCAAGTTCAAGGAAGAAATTTTACAAAAGGTAGATGTTCAGTGCTGGTACAAAATATTTGAAGTTTTACTGTTTTGTATGAAGCACATTATCAGTAAAGAAATGTGCCATTTACATCCTGAAGTCTGTGCAGAGACACCTGCTTTGTCTTATTTCACATTACCAATGGATAGTCAAAACAGTTTTATTCTGCTTCAGAAGAAAAATAACATAAGCTTACACTCATATCACAACGTCTCCAGTAAGACTTTATTCTACCCCATCTTCATCTGGGACCAGAATTCTGTCAAGAAACTCAATGGATACAGCAGGACTATTTTAAAGCAAAAAATACTTAAAGCCTCTATAAAGAGAGCAGATATAAAAGGTAACAAGTCTTCAATGCAAGCTATTGTTTTATGTAAAGAACAAGGAATTTTAGACAAGTTTAGTAATTTACCTCCAGGTCTCACCATCATACCACACTACACAATCATATACTGGGCCAGGGTCACTGTATTTTTTCTCAAAAGAATTCAACAATTCCACTTGATTTTGAAGTTCTTCCTTTATTAGCTTATTTACCTAATAAGACAAACAAAATTCAGTTAGAGTATTTAAAAAATTATTACAAGATAGGTAATCCTACGTTCTTTTCTAGTGCTATACATTCTTTCCATTACTTTCTCAGGAATGTTAGACTATCCTAGGAGCCACAAAAATCTAGAAGTTCAATGGCTTTCAACAGTGCACTATTTCTTTTTGGCCTATTATGTACAACGACTTCTAATTTCTGTAAATGTAACATTTAAAGCCATTATTTTCTTAAAGACAATTAAATGATAAAGCAGTATCTGAGGCATTTCTAGTACTTCATTAAAATAGTACACAGTTTACACAAGAAAGAATATGTTTAGAAAATTCCGACTTTGAACACAACAAGGATGGTGGCCTCAAAACATTGAATATTAAATAAAAATAAAACTTACTGAAAATATCCAACACATTTTTGAAGTAATCCTATTTTCATATTTGACACCAACTCTCAAAAGTAAACAACACTAAGCAAACTGAACACGCATATAAAGACTTATAAAATTAATCTGAAGATACACTGGCAAATTATCTGCCAAAATACTCACAAGTACCCTTCCTTCATTCATGTCATGAAACATTTTAATCCTGTTAACCAGTAACAAATTGTTGCAAAAACAAGTTCATAAAATTAGTCTTCGCACAAACCTGTGAGGGAGAGCTATGAGCAGCATCAAATTCCTCTTGTTTCCTACAGGCCTCTGCCAGAGCAAGCCTGTGAACAGGATCCCAGAGCTTTTCCTTGCGCTCTTTCTGCAAAATAAAACAGAGGTTCCTCAACATACTAAGAAATATATGTCAAAGTATGAAGTCTATAGAGATAATTTGAAAATTCTGATTTGAGCCAATGGCTAAAAAAGTTCCATACAATAGTATTAATAAGCATAAATTGCCACACAATTTTAAAAAGATGGTATCAGTAATTTCTGTACTTCTCGCCTCAGTGGACCACTGTGAGGAGGATTTCTAAGCATTCCCCCAATTGCTATGAAAAAATCACAGAAGAAATGAAATTAATAAAAATCAGAGAGAACAGCATTCAAGGGCTGGTTAGCAATCTAAGCATGTTAGCAAATCACAGGCTGTAGTGTTCTAACAAAATTAAGAGACAGAACTGTAAAATATGACTATATACCAGAAAGAAAAGATAATGCAACCTTACCTGAATCCTCTCCTTAAGAGCTTTAGGATAGATATCATAGCCATTTTTTATGCCAATGTGATATTTGCCTGAAGGATTTACCCAGTTTGCTGGAATCTACAGAAAAGTACATTTAGAAATAGGTTAACTAATGGCATTAAAAGAACTCCTCAAACAAAAAAGCCCAACACTGTGTAAGAGAGCTTAGCAGAACAAACCTCCAAATACTACCAATTTAATTCTGTCCCCATAACAGTAACTACTGCACTGATCCAACAACATGACGTGGCATTTACAATCCAGCTCCCAAAAATCAGTATCAGTTCCTGTGACACTGCCACTGAACATCTTTAAACATTAGTTGCTCTGATAGTCTACTTTTAAAACACAAAGCCCTAGCTTTACTGAATTTGCTGGGCAGAGGTCTGGGGAAATAACAGTACTGTGAGTGAAACCTAACATGAGCAAGTATGGTTGGAAGCCATGACAAACATCTGAATATCTCATTTCACATCTTGATACAGTTTAGACTCTGTATATCAGGGTACACTCATCCTAGTAACAAAAGTAAAAGAGCAACAGATTCAGCCTTATAATCATCTTCTGTGCAAAATTAGGAAGAAAGCTTGGAGAGATCCAAAGATGTGATGCCCCCATATCACATCATCAATCCAATCAGGAAATCAAGAATATGTTAGCAACAACAGTTCTGTGTACCCAAGACCTCTACTAGATTTCATGTCCTTCCTGGAAACCCTACAGCACTTCTGCTATGCACAGTGAGAATTCAATGAGTCTACAACCAGGTCCTCACAGATTTTTTAGTCTCTAAATCTATTCACCACAAACTTAACACAATTCCTCTCGTAGCTTATGCAAATGTGGAAAATACTAGCACTTTTAAAGACGCTACTCTGTCTGATATTTTTAAAACATATTAGCACATTTTCTTCAGCCAATTTCCAAAGCTGTATCAGAAACTGTTTTGAACAAACAATTAAATTTTTATCAGCCCCCCCCCCAAAAAAAGCCCTGTACACACCCCAATTCAGCTACAAAACGTATCAGAAATAAAGACATATAAAAAGTGTAAAAAACACTAAGCAATCTACATGAAGATGAGTAAATGCAGCATTAGGTTTGGGTAAGATCTGGCTAGCTGGTTTCAGTTGGGCTAGGGTTGATTTTCTTCACCGTAACTGATATGGGGCTGTTTTGGAGTTGTGCTGAACACTCTTAATGACTCAGGGATGTTTTAGCTGTTGCTGGGCAGTGCTTGCACAGAGTCAAGGCTTTTTCTCTCACCCATCCCAAACAGTGAGAAGGCTGGAGATGCACAAGGATTTGGGAGGGGACATAGCTGGCACAACTGATTCCAACTTGACCACAGGGATATTCCACACCATATGGCATAATGATCAGCACATAAAGCCGTGGAAAGAAGAAAGAAGGGGAGTCATTCAGAGTGATGGCATTTATATTCAAGTCACCATTTGTGTGGAGCCCAGCTTTCCTGGAGATGGCTGAACACCTGCCTACCCATGGGAAGCAGTGAATGGATCCCTTATTTTTCTTTGCTTGCATGCAAGGCTTTTGTTTTACCTATTAAACTGTCTTTATCTCAACATGTAAGTTTTCTCAATTTCACCCTTCTGATTTTCTTCTCCCCATATTGCCAGGGGAAGGGTGAGTGAGAAGCTCTATAATGCTTAGCTGCTAGCTCGGTTTAAACCACAACATTGCGTTAAAAGGAAGTAAGTTCTGTAGAAACCAAAACAGGTGCTAAATTTGCTGTTAACCAAAGAAGATGATGTCCAGTGGTGTCTCTGTACCACCAAATACTAACCTTTAAAGTTCTTCCAGAAAGACCAGTAATTTCTCCATCTTTAGGTTCTGCAATGGTACATGTAGTTACATCACCACTGCCCGTAGTGTCAATTATATCAATTATCTTCGGTTTCCCATCAGTTGTAACCTGAAAATATGAGCACAGAAAAACTGGAAAATATACTTGATAACCCTTTAGCACACAAAGCAGGAAAGTTTTGTTGTTAAAAATATCAACTAGCTTTTTCAGACACCCAACCTTTAATTGAAGGACATAAAACCAACCTGAACTCAAGATAAATTTTCAAAGAACCAACACCAACATGTCCCTCTTTCTGGTTTATACAAATCCACTTATTTCTAATAAGGACTTAGAAGAGAAAAAAATAAAAAAATTGTATCAACAAAGCACAGGCAGCCTCAATTTAAAATCAAGCCTAAATTTGCAAAAAAACGTTTTTGCAAGAACTACTATTTGTTTTCATATTTTTACTGTGTTGCTTGTGACCCCTCATTCTGGACAAATTTTATAGTAATGAGTGCACAAGTAAGAAAATGACAGGTGCTGAAGTACAAGCTCTCACTAACTGGAATCTCTTAACTGAGCTTAAAGGAACCTAAAAGAGACACAAGTTACTATTACCTTATTTTTCCCACTTCAAAGATTCTACTTTGTGTTTTAATCCACTTGAACTGTAAGTAGCTGCAGCTATATACACCTAATACTTCCTGGAAGCAACTTGTTACATGACACAGGCAGTGATAGGACAAGGAAGAATGGCTTTAAACTAAAGGAGACTGTCAGACCAGTTATAAGGAAGAAATTTTTCACTGTAAGAACAGTGAAACACTGGAACAAGTTGCCCCGAGAGCTAGTGGATGCCCCATCCCTGGAAACACTCAAGTCAGGTTGGATGGGGCTCTGAGCAATCTGATCAAGTTGAAGATGTCCCTGCTCCTTGAAGGGAGGCTGGATTAGATGGCCTTTCAAAGTCCCTTCCAACCAAAACCATTCTATGAGTCTATGAATTGATCATATATACATATTTTTACAGTTCTGTATCAAAGACTGATTTTAAAAAAAGAAAATATCAATCATCTTCCTAGTATTTCCTATACATTAACTACACTGAAAGTGAAAAAAGCTTCATATTCAGAAAAGCAGCAAGATTTGTTGTTTTCTACCATTTAAATATATGGTATTTTTGCCCTTATTCTCTATCAGTAATTTTGATGTTAGACGTAATATATGGAAAGTTGTTTTGTTCCAGTAATGCTCTGGAATTGAGAATTCATGCATCGGAAACTACCAACATATTCAAACTGTTTCATAAAAGTCACTCTGCTGCTGCCAAAAGGACAAGAGTCAGGTTCTTATCACATCTCAGCAAAGAAGCACAGATACTTCCATGGTCTGAAATTCATGGCACAAAAGAAAACAGACAACAAACAAAAACCCAACCAAAATCCATACAATCCAAAAAACAATCTCCTAGAAACTCAACAACAAAAAACCAACCCAGACAAGTAACAAGCAACACCCCCAATGAAAAGACTTAAACACCTTAAAGAAATAAAAAGAACCAACCCCAAATATTCCAAACCCATAGCAACCATAAAAACAGCATCAATTTCATTTCCCAGAAGGTAACAAATACTTTTGAATAGGCTTGCTAGGCTTTCATGACAGAAACCAACACTCTGTTCATAGAAATTCAAGTTCACTGCAGAAAATCTCAAGAGCATCATAACCTGGTAAAACATCGACCAAACGATAGTTACACAGTAGTGAAAATTTACTTGGGGAACAGTGTGTAGGCACTAAACCATACACTTTTCAAACATTTGTAATTAATGTCTTCAGTGTTGGTCACAATTCACACAAAAGTCAAGAGCTGCTCCAATACTAAAGCAACTGCAAGCCAATCCTGACATTAGCAGCACTGGACATTTTTCAATATGCCTCTACTCAAAGTCAACTATTCAGTGATCAAAGTACAAGAAAACAAGAAAGAAAATGTAATCCAAGGTGACTTGCTTGAAGGAGGCAAGTCATACAGCAACAGGTGGCCAGAACACAGATTTATGCTGCAGCAAGCTTGGATAGTTTTAGGAGTTGTTTCCTAGCCCGAAAGACAAGGTGCAACTCCTACACTCTATGGCTCTCTGCCTCCTAGCTGAAACCTAGCAGGCCCACACATGCACAGGAGTTTGTACTGTCAGAACCAAGAAATCAGAGTCTTTCAGTCAGATACAAGAAACTCAGAGTTTCAGCTGGTCTAAGGCTCAATTCCTAACAGCAGCAATCCAGACAGGTTCACAGTAATTTAGTGCAAGTAACCGATACAGCGGCTACTGCTACCATGAACTGCTCTTCGGCACACTGCCCACCAGCAGCAATGCCAGAGTGAAACTCAAGAGTTCAGCTCAGTTTTCTTTTGCAAATCTTGTAATTCTGAGTTTAAAATTGTAACAGAAAATAATCAAGTCACCTTGATCAATTCCCTTATGTGTACAGAAGAGTCCTGAAGTAATGAATTGATTACAGACAGAAGGTACATTCTAGTACCTTTTGCATTAAAATAAAAAAAAAAAAAAATTCTATACAATTAAAAATATTTTATACTGTGTTTAGAAAAAAAATCCCCAATCTGGCCTTAATTACTATGGCTTGCTTATAGGCATTTAAAAAATACATCAGTAGTTTAAAACTGAAAACTACTTTGCTGTTTATACATTTCTGCTTGAAGTTTTAAAATCCTGCTTACATGTTAGTTCTGACTTTGTAAAGCAGATAAATTAGTAAACTGAGAACACTAATATTTAG
This sequence comes from Serinus canaria, assembly GCF_022539315.1. Taxonomy (NCBI): domain Eukaryota; kingdom Metazoa; phylum Chordata; class Aves; order Passeriformes; family Fringillidae; genus Serinus; species Serinus canaria. Next base: position 77,162,906 of record NC_066313.1, on the reverse strand, counting down.
TGTTATAGATATTAGTGTGTGAAATAATTCTGGCAACTGATACAGGTTATAACAGAAGTAGAGGAGCACCAGTATCTTTGACACAACACAAGAAAAAGGAAAGCCAGATGCATTTTAGCATGTTTTTTGCCAGCCCATACAATCACTGACTCCAACTGACAGCTACTGCTGCCACAAGGGATGAACAAGTTCTTCAGCACTTTGGTCATGGGACAGCTGATCATCATCATCACAAACAAAATAATTTCCAAGCAATTTTTTTAACTCAGTGCTGAAAAGCAAGTAAAACAAAACTAGCTGCTACTGCTAAAAAGTTCTCACATAAAAGCACAAGTTAATGTTAGTAAATAATAATTCTAAATGCCACTTCACAAAATAAATAAATTTGCAAGAAGTGAAATGAAATGACTTACCTACCATGAAACATAAGAAGCCCCAATAGGACAGGGAAAGGACAGGGTGGGGCTGAGCAGAGACTACACATATACAACCACAACACTCCATTAAATGCACCTAAAATTTCATCAGTCACTGTGCCTTAATGAGGAATTACAAACAATGACTTGGCAGACAGTAGGAAATACATTCTACCAAGACTACTGAAAGGGGGAAAAACTCACATGAAAGAAGCAGACAAATTAAACTTTACAGTTGGTGTCAACTAGTGGAAAAGCAGTGGAAGAGGAGGTGAAAGGAATTCTGTAGAGGGCACTGGTTACAAAAGATTGATAAAGAAAAGGAAAGTAAGTACAAGCTAGACTAACATTTTATGTGTCAAAGAAAGCTAACCAAGAGACAACAGATCTAAGAAGGTTTTCTTAACTATTCTCTCTATAGCAGCAAGCATCCAGGAAGGAACAGAAACATAATATTTCCCTGTTAAACTCTGTCCCCAAATCCTTCTGTCCCTCAAAAAGAGAACAAACAGTGCTATCAATGTTTACAAACCAAGTCACAGAATCAACAAGCAAAGGAACCCTACCCAGGAATGAAACACTATGGAGCAGCTAAGAAATTAACTGTTTTGTTTTGACTAAGAACTGCACTATACCCAAATCACAATAGCTCATTTTAGCTTGTAATAATTATTGTCATTAACCAGAACTCAAAGTTGTAATACCAATTAACCTTGCTATAGGTTAGCAACGGATTCAAAATCTTATAGATCTAACTCTATGCCAGGCTAGGAACTGACAAGAAGACTGACAGTAAGGAAAAGCAGCAGCAAAGACAGGGGTGTAAAAAAAAAATCCAAAAAATTGTCTCAAGGTTAGAAACCACTTCTTGCAGTACAGCTATGCTGTGTCACTGCCTATGCCCAGGACACTGATTCACTGCACTGAGCCAAAATGTAAACTGGCAAATGCTCCAGAGAGTGAGAACATTCTTTTGCTGAAGAAACACCTACAAAGCTATTCTAGACTGGGTGCTGCCTATGCCGCCTTTATAACTCCCTGTGCAATAAGTCTGTACTTTAGCAAGCCCCGGTCTATTAAGTGGGCAGTGTGGAAAGATCACACAACTTCTTTACATGTTCTTCTAACAACCCTGCAAACTTACTCTCACACACTACAACATGAATTACACATTCTGCTGTCCAAATCTTTTACTTCTTCTACAAATCTTTTACTGCACTGCCTGCAATTCTATCCTGTGCATAAAGAAAGAAAGTTGGAGAAAACTGATATGGGCAACAGGGAGATCACAGTGCTTCGTTAACACTCCTTATGAGCCTTTCGTTACCTATATCAGAACAAAGCTTCCCACTACTACCAATAAATTCATATTGGGGTTTTGTTGCTGTTGTTGACCTCTACTCATTCTATAACCTTTAGACACCCTAGGGGTTTTTGCTTTTATATGTGAAACTTCAGAACTATGCACATCATTCCATTTATATTCACACCTTCCTAACTGTGTTCTACTTTCTGCTCTGCCCATGGTATTATCATGCTTTCCTTTTGGCTAGCTTTAATTAAGACTTCCAATTACTCTTCCACTTACCCACAACTTCTTACGAAAAGCACCAGCTTCATTTCAGCTTAACTCAACCGAAGTTACACCTGGCCACTCCTTCCCTCATCCTGTCCTCTTAACTCATCCTCTAGTTTAACCCCATCCCATAAGGAGTCATTTCAGAACATGGAACTAATGATCTGCCAGGCTCAGGTCCCTGAATGAGGTCACTTAGGAGTTAATTCCACACCAAAGAAAGGATACAAACCACCACAAGCCCTGCTTAGTCAAAACAAAACAAAACAAAGGATTCAGCGTCCAAGTGAGCTGCATACAACTCGGAATCATTCTTCCACGGACTCTTCTGCCATCACTCAGACAAAACATGTTGACAAAAAATCAAAAGCAGCAGTGACACAAGGGCCACATGCAAACTTACAAGATAAGAAATGTTAAGAGACAAGGGTTAAAAAAAATAAGTGCTGGGAAATGCCCAAACTGACATCACACACAAAAATTTACAAAACCGACATGGAGACACAAAGTTTTCATATAAAAAAAAAAAAAAAAGCTGGCAGAATCGAATTTGATACAGACTGTTATTGCAATAAAACGCAGAGAAATAGAAAGAGAAAGACGGGTATGCAAAATATGCCATAAATATACTTTTCATGTAAAAGACCTAGGCGGCTGTGTGTAGCCTCGAGCTACCTACTGCCGAAGTAACGCCAAGGTCTAACAAAAACACAAAGCGTTCTTTTATAATGAGCTCTGCACGAGCGAAGGCAGCCCACGAGTATTTAAGTGCCGTAACACGCCTGTGGACGGCTGAGCAGCAGGATCCTCACAGCAGCAGCACCCTGAGCGAGGGGTGCGGAGCCCCCGGCTACAGCATCTCCCCGGCTTCCCGCACCCGAGCCCCCGCTCACGCGAGCTGGGCGGGAACCGTGAGCGAACACAAGCCACGAGTCCCCGGGACAGGGACATTCCCCGCCACAGGGAGAGTCCCCGGGACAACCCTCCGGGGCCTCCCCTGCTCTCGCCGCCGCTGCCTCGGGCCGCCCGAGCGCCATGGCCACCCCCGTACTCGTCCCCGTCCTCCCGGGGTCGGCCGGCGGGACCCGGGAGCTCCCTGTGAGCCGCGACCGTGACTCAGGGCCGCCGCCGCCTCGCTCTACCTGCATGCCTGGCGCCCCGGGGTCCACGCCGGTGTCCAGCACAGCCAGCAGCACCCCCCGCCCGTCGAAGTCGGGGAAGCGGGCGAGAAAGGCGGCGGCGCCGGTCTCCTTCTTGGGCAGGAGCCCGTGGAACGGGAACGGCTCCTCGGCGGCGGCCGCCATGGCGCGAGACCGGGGCGCGGGGCCGGGGGGGACAGGCTGCGAGAGGCCACGGGAGGGCGGCGCATGCGCGGTGCCTCCCCACCGGCCCGCGGGGACGCGCACCCCCCCGCGGCCCGCGGAGCGAGCGGCACCGGGGCTAAGCTGACCAATAGGGCGCAGTGGCGGGCGGGGCCTGCTGTGCAGGCAGCCAATCACGGGAGGGACGTGTTCCACGCGCCGGGGCTGTGGCGGCCACGTACGGCGGCGGCGGGAGCTGAGGGCACCTTCGGGCGCCGCGCCCACGGGCGGGGCCTGACCCGCCCCGCCCCAGGGCTCCCGGCCGGCCGCGGGCTGCGGCCTCGGACTCTGCTGGTGTAACCAGGGTCCTCCTAATCGAAAACGGGATCACGGACTTAGGTTAGAAAAGACAGCTGAGATCATCAAGTTCAATCTATGACCGAACGCTGTGGTACTGAGTGTCAACCCGACCATGGCACTGAGTGCCAAGTCCAGCCTTTCCTTAAACACCTCCAGGGACGGTGATTCCACCATCTCTTCGGGCAGCCCATTCCAATATCTAATCACGCTTTCTGTGACGAATTTCTTCCTGGTGTCCGAACTGAAGCTCCTCTGGCACACGTTTTGAGGCCTTTTCCTCTCAGGCAGTCACTGGCTGCCTGGGAGAAGAGGCCGACCCCCGCCTGGCTGCACCCTCGGTCAGGTGGTTGTAGCGAGCAGTGAGGTCTCCTCCGAGCCTCCTTTACTCAAATAACCTATGTGCAAACATTTACTTAGTGAGTTTTTTTTTTCTTCTTTTTCTGCTGATTCATTGTTCAGCATAAGTAGGTCCCGTGGTGACAGTACCAGTGCAACTGTTTAGCAAAGAGCAGGGAAAAACCCCAAAACCAAAAACCTACCAGCCAAAAAACCCCAAACTGACTCCCCAACCACACAAACAAACAAACAAATCAAGGAAACCCACAAAAACCCCAACAAAACAAACAAAAAACTCCAAAAACGACAACAACAAACCCAAAAGACTACATTAAGGGGAAAAAACCCCATCAAACCAAAAAGACTACCTCAAGGCTATAGGAAGCTCAAAATAAAAGTTTTGCTCAAGTTGTTAAGGGAAAATCTCAACTTTGAACAGAGATCAGAGGTTTCAAAAGTATTTTTCTGGCTTTCCTGCTCACATACAAATCTACAAAGGAACCTGTACTACGGAGTACCAGGAAACGCACACAGAATGTCTTTTGGAAAGATGCCTTGTTTGTAGTGTCTCACATGTGCCCCTTCAGCCATTTTAGCTGCTAATAAGTGTAAACCTAGTTGATTTCTGGGAAATCACTTTGCTTTCTTCAGGCAGGTTTCTATTTAGAGTCACCTTGGCAGACAAAGAAGTTCATGAGTTCACTGTAAAGCAATGGAGATTTTGACTTCTGAGAGTTCTTCTGTTTGTGTATTTTTTGTTTCACAGGTCTGATGAGATTATTATTGAACATTTGTCAGTCATTAATCTTCATTGAAATGCACCTGGCATTTGTTCCTTCTCTAGAAGAGGGTTGCTAGCAAATAGGGCTACTTAATTTTTTTCCCCATTTTTTTTCCTGCTACCTTCAGCATTACCTTCCAGCTCACTAATGGCTTTAGAGACCCATGTGATTTTTATGCTAGTACTAAAATAAATCTGAAGAGCACTGCCTTAAAAATACACAGTATTAAAAAAGTGAAAGCTGTACCATATGAATGTAGCATGTAACTCAATCTGCTTCCCACTTTGCTTTTCAATCATAAATCAGAATATTACATTTTGATGTCTAGATACCATGTGCTTAATTTTCTTGGAATCCTGATGGTTTCTGACTGCCATAATCAGATTTTTTGGGTTTTTTTTGAATTACATAAAACTTTGACTCATCTTACTACAGTGGAGAGAATTATTCTGACAGGATGGTTGTTCACTTGTTTAATATCTAATTAGCTGTTCATTTGAGTTTAGTTTTCCTTCTGTTTATCAGTGCTAGTGCCTCTCAGTGGGAGAAGCTTGTATTTCTGGCAGCATGTTGACATGAACAGAAGTCTCATATGTCCTATTCCTAGTACACTTTGAGACATTAAACTACAAAAAAGTTCTCAATATATTTCACATCCCATTCAATGAAAAAGCTGTATGTTATAATTTGGAAACATTTATTACTAGCCCTGAGAATTTCTTCCTGGTTCAGTTGCCTTGGTCTCAAAGTACCACAAACAACTCATCTAATTAGCAGGTACATATTGTTCAGGTGTGTATAAATTATGTGCACTACTGAGTAGCAGGGCAGGTTCTGCAGGAAAACCCAGGATTTGAGGAAGGTGTGCCAGTCAACCTCTAACAGACTTGAGAGTGATACCATGAAAAGAAAGAAACTTAATTTTGGATACAGTCTTCAAAAAGTAGCTATTTTAATAATTGTATGATTACAATTGTAGTTTTAGGACATGAGCTTAAGGATAAAGTTGTGCATTTTACTGAGACTCTGCAGATCCTGAGCATACTGAGAATTTTGGAATTTTAAACTTAATCCTGCGGTTCTCGGGTTTCTCATGTTTAGTGTGCTAGGTTAACTGTTGGACTAACACTCCCAAGTCCTCCACTAAATCGTGTCTTTAGGCACCCCATCTTAATATATTCAAATACCTCCGGTGATAGTGACTTAAACCCTTCCATCATGGGCAGCCCGTTCTAGATGGGAAAAAACTTTTTATCAGGACCTGTAGCAATAGGGCAACTAAAAGAGGGTATATTCAGACTAGATGTAAGGAAAAGTTTGTTTTACAATGAGAGTGGGGGAACACTGTAACAGCTCACCCACAAAAGGTGTGGATGCCCCATCCATGGAAACATTGAAGGTTAGATTCGATGGGGCTCTGAGGAACCTGATCGAGTTAAAGACGTCCCTGCTCATTGCAGGGAGATTGGACTAGATGGCCTTTCAAGGTCTCTTCCAACACCCTGATGAGGAAGGCTGAGGACACCTGCTGCATCTTCTGCCTGATGTTACACCCAGAAGTCCCATTCTGGGCCTCAAATCTCTTTTCTGTCTCAGCATGCATCTTTCTGCAAATGAAATGCTCCAGCTGCTGCAGGGTTCTCTCTGAGTCAGGCAGTTCTGTTTTGCATGGAAGCATCCCAAAGTGAACCTGAAACAACATGACCTAATATCTTTCTAGTACAGGCATTGACATGAATGTAGAAGTACTGGGCTGTTTGTTCTTTCCCTAATTAATGTTAAATTATTCTGTTCAAAGTATCAATTGGAGTTGCGCACGAACTGTTTAAATTTCAGTTGCAGCAATTACCTTAGTCACTATGTTTCAGATTTCACCCACTCCTTCTTTCAACCCTGCCTGAGTTACAACATGTGGAGAGGAGGAATCATCCTACCAGTTAGACTGTGCGAGGATGTGTTTGATCAAATTGTATTAGGCAAGGCAGGCACTTCAGTGTTCTGAGTGAGGTCATTAATTACCAAGGGGCTCAGTAGAGACTCTTCCTTATTCCCCCTTTATGAGGGAGGGCTGGCTTCAGGGAATATTGGGAATAAATGATCTTTGAATGAGGTGGATGTGACTTAATTCCTGCCATTGTCTCTGTCTCCCTTCCTTTCCCATTAGCTCTTGCTATTGCTGTGTAAGCATAAAACAACACAAATCCTCCAGAAGCAGATTCCCACTCCTTCCCAGCCTGATGCTTGGCCATTCACTCTCATTCTTCTGCTCCCCCAGTCACTTGTGCTGTTGTGGCTTCTTGATGGAACCAATAAAGGAATAAATCTGGCTGAAAACTATCCCACATAAGTGGTTGGGAGCTGGTACCTGAGACAGGTTCCTATACCACCTCTTCCATGCTTATGCTGGTGCAGAGTAGACATGATCCAGCACAGTACTCCTCAGTTAAACGCACCATGAAACTAAGGCACTTCATAAGGGAACTTGGCCACTGCACACTCTGCCAGGGAAACTGGGTTCAGAGGATTTGGGTTTTTGGGTTTTTTTCTTTACCAGGTTTTGTACTGAGTCTTCTGCAAAGTGCATGCATAGCAACAAGCCTGTGTACATTTTTTTTTGTGTGTGTGTATCTAATAAATATTTTCAAAGAAGGCCACATCTCAGTTCTTTTTCCCTTATTTACCACTGAACACTTCAGCATGGACAAGGGTATCAAATCTGCAGAGAGAACCTTTCAATGCACTCTCTTCACAGAGAGGAAAACATTTACTCATATTTTAGTTTTGATATCTAACCTTCTGTAATGGACGATGTATCTTTAGCTTTGTCTTCAGGAAGGTATTTACTTGGTTGGGTCAATTTGCCCTTCCCTTGATAAATATAAAATAAAAATATCATTGCATACATATAAAATTATGAGGTCATTAGTGAACAACATCTGGCATTACTCTCCAACATAATCATATTTCAAATGTGTCTGTCAGTTACTAGAATGAATTCTTATTGTTCTCTGTCACAGACTCTTGTGGCCTAGCTAATGTCTTTGGGATGTGCTTTCATTTACAAACTTGTTTAAAATTGTCTGACATTATATCCATATGGACAGGATATAATAGGAGGATATAATCATAAGTTCATATATTGCTTTAAATACTTTCTCAATAATGCTGCTCAACGAAATTATTAGTCCTGAAATTTCAAGAAGGTAGGACTCATTTAGCACTGACCTGCAGCAAAAAGCTGCAGCTGCAGTTCAGTACCAGTTGAGCCTGAAACATTTAGTGGTCTTCTGTGACAAAGCTGTTAGTAAGGTTGCATTTTAAAAGCATATTTATGTGAACAGAGTCACTCCTTTACTGTGCTGCAGAAATGAACAAAGAAATTACTGACTATAAATTCATACTTGTTATTTCTAGAGCTGAGCATGCATATTCATTTTTCATGTTTCTCTGAAACTTAAAACAGAGTTCAGTCTTTTCCCCAGACTTGGCCTTGTATAGCTTGCAGAGATTTAGGATAGAAATACAAAGATTAGTAGAATGAATTATGGATGGCATTGTATGTATATAAAAGAAACAATATCAAATGAAGATTAAGAACATCGTATGCTGATAACCAAGGACAAAGTTAACATCAGTCAAAAGGGTGAACAACAAGGAATCCATTGTTTACAGCAAGATCAGAAGGCCTGAGTTTTCATGGGGCCACAGCATGGCTACACTTAAGTAGAAGACTAAAATTCTGCTAACAGAAGGATGACAGTAAGGTTGCAGCCACAAAGATGTCCAAATGGGGATACACACTCCCTAGGTATCACTCTTCCAAAAAGTATATGGGAGGAATCTTTAAACAAGATGCTGAAGCACAGGTCTATGTCATAGTGGCTAACTCACAAGGTGAATTAAAACTATGTATAAACCCCATTGTCAGCAAGAAAAACCCAAGAGGTTTAATTAGAAGTTGATAGGTAATGTCCCTTGTCCCTGTGCCATGTATAAGTGAAATTGGCCAAAACACCGAGACACACACATCTTGGTGCAACTGAACATGAGAATGCAAGAGAACAATCTATGAGATAATGAATACAAACCATCCAGATTGGTTTTGTTTGATATAGGTAGCATCTTCTTCCTCCAGCTGCTTTCACACAGATTCTTGTTGTTTTAATTTTTTTGCAGTGTCAGGAATACTGTACTTATAGGGTGATTGCCAAAGCAGTCGGTATTTCAAGTGCTATTCTGTTGTGTGAAAGTCACTTTGGAGTTTTTAGGATTTTAATTAGTTGGATTTTGTGAGGAACCACAACTGCATTTATTTTTAAAATATGAGATACAAATACACTTATGAAGACACTCCTTGCTGCTAGGGTAAGGGAAAGAATCAGCAAGGTAAAATTAAGAAACCTTGTATGTTGAGACAAAAACAGTTTAATAGGCAAAGCAAAGCCCATGCACACAAGCAAAGCAGAACAAGGCATTCATTTCCCACTTCCCATGAGCAGGCAGGTGAAAGCCAGGCATCACACTCAACAAGGACTGGGGAAACAAACACCATCACTCCAAATGTCCGTCCCCCCCTTTCCTCCTTCTTCCCAGTCTTTGTTTGCTGAGCAAGACACCCAACAGTATGGGATATCCCTGTGGTCAGTTTGGATTGGCTGTCCTGGCTGTCCCCTCCCAGCTTCTTATGCACCCCCAGCCTGCTTGCTGGTGGGGTAGGGTGAGAGGCAGAAAAGGCCTTATAGACTCACAGAATCTCCCAAGTTGGATGGAATACTCAAGAATCATCAAGTCCAGCTTCTGACCCTGCACAGGACAATCCCCCCAAAAAAGCTTGACTCTGTGTAACCACTGCTCAGCACTAACTGGTATATCCTTCTGTTATCAACGCTGTGTTCAGCACAAATCTAAAATACAGCCCCTAGAAGAAAGCCCCTAAAATACAGCAGTCAGTAGAAAGAAAATTAACTCTACCCCAGCCAAAACCAGCAGACTTTAACAAATTTAAGTACAACAATTAATGCTTATTTATGATGGAATGTAAATCCTTACGAGCTCTTTCTCAAGATTTTCTATGTCTGTTTAAACTCCAAAACCCCACCTAAGAAAGGCTGAAATATATGAAATATGTACATATTTCTTATAATGGAACTCAGAAGCTTTTGTCAGAGAAATATATGCATTATATATATTTGGAAATATATACTATATACATTTGGAAATAAATATAAGAGGCATTTGAAGTTAAGTTTTCTTTGTCAGAAACTACACAATATGGCCACTAGGAATATTTCCAGATTTTCCTGTAAGCACTTTCACAGTATTTTTTGGCAATGTTTTTGTTTGGGGTTTTTGGGTTTTTTTAGTTGGTGAGCCTACACAAAAATGGAAACATCATCTGTGATCTAAAGTTCTACTTCTTATCTCTAAGGCATAAATTTGAATATCCAATATCTTTCTTTGGCTTACTCAAATAGGAAATGGGCAACAGCTGTTGGATTTTGGTAGTCAGGATTAAGGAATATACTTATGGACCAACATTCCCTGAAAAAAAAGAAAAAGAAATCTGTATCATGGTAAGAGAAGTTACTGTGAATTTTCTATAATTTAGAGGTGCCTTTTGTTAGAAATGTCTCCAAATGGCAGCAGCTCTTTCCTTGACTATAGTGGTGTCCCTAATCCCCTCCTAAATCTTTCTTTGTTGTACATCATGCAGTAATACAAATACTCAGTGATAGTTTACCTCCCTTTTAAAGCAGAGGCAGCTACTAACTTTATACAAACTAGTTATAACATGTAGCAACATTTTACATTGGCAAGTAATTTCCCTAATTTTTTAGTGACTCCTTGAACATTACTAGTCCTCAGTGTGGATATTGCTGTCTCTATTCAGGGTTATAGGAAGTCCAGTCTGTGACTTGAAATGATATGTTGACAGTGGTGAGGTGACAACTATCTACTGTATGTTTTTAATTTTACCTGATTTTAAAATATTTATAACTCTAAAACTAAGTTTTTCAGACTGCAATCTCTTTAACAACATAGTCATCTAGAGGTTTAATGGCTGGGATGTGTTTCTGTTTTGCAAAACATGAAAACACCCCCCTCAGTCACTGTTTTTGAGTAATGTCATGAATTAGATATTTATTAAAGTTCTCCTCTTGAGGGCAGCAAATATTCAGAACTAAAAGTCATTCCTGTTTCTTAATGATGTGACAAAGAATAGATCAGAGTTTAGCTTGTCCTTTGTCTCTCATGGTTTAGACAAAGATTCACTTACAGCTCTACAATTCTTGTACACAGCCTGAAAGTTTAAGTGAAAAACGTAACATATGAAATCAAGGCTTCACCTTATAAGCCAGCTGAGAAAAGACTAACCAAGTAGAAACATATAGAATCATCAAGGGTGGAAGGGACCCTTAAGATCATCAAGTCCAACTGTCAGCCATCCTTACCATCTGTAAGTTCCAGCCTAATTTCTCTGTTAAACTAGCTCAGCCTTTTCCTCCAATGACTTATCTTTCTACACATGGGGATGGCCTGCTCCTGAATATTAAACAATTCTTTTTAAAAGTATATCCAACCTTCCTGAATTCCTTTGCCCTTCAGGACTGACTCCCAAAGGGCTCTGTCAATCAATGTCCTAACAAGGGCTGTGAAAGTTCTGCTTCTCCTTATTTCACCCCTTATAGAAAACACTAACACTTGATGGTCATTGTGCCCAAGATGCCCACTGACCGCCACATCACTCACTAGCCTTCTTGGTTCACAAACAAAGGTCTAGTAGGGTACCTCTACTGGTAAGCTCATTCACCAGTTGTGTTAGGAAATTGTCTCCCACACACCCAGGAACCTCTTAGACTACTTCCTCTAACTGTGCTGTATTCTTAGTAGACATCTGGCAAATGTGTTTCCATAAGTACCAGGGCCAACAATAATGAGACTTCTGGCAGCCAGTTGTAGAATACCTCATCAGGCTGTTCATCCTAGTTGGGTGGTCTATAACAGACTCCCACCATGACATATGCCCTGCTGAACTTCTCCCATCCATTCCATAGGCACTCAGCCTTGTCATCTTAATCATCATCCATTCCAATGTAGTCAAAATACTCTGTAATTTACAGTAATATACAGTAAAACACTCTGTAATGTACTCCTCTCTTTCTTCACCTCTCTCTTCTCTAAAGCTTATAGCCATCCAACTACACTCATTGTCATAAAGTTTAAAATGAGCTTTTAAACATGACTTTATAATAAAGGAGCTCAATTGAAGTCAGTGTGAGAAGCTCAGGTGCCTTAGACATCTCTGATGATTCATGAGTATATTTACACATGCCCAGCCAAGAAGAATGACACCTGTGGCTATGTTCTGTCCACTGTGTTTTTATCATGGACACAGTGCAGTATCTCCAACAGAAAAAAGGAAACAACTACCAACAGGTCAGCAAAAACGAATAACATATGTTGTGGGTTTGCCTATTTAGTGCTTGTGTGTCTCCCATGTGGCTTCATTCTTCAGTGAGGTCTCACGCTGCAAAACAATAAAAAATATTGCAGTGGTCAGTAAGCCTGTGACAGGTTTCAGGAAGTATTTCTGCACCTCAACACAACAGCTGTCCCTGTTACTTCTTGTGCTGGTCAATGTGCTGCACCAATGTCAGTATGCAAACTCAAGCATCATTAGCAAATTCAATGCAATTGTAAAGAAATAGTCTTTCTTTCCTCATTTATTAATTAATAAAAGAATATTTTGAACTAATGCACTGAAAATAACTGTGACATCTGTGTAGTCTTTGAATGATGCTAGATAAAAGACAATTAGACAAGTTTAAGTGTAACCTTTACTACTGGCAACGCTACAAATACACATTGGTATGTCTCATTTTACTGTTGCCTAGATTGTATTAATAGGAACTCTGTGCTTCTCTTTGCTTTTGACCCGGAATGTGTGCCTGACCCAGGAATGACCTGCTTCCCTTGAATTTACGTCAGGTACTAGAAAACATAATGCTTTCAAACTTGGAGAGTGATGCAGAGATCCTGGGAATTATGGAAGGAGTTTGATTCTCCTCTGCTTGGTCTTTGGCTTACCTCCAGCTCCTAGGAAAGCTGGATATCATTCTCAGTGGCATTTCTGAAATCACATTCTCAAGGAATACTTACTTGCAGTCTTGTAGCAAGAATGTATACTCTAGATGTTTTATCTAAATCTCATAACTCAAATCCCCAAGTATATTATATGTATTTGAATTCTTCACTCTTTGTGATATTGAAGAGGTCATGATAACACAGAGAAAATCAGGGGGAAGGATCTGAAAGGAATATTGTGTAGGCCAAAGGAATAAAACTCCTTGTGAATGAGGTGAAAGGCAGTGGGTGTTGCATGTCCACGAAGGCTTGTGAAGGAGACCTTACCATGCAGGTTATTCTGTAGGGTGTGCAGGGTGAACTGGTGGGAGAGCTTATGATATGGAGCCCCCTCCTGCCTGTGCCTTGAAGAGAGGCCAGGGAGCAAGATCAGGATTGGATGGATCATCACTTCATCCTGCATAGGGCTGGACTGGGGAGCCGCACTATCCCTTGTCCATACATAGTGCCATACACTCCCTTTTGTTGAGGAGCTCAAGGACTGGATGCTTCTGGTCATTCTTCATTGCAAATTAAGACACTGATGGCCCTGGAGCAGTCAGAAGGCCAGGTACTGTCAAAAGGCTGGGTATGTGACTATGCTGGGAAAGCTGGGGAAATCAGTATTTCCTCTGTGAAATCCTTCAGAATGCTGGCTGTGTGATGCTGTGCCCCTGTGTGATCCCTAGAAAGGTTTCTTTTTCCCTTTCCTTGTCTAGGTAGATCCCTCTTTTGCCAGAAGAACAACTTATCCAGGCTAATCAAGATTTTTGTCCCTATGCTCTGACATGACCTGACTTAGTTTAATGAATTGTTGTATGTGTCTGCTTGCTATAATATATGACAAGCCTCTGCTTTTAAGGAAATAAACCCCTCAAATCTTTGATTGTTCTGGCTATACCACCATTTTACATATTACAGTTGACTAAATTAATAAATGGCATTATACCATGCCAAAATCAAAATGTTTTCTATACCCATATGAGTATTTAAAGTGCTTTCTAACTCTTTTGCTTACTACTACTAGTGTTGTAGCTTTTTTTGATGTAACATAATTCAGAATTAGAAAGTATTGATTTTTTCACAGATATAGGTGTGCCTTTCTTATATGAGTATTTCAAATTCTATTAATGTGCATACAATGTGAATAGAAAATAATAGCGTTTGAAAATATAAAAAAAAGTCTCAGCAACGTATATAGACATAATTAACTTTATGGCCATTAGATGTCACTGTTGCTCTGTGTGTACATGATTGAAGCATCACTCACTGCTCTAAATCGTGGTCCCCTAAAAAAATTTCTTCTATAACTCTACAGCTTTCTAGTGCTCTGTCCTTAATGCAATATATTGAGTATTCACCATTTCTCTTAACAATTAAACCTTAGAATTTGTAAAGCAGTGAAAATACACGATTTCATTATTTTGAAGTCTTAACCATTAGATCTTTACGTTAGAAGAAAGACATTATTTCTAGAAAAATAAAATGCTTAATCAATTAGTAGATTTTTGCATTGAAGATCTGCTAGATGGTTTTTCATTCTTTGCTTTGATTAGATGCTCAAAATATTTTACAGATTAGATATAACTGAAAAGTGAAAAACATGTCTCTTCATATGCTACTTTATTCCCTCTGACTCTAAAATAACCCTTCGAACTAATTAAAAATACATTCAATAATTTTTGTGTTTTTTTCCCATCTCACCAACTACATGCCTATTTGTCCTTTCTAGAGAACTAGCCCAAAATGTCTCCTGGAGTCAGTCTTCTATTTATTCCTCCCCATGAATTAGTGAGGAATACATATATGATCAGCAAAGTGGAATCATAAAGGGAAATTGCAAATCATTATGAGCTAAAAATCAGTTCAGAATGGGACTTAAAAACTTTAGAATCCTCAAAAATAAAGGAACTACTTTACATGAGCTTCAAGAGATTGTGAGCCATCAGCATTACATGTTGATTTTTGTCAGTGCAAACAGTCCACAGATTTTAAAATATTTTTTGTTAACAGCAAAGTTGAAACTTCAGAGAAGATTAAATTCATGCCTATTGTCTCTTATTCTCCCAATGCACATCACATTGGATAGTCTGACTCCCATCTCCTCAAGCTTCCTATAGATTCTGGGGTAGCTGTGCAGTGTTCCCAAAGCCATCTCTGCCCCAGGATGGACAAGCCCCCTGCCTCAGGGACACTGCTCCAGCCCTGACCATCACTGAACTTGCTGCAGTTTCTTGATGTGTTTCCTGTGTTGGAGAACAGTATTTAGATGTAGCTAGTGAGTGCTGAGCAGAAGGGGACAGCCAATGCCTCCCTGATCTCCTGGCTGTGCTCCAGGGATGCAGCCCCATATGCCTTAGGCAGTCTCTGCTGCCAGGGGATGCTGGTGGTTCCTGTTCAAGTAATTGGTTGGAATAAGAAACACAACACAGGAATAAGTTCTCAGCTCTTTAGGTTCTAGGAGTTGATGAGTTCTGCATGGATCTGTGTGAAACATGTACATGCACCTGGAGAAGGGAAGTAGCAAAGTAAGTTTTCAGATAATACCTGGTCCTTGAGGGAAATGAAGAAAAAGAGTATCAAACATAAATCCTTCAGAGGAATGCGGGGAAAGAAAGAGCATATCATGTATAAAATACAGCATGAGTATATCTACTCAGAAGTGCCATTTCAAAAAGTTTTGGATGCATTGATGAAAACCCTAAATCAATGCCTGCCAGAGGTCAAAAACCTAAATATTAAATTGTTAGCAGAAGGTACAGAGAGTGAGGCAGAATATCATTATGTCATGGCTGTAGGGTTCGTTATATACAGTTCTGCTCGCTTAATCTCAAAAAGGGAAAGAATAAAAGGGAAGAAAAAATAAAATATTCATAGAGGAGAAATAAGAAGAGAGAAGTGGAAGATGCTTCAGAGAAGAGCTACAAAGATGATCAAGTTCATGGATTTCTCAGTAAACTTAGATGCTGGAAGTAGTCTGGGAAAGAGAGAAATGGGGGGCATAAAGCAGAAGTCTAATCAGATGAGTAGTGTGCTGCAAGTGAATAGGAGTAAGTTCTGCTCTGTATCCCTCAGTACAAAACCTGGCATGCAGCAAATAAAACTGGATGTATTTCTTTGTACACAGAATCTATTTTCATGGTATGTTGTGGCTATTAAAATTTTAAGGGATCAGAGACCTCATGGTTCTTAGTCAAGTAGCAGTTATTAATGCTTATAAACCACTGAGTGTACACAGGCCACAAACATTTGGAGGAGTCTATTGTACAGGTGAAACATCCTATATGTTCATCCTGTTATTTCATATTTCCTTGAGCATCTCCCCTTGTTTACTGCCAAGGACAAGGTACTGGGCTAAAGGGACCTCCAGTGTGAGTCAACAGCACTATTATTATTTCATCATTTAAAAAAAAGTATCATATGAAGGAATGAAGAGGGATTTCTGTAAAGACTGCTTCATGCAAATTCAAAAGTTTATTTCTTAACTGACTATTCAAGTCCCTATAAAATGGCATTATAAGGAAAAACTAACTGTAGCAAAATTGTACAATAAAAATCCATATTAAGAATAGTATCTAATATAGTGTCATAAAGACAAGTAATTACTAAATTAATGAAATTTATATTTCTTAATAATTTTCAAAATCCTACGTGTGGATCAACTACTGGCTGCTTTACAATAAAGACTGAGTATAGACTATGTACTAGAACTTGGCTTCTAAGAAGGTTTGCAAAACCCCTTACGCAATTTCACTGGTTATCCACAAAAAAAGAGGGGTTTGGTTTATCAGTTGGAATTGACTCTTTGATCCAGCTCTTTCTTTTTACTGTTTTGAGTCTACAGTCAAAGAATTTATATATTTTTCTCAGAAGGTTCAATTTGTCCTTTAAAAAAGAATATTCTACATGTTCACACTATTTTTGTTTGTCTTAATTTTTTTTGCAGTATTATCTAATCTATACCTCTGCATGCCCTCACATTTCAGAACTCTTATTGTCTGCTGTCCTAAGGGAGCCACTCCTTTCAGATTTTTTGTGAGATGTTATAGTTTTTGGAATTTTTGTCTCATAATTGCTTGTATTTCAGTTTTTACAGATTAAATATAAACCAAATATCAAATGCTATTTTATCAACACATAACCATTTTTTTCTCATGAGAAATACTCATGTTTTTCCCAGCTTTTGATTTAAGATATATTTTTGTTGTTCATGCCTGTTATAAAATTATGCTAATGTAGAATAGAATAGAATAGAATAGAATAGAATAGAATAGAATAGAATAGAATAGAATAGAATAGAATAGAATAGAATAGAATAGAATAGAATAATGGGATCATTAAAGCTGAAAAGACCCCCAAGATCCCAGGGTCCAACCTTGGACCGAACACCACTTGGCCACCTAAACCATAGCACAAAGTGCCACATCCAGTTGTTTCTGGTGACTCCACTTTCCTGGACAGTCCATTTTAATGCCAGACAAGCCTCTCAGTGAAGAAATTCTTACTGACAAATCCTGAAAGGGTTTGTTTGTCACTTATGTAATTCAGTATGAAGTGCAACTGGAGTTCTGTCACATTAGTACTGCAAGTAGAAATCACTGTAACAGATTGTGACGAGCTAGTGTTAATGACAGGTTAGTAATTGTTGGTGTACAGGTTAGTTAATGAAAACAGAGAGAAAATACAAGACAAATGTCTATCTCATTTTTCTCACTGCTATGGGAGATGAACATTTGCAGTGCCAGTTTCATTACAGCTTTAATACAAGTTTCAAACTTTACTGGCAGTCCCTAGGCCTCAAACAGCAAAATATTGGGTTCTGTTTCTGACATGACTGTAAGCCTGTAGTCTGACATCTTGCAGCAAAAGTTACCTTTCATCTCCCCTTGCGTACCTTAAAGCTCCAAGTGTTCCACTGAGGGTCTTCCAGCCTTGTGTGCTGTGAAGTCTGCTCAATCACCAGTTTGGGATTTTTTCCTTTCCTGCCAGCAAGAGCAGTGGCTAAAATCTCAACACTTCCCATTGTTTTTCTCAGTCCTGTGATTAACCCTTTTGCAGTCCTACTGTAAATGACCCACCTTCCCATCTGTGAACAGTATTAAAAGGCCCAAATGAATTGTTTAGATATGGAAAAATGCTCTACCCATGACAATTTTCAAAATATTCAGAGTAATCAATCACTTTCTTTGGAGACTATGGGAAAAATTATCACCATCACCTATTAGCAGCTCTTCTACTGCCTACCACCACTCTCCAAAAGTCTCACAGGATTTCACAATATGTCAACTAATTAGATATTGCCATGTGTCTGAACCAGCCTGTAATCCCTCTCCTTCCTTCTGGCTGATGGCATGTCATCTGCACTCTAATTTGACTAACTGATGGTGTTCTGCCTGATTATATGGCATTAAGGAAAAGTATTAGGGGAAAGAGGACAGTGAGAGAATTAAAGCTGAGACATCTCTTGAAATATGCCTGGAGGAGTTATGGGAACAGTGAAAATGCATTGAGTGAAATTCTATCTTCCAGGTGATAACCAGGAGTAATAAAGACATTTTTCAAAGACAAAAATGAGAGTTAAAATCACCCATTTTGGAGAAATGGGATCTGAGATGTTCCTTATGTGGACTGGGTGAAGCTCTATCAAAGCAATCCTAAAATATGGATGCACTTCGCCTTGAGGAATCTCAAGAAGCATCTCTCTGCAATTAGTTTTTTGAATGAATGCACTGAATTGCTGTGGTTAAATTGCTTTGGATTTTGGTCAGGTATTAAAGCCACCAAGCTAGAAGGCAGTCACTATCCATGCTTGCAGTTTAGTTTTCACAGGATGGGGTGAACAGGTTTAAAGCCAGCACTGCTGACTGAGAGGTCTTGCTTCCTTTTCAGTCTGCCTTGTTGCCTTCTCCAGCATGTGTGCTACTCCTGCTGAGCTTTTGGAAACAAATTTGTTTTGCTACAACAGCACAAAGCAAACAGGATTTTTCTTTTGATTGTTTGTTTACTTGTTTTTTGTTTGGACTTCGTTCTGTTTTATTATGGGAAGGGAGCAGGACAGAGCAACAAATCCACCAACTTTTTTGGTGGTGAGAAGCCATTAATGAGGGCAGCTGCCTCTGAGGGGGGATGAACCCTTGAAATCCAGTAAGACACAGTTGTTGCTGAGTGTGTTTAAATAGCAGGTGCTGGCTGGGAGCACTGAGAGCTACAACTCCCAACCTCCCATGAAGAGAGAAAAGAGAGTTTCTGTGATGTAGGTACACTGATGGCATTTCCCAGGCTTACCTCAGAAAAGCTTGCCTCTGATTGATTGCATCCCATACCAAAGCTCATTAAAAACCTTGTTTAAACTTGTCAAGTGGAATAAGACCCTGAGGTTCTACTGGTCAAAAAAATGAAGTTGACACTTAAGGCCCTCATCCTTTTTGACCCAGCCTGTCTGGCACCTGCAGCAGCCCAACAAGTCTTGAAGGCTTAGCGTTTCAAGTAGCTTTGAGGCTTATTAAAGGGGAAAGCCCAGGCCCTTGCAGACCTTCAGCATGGTCTTTGCCATTCTTGCAGCATTAAAGGTATGGGCTTGGTGGGCTCAGCTGGGTTTGCTGGTCATCCCACCCACACTAGAGGATGGAATGACCATCAAAGAGGAAGGGTCACATGGATACAGAGCAGACCAGTCCCCCAAGGCTTTCCTGGGGAATAGCCCAATGCAACCTCCACCTTTTGGCACTGTGTGCTGGTTTGGGCTGGGATAGAGACAGTGTTCTTCACAGTATCTGGTATGGGCTGGTTTTCCTTTGTCCTGGAAAGAGTATTGACAACTCAGAGATGTTTTAGCTCTTGCTGAGCAGTGCTTGCACAGAGTCAAGGCCTTTTCTGCCTCTTCCCCCACCAGGGAGTAGGATGGGGGAGCACAAGGAGTATGGATGGAACACACCCAGGACAGCTGACCCCATCTGACCACAGGGATATCCCATACCATAGGGCATTGTGCCCAGGATATAAAACTGGGGCAAGAAGGAAACAGGGAAGTTTGGAGTGATGGTGTTTGTATTTCCAAGTCACATTGTACATGATGGAGCCCATCTTTCCTGGGTATGCTGAACAGCTGCCTGCCCATGCAATGGACAATGAACGCATTTCTTGTTTTGCTTTGCTTGTGTGAGTGGCTTTTCTTTTACCCATTAAACTGTTTCTCCCTTCAACTCTTTGATTATCATCTTCCCCTTCCCTCTGTGGGAGAGTGAGCTGCAGTTGCATGGGGCTGAGCTGCTTGCTGAGGTTAAACCATGACAGCAGACTGGAAGGAAATGTGGGCCGAGGTTCACTGCAGACAGCTTGGGTCTGTCTACAGCGAGAGATCAAAGAGGAGACAGCAAAGCAGCAATCTGGTTTGCCCAGCAATCTGCTTTGCCAGCAGTGGAAAGGAGTGACTGCTTGTCATAGCTCTTTATGGTCATGAGGAAATGGTGAAGACCACTTGTTTATTGCCCCAACCATTTTCCTGGACATGTACAGACCTTTAGCTAAACGTGCCTTGTAAGCACCAAGAGCACTTGCTCAAGTTCTTCCTCTCCTGCTCTCACCAGCCACATCACAGCAGTGATCCTTGTGTCCCAGCAAAGTCTGCCTCACCTTCTGGGGCAGGCATCTACAGATCAGTGTTGTCCCTGTGTTTCTGGATCTTGCTAAATTGTACTATCTATCTAACTCAGTACTATCTAACTCAGAGCTGACCTGGGCTCCAGGTCTGTGACAGATGAGAAAAGCCAAGTTTTATGTTTTTAAGAGCTAAGTGTGGAACAGCTTTAAATTATTAAACTGTTACATGCTATTAGTGGGTTAATCTAGGAGACATGGCAAGGACAGATGAATAAAACTAAAGTTTTAGCTGCAGTTTTCAGTTCCTACTTGGAGAGGGATGTTCTTGCTTAACCAAGCATGGCTCCATAGCCAAACTTACATCTATCCACTACAGACTCTGAACTTATTGCAGATCCCTGCTCTTCAGAAGGTGTGAACCTGAGCTGCAGGGAATGTAGTGTATGCCACCTCTGAACTGCAGTTAGGGGAATTCATATGTTTTATGGTGGGCTTCTGCTGAAGCCATGAGCAAAATAAATGACTGAATGAAAAAAGTCTCTTTATGTCAGTGGAGACCAAAGTATCTAGCAAATTAACAATAAAAACCTTGCTAAATTAAATCTTATTTTCTTCAAATAGCCACAATGAGTGTGGACATTCAGCAGCAAGCTGATTGCATAAAAACAAAGACATTTTAGACAGATGCCAAGTATTACAATCAAGGTATCATTTAACATCCTGATACTCAGATAAGAGTATATGAATTTGATTTAGACTTTACATAACCATTCTCTTTGCTCTTTAAATGAAATCAAAGGCACATCTCCAAGCACAATGGGGCTTCAAGTCAAAATTATTATACTAATAAAATTGGATTTTATAATGAAAGATTCTTGTATCTTTCTGTATAATACCTGCTTCCTCTCAATGAGGTACAACCTACTGTTCCCCATATTACATTTCCCATAGTTATTTTCTCTTCTCCCCTATGGATATACACATACATGTATGCATGCTTTCCTATCTAACATGGAGACATTCTCATCCAGTGCTTTCACACATCCTCAAGGGCTTTTTCAACTAATGGAACATGCTGCATCCTTAGGCTGAGATGAAATATTCAACACTTGACAGAGATTATGCAACACTTTTTTTTAATATGTAATTAAACTACTCTGGTTTACATGGATTAAAAAATTCATAAACACTTCACTAAGTTAAATTTACTAGTACAATGGAGTCAGTCCCTGCAAACACTCTATAACTTTCTCATGGAAGCAGTGAACCTTTTTTTTTTCCCTTTCCTCCAGAATAACGTGAAGGTCATGATGTGAATGTGGTTATCCTTTTGTACCTTTTCTTTTCTTATAACA
Organism: Serinus canaria; assembly: GCF_022539315.1. NCBI lineage: Eukaryota > Metazoa > Chordata > Aves > Passeriformes > Fringillidae > Serinus > Serinus canaria. The sequence goes on along the minus strand of NC_066313.1, from coordinate 77,141,057 downwards.
GAAGCAGCAGTGTCTGAAGCAAGTTGTCTGTAAACAGTAATCCAACTGTTTTACTGCAGGCCTTGTCCCCTCATATGCTTTCCCCCCACATGTCCTAGCTCTCATTCCCCAGGCCGCAATGTTCATTTGCCAGAGGCCACAACACTGTAGCTCTCTGTCTGAAGGCTGGCTCCCAAGCTATCACCAAACCAGGTGTATTGCAGCTGAATTTTGCCGGACTTTATTGAGTGGGAACATTATTATAAGCCCCTTTCCAGAACCACCAATTTTCATATGGTTTACCAGGCTTTTTTTATTTATTCAGATTTTGCTAAAAATGCCCAGTGGGTTCGATGGTTTCTGGTGGTAGTGTGACACAGTTGCATGCACAAGCAGGTAGGCAGAAAAAAGTAAATTCTTTTTTGCATTCAGAAAACCAGCCTAGGAAAGAGAAGGGATACAAAATCCTGTTCAGGCCAAGCTCCAGCTAAGAGGGCATGGGAATAGAAATCCCACTGTGGAGGACCACTCTATTGTGGACAGGTAATTCTGTACTTGTAGAAATTATTTTCTTGTTCCAGTTACTGCTAGAAATAGGATACAGGCTAACTGATTCTATGGACTGATCAAAAAGGACAGAAATATTTCCATCTCTCATACAATATAAAGATTAAAAAAAAAAAGAAAAAGGAAATAGGAAATAGTTCTCCAAGCAGCAGTACTGTTGGGTTCTGATTTGCCTGGTGTCTGATATATTTAAGACTTCACCTAGTCTTTCATCATGAATTAAGATTGACTGGTAGCTTCAAAAATTATTAGAGACTGAACGAACGGAGAGGTGAACACAGAGGTGGATAGGGAAGACAAAAATACCTCTCCTCTCCAATCTACACCTAATCAAAGTTTAATTAAAGTTTCTCATGAAAGTCACCTGGATGAGAATCCTGATTTATGCTCCCATGATTTAATCATATCATCATCTGGCTTTCTGACTGAGAAATTTAACTATTATTCTAAGTGTAGAGCAATCCCTCTAAGTTTCTTGCCTAAGCATCAAAAGTCCTCAGGTCCTGATTTTCCAAGCTGAGAGTAATATTTTAGAAATAAGTATGTTCTGGATTTTATTTCCTTCGCTATGAGGATTTGTCCCCCATTACTAAGTTACATGAATGAATGTGTTCTGTTCATAAAGAGTGACCACTCAAAACAATTAACATCAGAGACAAATCCTGAATTTGGTTAACAGAAGCTGCCTTGTTTTTCTTTTCTTTCAGTTTTTCCTCTTTAGCTCTATTTCAAAATCAGAATAATGTTTATTTGAGTGACTTAAATAAATGTCACCCGTAGTGACTTTGTACTGAGTAAGAGTGATTGAGAGGTTATTCTGGGGGAGAGCAAGAGAGGGAACAAGCCTATGCAGGGCTCTTCCTGGACCCCAGCAAAAAACCCTTTTTTTGACAACAAAAGTATCAATAATATAATTGCTTTACCAAGACAGACTAGAAAGGAATATATGTTGTGAGTAGATGTTATATTCTTTCAGATGGAGGGCACAGGTGTTCATACAGCATCAAAGCTAAGACTGAATGGAATTTCCCCATCACCCTATGCAAAGCTGATCATGTCTGTGGAGGGAAGGTCTCCCTTTTCAGCCATTTGAGCAATTGTTTAATACAATAATGCTACTGTATTCCTACAGGATGCTCACACATTAACTTCTCTCTACCCTTTTTTCAGATGAAGTCAAGACCAGGCACATGCTGCAATCAGCAGAGTCAGGTGGGAGCTGCCTGCAGGTTTGCCCAGTTCCATGAGCTGGTGGAGCTCACCTTGCAGTCAATGGACACAGATGGAACAACAGGGCCTGGAGGCTGTGCTGGACATTCAGCCCAGTGCATACTGTCCTGTGCCTGCTCAGGTGTGGAGTGCCTGCTCACCTGTGGTGTGGCTCACTTCTCCTCAATGGGCAGTGCTCCCCTGATCATCATCAATGCACACCATCCCTTGATCCATGTGGAGATTACCTTTCCCAAATATATAAGTTGCATATTGTATTAATATCACGGGGCCTTCTCAAGCCCTAAATGTGAGCCCTAGCAGAGCAGATGAGACCTTTGCAAGATCCTTGAATGCAAAGCCTTCAGCGAAGCTCCTTTTACAGATGTGTGTCTCCTAAGATTTTCCTCTGCACCTTCCATTTAAAAATAAATTGGTACATATGAAATGTGCATGAATCATTTAAAAATGTCACCAGGGAGTTACATTAAAGGGTAATGTAATACTCTGTAGAAATTAGAAATAAATCTCCTAGCACAGAAAACTGCTGTACTTCAGAACAGCAATTACAAGCAAACAAAGGGAAACAATAAGATTCTTGAATATTCTGGCTGTATCTCCAAACCTAATTAGTTCAGCCTCGAACAACATCAAAGACTGCTTCATTAATGAACCTCTGAATCATCTGTACTCATCTGTGACTGATAACCATGACTCAGTTTTACCAGTGACAAGGATGAGGTGGTTTAGTAATAAAGACATTAAATTGCCCTCTATCTCCAAATTCTGTCATGAACTTGCACGGGCAGGCTGTCATCTCTGCATCTCAGTTCTACAGTGAAAGGCACCACTCCTCATGTGTACTGTGACATTTATATTTCCTCATAGAATCATGCATTGCAATGAGCCTTGAGCCCAGCAGTCTCCTTGGTAGTCCTGGAGCACTTGAGATGGCAGAGAAAGCATTCATGGATGGGGGTCCTCAAATACAGAACGATCTAATGTTCCAGATATTTCACAAGGAAGAGATTTTAGAAACAACAAAGTCACAGCAACTGGAGAAAGAGAAACAGGGTTTTAAGGAAATTATATTTAGGAGTTCATAGAGAAGAATAAAGGGGAAGAAGTAGTGAGCAGAGGTAAGTTTAAATGAAGAGAGAAAAGACTGAGATAACTTGGAGAAAAAAAATAAAGTTGTTATCAGATGTGGAGGGAAATTAATGAGAAAAGTGAACAGAGTTATTTTGATTGGGAAACCAGAGAAAGCAATTTAATGAACAGAGGAAAAAAATACCTCTGACAGTTAATTAAAACAGTGCTGCTCCTGTAAGATACTAGGTAAAACTAATAATGACAGATGTCGTCGTATTTAGAATTATACTGATGACAAAAGTACGTTTAGCTGCTTCTTTTCTTGCAGAGACACATCAATAATGCATACTTTAATTACATTCAACTACAGAACCTATGTATTTGAGTGGTGACACTTTGGTGATGGATAGAGACATCCAACCATTTGTCATTTTGCAGAGTACAGTACAGGGACAAGCCTAACTTACCTGTGCAGAGCTGTAGGTGCCATTCTCTAAAGGAAAACTGGAATGTATGTATTAAAAAGTGAATTCTATTGAATAGCAGGAAGTCATTAACATAAATACTGGGATGAATTCTTGACTTCTCATTGTAACTAAGACATACTATTAGATGTATCTGAAGTACAAACAGTTCAACGAGTTTCAACAAAAAAGAGATGATGCTGCTATGACAAAAAATGCTGCAAAATCAAAGAGATAACCTGAAAATTATAAAAAATAATGAAAATATAACACTCCAGGAATAAGTTGTTATAGTTTCAGGAATTTAGATACTCTAAGAAGGTTTATCTGATTTTTCTAATGCTCTTGTAAGTCCATCCTGAAAAAACAAAGCTGAAGATGTATTTACATCACATATTTTCATGTGGCATCAAAAAGTCTGTCCAGATTTTGTTGCATAATAGCATATACCCTTACAGTTCTCTACTGCTAACATACTTTCCACAATACAATAATGGTAAGATTGCCTGCCCGAGAAGCTGTCAGCTAAAATCCTGTTTACTCTAGCATGTCAAAAAATACAAGTATAACAAACTTTTCTGTCAGTTTTAGATTTTGAATGTAGCTGGATCTGACATCAGTTCCCTATATAACAAAGTCTGACTGTCAGTTTAAATATTTTAAAATTTACTTGTTGCAAAACTAAATTGAGATAGCAAGGTTGGCTTTTTATTTATTTTAAATATGAAGGTTAAAATTTCCTCAAGCAGAAGTACTCTAACTGGAGAGCAGTAACTGATTGCTGTTTAACACCTGAAATCCTGTGTGGCAGGATTTGAAGGTATTTATTGCTTTCTTTTTTTTTTTTTTTTTTTTTTTAACTTGACTGTAGAGAAAGACGCGCTTTTCAGATTTTACTTCTGGTGTGAAATACTGGAGATGGACTGTATGGGCTATGTCTGAGACATCTGTTAGGAGAATTTCCAAGATTGTCTTCAGGACATGATGACAGGCAGCTTGTGTTGGCCTGGAGACTGTCTTGTATAGAGGTAGGAGTGTTGAAGAGTGGCTGCTTTTGTGCAGTTGGGCATCTGGTCTCTGGCCCTCCCTCAAGTCCTCACGACAATTTTGTATTGTGGAGCTTCCCACACCCACAGGTGGTCCTCATGGACTTCTGGGGTCTGATGTAGTTCAGCCCACCACACCCTCCTGCACAGAATCCCTTTAAAATGGCCAAAGGGCAAGATGCAGCCTTTCCATTTCTGGACTCTAGGAATATTAATTCAAGGGTAAACTGCCAGGAGGGACTCCTTCCCTTCCTGGTGGCACAGAAATTTTGATGCTGGATAACACAGACCTCTAGAGTTGCTAGAGCCTCACTCATGATGGACACTGTCAAATGTTTGTGAAACATTGTTCAGAGGGGGCTGCACGACATGGAATGGCCACACTTGGGACAGTTAGCACGGGATACTTTCAGAGCCCCTACTTCTGCCATGCACTGACCCCCTTGACAACCCCCCAGATTTCTGACAGACTCCTCCAGTCCTACAGCCCAGCTTCCATATGTTCTTCAATCCCTGCAGAGTCCAAGTCATAGAAGGTAAGGCCTCTCTCTCTTCTTATGGGGAAAGCTCCATGGGGGTGCCTCCTATGGGGTCAGAGAGAGCCTGTGACAAAATGGCATTATGAACAGTGCCCCTAATTAATGATCACTCAAGGTTTCCCACTCCCCTTCTGGGGTGTCTTTAAAGCCCTCCTCAGCTCCTAGCTCACGGCTGAGTGAAACTTTTGCAGACATTGTGAAGTCATGCACAGATAGCCCTGATGGAGCCAGTGGTGCTGCTTGTGCCAGGAAGCTCTCCTGTCAATGGAGTGTTCAGACTTCTGTGCCCATAAGTGCTCACAGCCTGTGCCAAATTCTAGCACCTTTTAGACACGTGTAAGCTGCTAAATCTACCAAACTTCTGTGTGCAAAGAGATGTTTGGAGAAACTACTTCAGAGTGTTAGTTTTCATACAGCTTTTTGGGGTACACATTTCCTGACTTCTGCAACCTACTTCCCACCTTTGTTGCTGAGTTTGTGAGAGATACCTCTAGGCTTTCACCTGAAGTCAGCGTGGAAACACTGCAGAAAACTGAGCCAGATTTATTGGTTATGCCCCTTCTACCACTGAGATGTCTCAGAGTGGACAGTGCAGTAGAAGGGACCACAGGAGACATTGTAAATCCTAGGCTCACTTACTTGTTTGTAAGGCCAAGACTTGTGACACGAGTGGAGCAAACATGAAAAGTCTCCACTGGAAGCTATCCATGTAAAGGAAACTTTCAGTGCTGAAGAGATCTTAAGGAGGGTTGGTTTTTGTCAGTCCTGTTAGTCTCTGCCAGGAAATTGGACATCTGGTATTTAGTTTTACTGTACTTCACTCCTCAAATAAAATTGTCTTTTAGTCAAGTTTCTTCTCCTTTTATTCCCAGACTGCAAGAACCACCAATCAGACACATATGTGGCTTTGTCTCCTCTATCAGAGCACTGTAACATCTTATTTTATTTTTTTTTTACTTTCTCTCTCATCTTTCCTTGAAAGCCCATTCATGTAGGCTTTTGTTTTTTGTTGAACGTCCTCAATCTCTCCCTTCTACAAGTCTGAGCTCAGAGAACTTGAAGCATTTATCATCATGTGAGATTGCACTGGAGTGATGTGAGGTGTTACCACTGAATAATTTTTCATTCTCAGTAATCCATCATATGAAGTCAGACAGCGCAAGCACCACAAGTTTTGTGTGGCTGCCATAAAGTTCTGCAGTGGCAGAAAAATAAGATTAAAAGATTGTATAGTAAATCTTGTAATTCTTTATTCATCCTTAACCTTGAATACTAGATGGACCCCTATCCCCATATTGAGCTAGTGAAGAAAGAGGGGTGACTTTTTGTAAATGAAAAGGAACCTGCAGGTGACCAAAATCTTCTATTGCATTTTCCTGTCAATAGTATTCTAGACAGAATGCAAATTCAACAAGGCCAGAATTTTTGGTCAGTGAGACATGGTAGTAGATGAGTGGAAGTGAATTTGCAGGGGAAAACAACTGATCAGCTCAAGCTATTTCATATGGAGTGGAAGTCCACTAGAAAAGACAAATGCTAAAATGGATGGGTGTCTTCTGTATGACTCCCTTCTGGGAACTAAAAGTACAATTAGGACAAAAAGTGCTGTTCCTAGGAAGGTAGAATAGTCATTCAGTGTTCAAGTGGGCAGGAAAAAAATGTGTTTTGTAAAGATTGTTTCATCCTCTGCAGCTCTTGTAGTGCAGAATCACTCATTAATATTTGCTCTGTCATTTAAGTCTAAGACAAATATTTTAATAAAAATATTATTCTCACTGAAGTCTAAACATGTAACCAAGGGAGGTTAAAAACCATCTCATGACATGAATGCTTTGGTATTAAGAATAAATAGTACTTGGTAAAGTAAAAGCTATATGAGAAACACAATTTGAAGCAAACAATTTGAAGCAAACACATAAACCATTTTGTACAAGTTCCAGAATTACCAATATCCTTTGTATTTAAAAGGATAAATTGCTCTCCACAGCAATACAACCTGAAAATACCATGGCTCCTATCCACTAGGCAATGACCCAGGGAGTCATTATTGGACTGGAAGGCTGGAGTTGTAGGGAGACATGTTCCTTAATGCACTCTAAGAAAATCACTAAGCAGAGGGAAGGAAACACAGCAGGTGGCTGGCCCAACAGTGGTTGCTGTCTTTGCTTCCTTCCATAGCCAGTGGAGAGAGGAGAAGGGTCCTGCCAGGCCACCTGAGAACAGGAACCTGACATGTATCCTGCATTGCCCACACCTCCACTGCCTTAAGCTAAGAGCTACATGAAAAACTTCCAAAAAAACTTCCAAAAGGGGGGAAAAGGCAAAGAAATTAACAAAGTAAGAAAATGGATGGAGAGCAACAGAGAGGGTGTAAAAGCCAGAAGGGCACTTGAATGAGGAGAAGACCCACAGTTACACAGCAGCTTGGTTATGCTTCTCTCAGTAGGAGAGGACAGAGCTAATGCTTTATCTTGCAAGGGATAAGGATCCAGTCGAGGATCTCAGATCTCATGTTTGTTTGGAGCAGAATTGAATTAATGTTTCAAGCTGAAAAGTTGTAAGAAGAAAATGTTCAGTGAGAGAGACTAGAGACTGTAAACTTGGGAAAAAACAAAAGAAGGAAAAAAGACATGAAGTTTTGCTGGTGGAGGTGTTAAGAAAAGGAGGGATTTTGAAGGATGTTGAAAAAGTAAAGTTGACCATGAGAAGCCTAAGACAGGTCAGAGAACTGCACAGCTGGAAATTTGAATTACTGGAAATACATCTGAAATGCCAGTGGCAATTACATAAAAGAGGGACGGGAAGAAAGAAAATTCAATTTTAGTTGTATTAAGCTGAGGAAGTACAAGCCTAAACAATATTCCCATGTCTCCATCGAGAGGGTCACAAAGTATGACAAACCATGTACCTAATGCAGGCTTTTATCTTGCACTCAAAATTTAGGCAGATAGGGCCTTCTCCTGAAGGGTTTTAAAAGTACATTCCTCACTCCACTAGATATACAGGAGACATACAATTTACAAGAACTGATGAGCTAGGAGCAAAAAATTTAGGAAAAATCTGGTTTCTGAGTTATTCAGTCTAGATCTACATACCTTGTCCCGCTCCTCTTCCCTCCAATATTAGGACAGAGGAGTAGACACAGGTCTGTGAAGCAAGATTCCACAAATGAAGGAGAATTAAAATATATGCCAGAAGTATGCTGACTGAGGAATAGAAAGACTGCAGAGCAGACAGGATATAACATTGAGGAGTGCTGAAGAGGGAGGAGCTGATGAAAAGAGTCAGTGTGACAGGGGCAGAAGAGATACTTTTGTACCTCTATTACTCAGAAGGATGACAATGCCTTCACAAAGAAGTCAAAATTGGACTACAGTAGAGCTTAGCAGAGGATCCCAAGTTTTTTGTGCCCTGGATATATCAGTTAAGCAAGGAATGGTTGTAACATCACAATTCAACTGCTAAAGACAGGTTTGAGTCCCCTAAACTCAGATCCAGTTCCAAATTTTCCTTAACTTTGAGGGGTATTTCCATTTGGATTTGATTCAGCACCACTATTACTTTCAGTGAAGCCCCATTGCATATTGAGATCTGGAGATATTCTTAATTTTTAAGGGCATTTGGATTCACATTTAATGCCTATTAAATAAGGGGATGTATAGGATTTATTTGAATTGGAACTGATTTTGTCCATGTAAGATAGATCACAGTAAAATTAGATCAGCTCACGTATACATTTGTCAATACTATGAAGATAAATGAAAGCTGATCATATCGATTAAAGAGTAAAATTTGGTTACAATTCTGTAAACAAGGCTACTCTTGCATTAAAGCATTAAAGACATCTTCACTAAAAACTGTTCTCCAAAGAAAGCAAATTTTTTTATTCCACAAAAAAACTTGTTAGAAGGCTAATGCATCAGAGATGGTTCCTGCGGAAGTGCAGTTTGATTAAAATCTGTTGAGAAAGTCAGTCAACCATGTTTTCACAGCAGTTTTCGCTATTCACTACTGTTATGGTGAACTGCAAAGTAGCAGTGTATAATCACATCCTGCTCTGACGTAAAAATGGGATCTTTTAATTTAAAATAAGAGTTCTCACACTGTCTTCTCACCAGCAGAATATTTTAAGCAGTACTGCATATCATGGTTCTTCATGCTATGATCTGAAATACTAAAATTCAAAGTGTGAGAAAAGGAAATTGATTCACATGCCTCAACTATGAAGTACCTATCCTGTTATTGATTATTTTCCTCTAAAATCTTGATCTCCAGAGGAACATTGTCATAAGAAATTAGGTGTGATAACTTAGAAATAGCATTTTATCAGTGGAAGCATTTTTAGATTCAACCTGAAGAAAATACATGAGATCACCACACTTTTCAAAAAACCTCCTAAGTCTATCCCATTTGTGTTCACTTAAAATCAGTGGGAAGTAACTAAATGACACATCAATTTTTAATCAAAAATATTTTAGCTAAATATATTTCTTTGGGAAGCTACAACAAAATGAATTATACAGTTCTTTCACTGTACAACTCAAAAGAGAATACTTAATAACACCATGCAGCACGAATTGTGCTTGCATAGCGATTTTCACAGGATGTCTTAAGGAAAACTACACATAAAGAGTAAAAACCCACAAATTTAGATCATTGAGTGAAAGCCAAAGAGAACAAATAAAATTTAGGGCTAGATTTATAATCAGAAATTGAATCAACAGTACAAACCTCAGTAGGCGATATGCTCCAGATGTGACAAATACTACCCCAGCAAATCTCTAGCTTCCAACAAATGCTATCATACCATTAAAACTGCTGAAAAAAATAGCACAGTTATTACCATAGTGACATTCTGCCACATATGTGAACAAAAGGCAGTGGGTTGTGCTAGGTTAAAATAGCACAAAAGATGAAAAGTAATACAGCGCTTTTTATAACAGATATACTGGCTGAAAAATGGAATGATGTACAAGAAGATTCTAAACTGTGGTAATCTCTGTTGGTTAGCATGTGTGTTGAGGTCCTTGTAACAGGCCAAAAACTGACTAGTAGCAGTAATCCTGAAAGGAGGGATGTTTCTGGACCTGTTGGTGTTTATGTATCTGGTGATAATGCAAACCCGAGTTTTAATTTTTTTTTTTTTTTAATTTGTCTCAGCAAGCTTCTGAGATAGTGACTTCACAAGTGGATCCATGGTTTTCTAGCTAATTTATACACTGGTGTCATAGAAATTTAATGTTTTCACTTACAAATAACTAAGGACTGTCACAAGTAATAGATTCGTCACTCAGAAAATTTTGAACTCTCCCAATGCTCAATAATTTAAATAAAAGCCTTTAATCATATCTTTTAAGCCTTTGAGCACAATTGGGAAGGTATGCATCAGAAGCCACATGTGGTATGACAAACACCTCTAACAATACTTCAATCACATTGTGACTATGACAAATATTCTCTCTTCCTTTGCAGCAACCCGTAGCTGAGCTTTTCTTAGCTAGCACTTTCTTCACCGCCTCCTGCACGAGGCTCAGATACATGACCAGATTGCTTCAGGGTACAATGTTAGTAGACGTCAGCTGAGAAGCAAGAGACACTGGTGCACACATTCCTAGACCATGGCAATGTGCAGGAAGCCACTTGCTGCCATCCTTCCTCACAGTGAGCCACATGGAATGCTATTGCATCACACTCGTCTTGAACTGGGGCGCGTTTGTCAGCTCAGCCATGCGCCTGTTCCAGCGGCTGTGGCTGAGCTCGGGCACTGACACTTCCACACTTGCTTCTAGTCTGAGCTGATGCTTGTGTCAGCTCCCCAGTTAATGTCACAAAGCACTCAGGAGGACATCAGTCATTGTATCTAGTCAGAAAAATCACTGATGTCAAAGTCGAGGAAACATATCAGCAAACTACTTCACTGCTTTCCAAATCTCAAGAGTTGCTATTAGGGAAAAAATACCCCCACCAAACCCACAAAGCTCTAGAAAGATCTATGGATGGAAAAAAAAAAAGAGCAAAAAACTCCTTTTCCTTTGAGGCTGAATGAGACAGCAAACCTGAAGGGGCAGGGGTTTTGTAGTGTTTTATCATGAATTTGTGGGGCCATGCTTTTGCCTCCTTACAGCCTGATAGGTGATATTAAATGGTTAAGGTAGGATGGTATCATGAAAAATGGGTAATTCTATTTGCCTCTCTAGGTCTGATACATTTTCCTTTGGAAGAGTGGCTCGCACAAAGTCATGGAGTGTCAATGTTTAAAAGAGAAAAATTGAAGTTCTACCGAATCTGTGGTTACTTTTTGCCATGGTTAAACAGAATGCCAAAATATAAGGGCAGTTGATTTACTAAAAGGGGAAAGAACTTATAAGATAGCATAATTAAATTTACATCAAAATGTCAATAAATCAGAGAAGGAAAGTGAGACTCTGTGGTTTTATCAGAAGAAAAGCAAAAGTAATCTTAGTTTTTCATGCAGTAACACACAAGCATATATTAATTTAAACACAAAATGCTGCTATCTTGGGAGATACAGCTTGTTTCAGATAAAACCAACCTGCCTTGTTGCCTCCAATGTGTGGTAATGCACAGATAATGTGTGGTTCCTTAGGAAATACAGAATATGAAATCACCCACCTCCCCAGGGCTGACACTTTAGCAGATGATGAAATGTACATTACTTAATCAACAAGACTTCTGTGGTCTCTGAATAGGTTAACATTAGAAGGCTTGCCATGGCTAGGCCCTCACCTTGCATAAGCATGAATGAATCAAGCAACAGTAAGTCAATAAAATCAATTACAGAGGTTTTGTTTTGTTTTGGTTGGGTTTTTTTGTTTGGTTGGCTGGTGTTCTTTTGTTTGATTTTTTTTGTGGGGTTTTTTTTGGTCTTTTTTTTTTTTTTGGTCTTTTTTTAATTTCAAACATGAATTTTTTTTTTTGATGAAATTAAGATGAAGAACTGCAGGTTTCCTTATTGACATGTTATATTAATTTAAAAATTTACCTACATCTATATGCACAAACATAATCTTATGAAATGTTGCTGACTAATAACAGACAATTTACTGCACAGTTAACCTGTCAAAGTCACTATTTTACCATGGGTATTTTATTAAATAATTAGAAAATTGATCACAAAAAGAATAATAATACAGCATAGTACTGATAATTAGCACTTTGTGAGAAACCAAAGTGTTTAAGATGTTTGTTTCTTGTGAAGCATCTTTTCTGATTTACTTGTGGAGTTATAAAGCACAGTAATGATGCTTCAGAAATCTGTTTCATTCTTTCATTGAAGGATGAGGATTTAATTTTTAGAGGAGAGTACTGAGAGATGAAAGGCCTGGATATTTGGGGAAATTTCTTCATATCTCAAAGTCTTGATGCCACCCATTTCCTCAGTAATCTTTGGAAAGTGCCAACTACATGAAATTAAACGCTGACAAAAATACTGTTCTTAAAAAAAAATTCCTTATGTCTGATACTTACATAGTTGATTCACCATTAGCCAGGGATTAAAAAAGAGCCTGAATGACTTTCTGCTGTGTGAATTTTCTTCCAGACTTCCTCTTTTTCCTCACACATTTAACAAATGTTACAGTCGCAGGATTTATAAGTTCACTAACAGAGGGCTTAATTGTGCCTTCATCCTAACTAACTACAGAAACTTCTGGAAAAGTTGGCCCAGCAGTAGCTTAGTATAATTTTGCAGTTTCTGTCTTAAGGCATGTAAGTTATATGAGCCCAAACACTGAATTAAATGTTATCAGTATTATTAATGTTAAAACTGAAACCTGAGTCAATACCATCACCATTTCATTCCAGATGGGACCTTTAATCCTGAGATCCCTCCAAAAGCAAGAAGAATGTCAGGTCTTAATTAACTTACAGGAATCTTACAAGTTTTGGAAGTATTTTGTAAAATGCTTTGAAAATATCAGAAGTTTAATGCTAAATTAATGCTAACAGTCCTTATTACAATAATTATTAACTGTTTACAGTTGTAATCAGTTTGCTAAATGCCCTGCTCATTGCAAAGAGGCCGGAAAAAGTTCAATTTGTTGCATAATCAGCTATCTGCTCTTCAGTACACAAGCTAAATATAGTAGAAGATGTCAGCTACTAAATATGTAAGACTTGACGAAACAGCTCCTCTCTAACCTCAATTCTTCCAAACAAGTGTTATCAAATTCTGCAGAATTTCAACTTTATTTAAATATCAGCATGGAAATAAACAGGCTCAAGCCTGTGTAATTTAGATGAAAACCCTCTTTACATGAAGCAGGAATGACCAGAGCAATGCTGTCTTCCTTGAGGTTACAGGCACACAGCTGTCTGTGCTTCTGTTGCAGCTTCCAGCTTTCCCAAGGGTTATGCTTGGATGAGGTCCTTGACACTTATATCTGTCCTGGATGTCTGATTTAGAATAGATGAATTGGTGCTGCCAGGATTGCTGGGGACAGTGGCAATGCCAGGACCCCTGGGGACAACTGAGCAACTGAGAAAACTTGGGTCAGAATCATCCTCCATCAGCTTGGAGGAGCTTTGAAGAAGAGTCATAGTCTGGAACTATTTACAGCAGCAGGAGATACAAAATAGGATGGGAAGAGAAAGACAAGCTGTGGCTTCCGGCTGAACAATAAATAGTTTTGCATTTCCAAAACCAAAGGTGGGAGAAGCAGAAAGAGAACACTCCATCTGGCTTGAAGCAGTTGGGAGAGCTGATGGGAAAGAAGGACTTTCTGTTATTTCTCAGACTCTTACTGAAAAATGCAAATGAAGGGTTTCTCCAGCAGTGAAAAAAGCCAACAGCTTCTTAAGAATTCATGTGTTACATGCTAAGGAGGGGAGACCTGATGTTCCCTCAGACCAATAAGGGCTTTTGTTTTGAATCAGTTTTATACAAAGTGAGAAAAATGAGAAAATTTTAGTCTAGTCCACAGAGTTGGCAGATGTGAATGGACTATTAACCTTTTGTTTATTTGATTGCACAGGCTTGGATTTGCCGCCTAGGAATTCAGATTCAGCATAGTATCCTCATTATTCTTGAAGAATGACATTACAGTGTCAGATGACACCTGCAAATGAAGGTGAATATTTTTGGAATTGCTCATGTTTCTTTGTCCTTCATCTGATAGTGAGGAGGGTAATAGTGAATAACTCTAGTTGGGATGGAATTAATTTTGCCTAAATTCAGACACTCAAAATCTAGACGTGCAGAAGAGTCACTCAGGTAATGGTGAAAGGTCTCAATCACACTTCCTCCTGGATTTAGTTCAAGACATAAATATTATCTGCATGTACCCAGACAAAAGAAAAAAAGAGTAGGCTGTTTGTAGACCTTAAAGGCATTGCTAAAAAGAACTGTAACTTGAGATAAAACTTAACTCTGAAGAAAGCAAACCTTGCCAAGAAATGCAGGTATGATTAACTGCAGTAACAGTGATCTAATGGACAATTATCAGACTCAAATAAGGGAAATTATTAGAAAAGTGCAGTGCTCATACTAACCATTTTAAGGTTTTTATATAGGGTTATCACCAATAGGAGATGTATATAAGAAATTGTAGGCATAGCTGACAGTCCCTCCTACGGCTCAATTTTCCTGACACATTCCTTTAGAAGATTCTGTTTCCAGTTACTTAAAATGTTACCAAAGATTAACCAAAGTTCTGGATTAATTTTTTACCCAGGCTGTGAATTTGTAGGTTTTTTTACAAGATTTTATGTAAGAATGACCATAGGGACAAGATCTTTGTCTTCTATTAAAAATATATTTGTGAAGAGTTTATTAATGTTCCTACACTATAAAGAAGAACCTTCAAGTTTGTTGGCAGAGTTCTCTCCCATAAGGATCTATACAAATTTAAACATACCAAACATGCTTAGTTTGTTAGTAAGGCAATCAAATTTTATCATTGCAGTGGCTGAAGTTGTTTCCTGTACAATGCACTGGATAGATGGATCTACAGGGTTCTCTGCATGCCACAAAATGAGTGCTGTGGCTTCACTATAGAAACAGATTGAGAAGCCAAAGCAAGCACTGTGATGCTTTTATGAAAAGTACTCTCTGGCTAGCACTCCAGACTTGCTTCCACAGTCTCTCACATTAACTTTAATGAAGCTGGCCCCAATACCTGCATGTCATAGGCTGCAAAACTGTAACAACTTTGAAATACCATAATCTGATTTTGTCAGACTGAGCACCAGAATCAGCGGTGCTGATACCACTTTACTCCTGGATATCTATGCCGAAACAATAAAGGCCAGATTTCCCTCCAGCTTCAGGGGGCAGATTGATATCCAGCTGTGTCTGGCTTTTACATTAAGATAAGATCTCTGTCTGTGTTTCCTCCATTCCCTGCCCACAGGGTTGCTTTCTGTAGAAGAAAAGGCAGGGTAGGAATCATAGGATGCTCAGTAGTTTGGTGTGATGATTGGGAAGCAGAATTGAGAACTTCTCTGAATCATTATCTGCTTCATGTCCCTTCATGCACAAATAGACTCCGAAACTTCTTCCACTTTGTCTTCTCACCTCCCTTGATTTTGGCTTTACATGCTCAAGCCAGTTGTGGGGTTGCCCAGCTCTGTCATCTGGGAGCAGATAGCTGGGAAGGAGGTGGGCCATAAAGAATGGTCCTACCCATCCCTTAACTTGGTATCTGCTTTTGAGGCCAGAGTTAACTGAACCTTATGCTTAGCCCCCTGCTCCTGACTGAACTACACAGCAGGAAAGGCAGTGCTCACTCTGGTACCACATCAGGCCTGGCCTTGCTGTGCTGACTCTTCTTCCTAGATTGACTTTGCCCCTGTGAACTGTCCTGGCCAGCTGAACTCTGACCTGGGTGACTATTCCTGGGCTCTGCTCCTCTCTGCACTGTGGGTCTCCATCACGTGGGTCACAGTCCTGTCTCACTGCCACCTTTTGCCCCCAGCTCCCTGCCTGTGAGGGCAGCACCTGTCCTGCTTGTTCCCTGGCACAGATCATGGTCTGATGTAAATAGCAGTACATACCATTAGCACATAAACTGCCCCACCCACAGCGAGATGGTTGGTTGGCAGCCATACTGATCTTTAAACACAACCTAGATTTAGAAAAGAAAAAACACATTCACACAAGAGAAGGTAGTACCAAACATGCCAGAAGTCCAAATATCCAGGTAAGTATCCGATAAAATTTACCATTGCTAGATGGTCTAGCAGTTCACTGCTGTTTCTCCCAAAAGTGTGGAGTCTGGGAGAGGGATTGAGGCTCTTTCCACACAAGAGCTGAATAATGAAAGTGCTCTGATGAAACTGGGCACTTTGCAGGGGATCTTCAGACATCTGAAACTAAAGTTAGAGATGACTTAAACCTTATGGACACAGAGAGAGCATAGGCTTTGTAAGTGAAGCAAGCCAAAAGAAACACACAGGAACACAGAAGCAGTTTGTCAAGCAGCACTTACCTTTTAAAGTTAAATATGGAAAAGCATTAAATGTAAGGACTTAACACAGTTGCCTGTCTCAAACACTGTTAAGGCCACAGAAGGAGTTTGCCATGAGATAAGCAGAGAATGGAGCAACAGGATGGCTTAGCTCCAGGCCTGGTGGAGGTGAGATCTGGTTAGCTCATCCTGGTTAACACATCTGGACAAAAAATTCCACTGTGGCAAAGTAGGTAAAGAAGCATCAGCTCATACACATATCACTGGCCAAATAGAGATCACCCCAAGTTATGGGACAGATAGATGACATCTGTGACCACCTGTGACCACCTAAGCCCCCCCGAATATGCTTCTGTGGGTACCTGTCACTCAGACTCTAGGTTAAGCCACAGCAAGAACTTGATATAAGAAACAACATGGTATTGTCTAGGTGTATATATATACTATAGTCCAGGTATTGACCCAGACTAAGGGGGAGGTTCACAAAGCCTGTGGAGAAGAATCTATCACTGATAATGGACACAGAGAATTCAGCATTTATGGGCCACAAGGAAAGGCAACTCAATAACTGTGCTAAAATCAGTTGTTATGGATAAAATGTAATTCTGGGGGAGATTGTGACCAGTGACTCACAGCCCATCAACCCAAGAAAGACCCAAAAGAAGAAAAAGACTGAGTGTGTGGACTAATTAGCATTAGAATGAGAAAATTAGCATTAGAAGTGAGGGAATCATTTAACAAGTAGAAAAAAAAGAACTATTCACCCAATGAGCATTAGTTTCTCTGTTTGCTAAATCATATTAATAGTGAAAAATTTTGAATGACATTGGGTGGCCCAGCACCAAAAAGCTCAGGGTAAAGAACAACCAATGCGATGCTGCTGGATCCATGGGTGGCAATTTCTCCTTCTCCTTCTCCTTCTCCTTCTCCTTCTCCTTCTCCTTCTCCTTCTCCTTCTCCTTCTCCTTCTCCTTCTCCTTCTCCTTCTCCTTCTCCTTCTCCTTCTCCTTCTCCTTCTCCTCCTCCTCCTCCTCCTCCTCCTTCTCCTTCTCCTTCTCCTTCTCCTTTCTCCTTCTCCTCTCACCCCCCTCTCTCCCCTCTCTTTTCTATTTTCATCTATCTCTCTACCTCACATTTATTGTAAATAAGATCTATACTATTGATTTCAGCATATGGTCTCGTTTGCACCTTAATTTGGCCAGTGGCATCTTTCACTATTCAGATCTTAACAATAATGTCTGCCTTGTTTGCTCATGGATATTACCAGGACACTCTGTGGGATCAGCACAAAGCAGCAGCAGAGAATGATAATCATTCTGTTAATGTGGTTATCCTCACACAGCTTTGCAAATACAGCATAGCATACGTGAAAAAAGACTATAAATTTCCAAAATTCAGTTGACAATATGTGCAGCTGTACTCACTAATCAATGGAGACACATCAGCCATTTGCCAGGAGCTACTGGTTGCAGGTATTGTTTGTGCTAGCCCTAAATTGCCCTAGATACTAGCACAAGTCCACTGAAGTGCAAGTGTAAATAGTGAAGAAGAGAAAAAAGAAAAAAAAAAAAAAGAGGATTTGACTAACAGCTTCAATGTCTAAATAAAATGGTTAGGAGACTGATTTTTTTCTTCTCCAGACAACCAAATTTTACAAAATCAAGAAGTTAGCAAACATCTTTAAGTTTATTGCAGGTTTCAGCTCTTCATTGTGAGATGCTTCTTGGAAAGTCCAAATTCTATATGCTTTCATCAGAGGGACCATTCTCATGCTGATATCACACTGTGCCACTCTGCAATAAATTCATCTGGCACCTGTATGTTCCTGAGCCATGAACTTCACTTGAAAGTGACTGAACTTTGTCTGCCTGATAACCTCCACACAATATAAAAAATGAGAAAAGTAGAAATTTTATGGAGCTACTCATAAGCTTATCTCCTCCAGAAAGCCTCACTTTCTAAGTCAGTCAGTGGCAGAAGTCAGTCCAAACCTGACAGTCACATTATTCTTGTAGAATAGTGTGTGCTAATGCATCTGGGAAAAAAGAGAAAGTAATGTCAAACTCCAGTATGTGCTAGCAAAAAGAAATCCAAACAAGAAAAGAAGCTGCTGGTAATTTTCTTTTCACTTGAAGTTCTATTTATTCTGCTAAATCATTGAGTTACAACTAGAAAATCAGAGTAAGCTATGGTTCTCTCTCCTCCAAGTCAAAAGGTAATCCTGACCATGCCTCAAAAGCTGACAATTTGAAGAAAAGCCCACTGACATCTCACTGAGCCCAGTGTTTAAAACCTGCAGATCTATCACTGTGGCAAAGTGCTTTGTCCCCTTCCTCCCATTTGCTGACACCTGACTGTTGTTAAGAACTGTGGAACTCCACACTTAAGGCCAACATGCAGTTGTGTGTTACACTTCCATGCCTGCTACACCTTCCTTTCTCTCTCACTAGACTGGTCTAATAAACTCTTTTCTTTCTTTCCTTCTCTATGTTGCTAAGACTTGGCACTTTGTCTGCATTTCTCATTTTTTCCAGTCCTTTGACTTCCCTCCCTTGCTGCACTGCTGTTTTTTTGTGCTGAGTGTCAGCCCTAGCTCAACTTCATCTCTCACCTGCCCATCGAGTTTGTTTCTGGACCTTATCTCTATTTCCTGCACGGTATATGCTTTCGAATCACAAAAATATTTTCTTCTCTAACATTATTTCTCCCCATTTCTCTACTTTTGCAGCCAGTCTTTTCAAATTTGGGATAAAAAAATATTTCTCCTAATAGTCTTTCTCCCATTTCTTTCACCTAACTGAAATTGAGATAACTGTTCAAAATTTTGAAGACAGCACGTTCCTACAAGTGTTGCTTGTAGGAAGTGTTGGTTGTTTCTCCAACAACCAATCCATGTGCAGAAAAGAGAGTTTGCTTCTTTAGCATCCAAGTGCCAGATTAGTTAAGTTCCCATATAGGAGATCTGCTGACCATTTTAAAGGAAATTTTGAATCCTGCTGTTGTATTTGAAAACCAAACAAGACTGAGAAACTAAAAAGACTTCAGCAGAAATGTAGAACAGGCAAATGTAAATGCCTGTAGCAGTCTTCTGTTGTTTCACTCTGCTGAAGTTTTAGGAAGAAGGAAGACAAATTCAATATAGATCATAAATTGTTAAAAATTAAGCAAGTATAAATACATTATAATTATCTATACATTGGTTAGATAATTAAACATATAAAATTTAAAATATTTTAGTTTTAACAATGCAGTCCTATCCTTTATATCTCCCAATTCAAGAGAGGAGAATAACTTTTTTAAACTTTCATGGCTGTTTTGCACTAAAGTAACTTGTACCACTTTATGCTTGCACAGTGTCTCATGCAACAGAATTCTGCTGTGCCTGGACACTAAAATAAGAAATAAAATGACTATGCATCCATAATTCCACAGAGAATAAAAATGGAGAGCAGTAATTTACAGTAGTGCATTTATAATCTCCTCCTGGTTCACATCTCTACTGGAAGTGAAAAAGGTGAGGTTGGAACTGGAACTCTGCTCCTCAAAGAACAGCACTGCCATTCTTCATTCAAAAGCTTTATCAGAGACAGGAAGGGAGCAATTGAGCAAGACAGTTTTCATCACATGCTGCTTCACCAAACAGGCTTTTGACATAGTCATATTTTGTGTTCCCCAAAATAGCACTTCAGCATGCTTCAGTTTATGAACTTGTTTTTTTTAACTCCTTTGAATTTAATTAGGCTATTCATCAGTTTGGTAAATGCAAAGAACCTTTTAAAAGGGGAACAGTGATTGATTTTTAAAGTGCTATAATCACTCCATCTAGCTATTAAAAATACTTTACGAAATATTTCAAAGTATATTAATATTCACATTTTAAAATACAACGTCTTCTGTCCTCATTTTAATATATAACCAAGAAGCTACCATAATATCCCTAGGTGAAGTTCTTTACCCAGCAAAGCTCCTGTATAAAGCTCCCATTAACATCTGTTCTTCATGTGAACCTTGCTGACACAGGAGGAAATTTTGGGAGTCAAATAAATTTTGTCCTACACAGAGTCTGGATGTGGGTCTGAATGGACTCGCATGCAAACTAAAGGTGTATGAATATACCAGCACATCTCCCACCAGCATGAACTGCCATTATCTGCACCAAATAACAGTTTGGGAGGGATCTCAGCATTTGTGTGTGTGATTGCACTGAGCAATGTTGAAAACTGCAGAAAAATGCAAGTCCAGAACTGGCTATTTTGCCAGCAACCCTAGGGAATTATGTGCCATTAAAGTCTCTCGTTTTGCAGGGTCTTGCACCAAATTGCATCAGAAAAATGCTTTATATACTGCAGCATTTGTCACTTAGCCAGTGAGCCCCAGGGAGGGAGTTCATCCCTGACATATGTGCATTCTAAATGTTTGTAGCCACAGATGGGTGTCAGAGACATGTCCCTACTGCAGAAACAGAGGTTATTGCACCAAAGAGACAGAGAGTTACTATTCGAACAAGCAGTGTGATGGTTTGCAACTTTTATGTTCTTGGCAAGGCCCAAAGCCAGCAGTTCAATCATCAGAAGCACTGCCTGTGTGACAAGGCTGACTGACCTCTGGGTGTATTGTCACCACCACAAATCTGACTGCTGAGACCTCTGACCACTGCAATGAGTAAAGCTGTGCGAAATGCCTGTAACTCTGCCTGGGGCTGGCCAGCTCTGGAGAGAGAAGTAATACTTGCACTCCCTGTGAGGCTGCTCCTCTGCAACCAGCAAGTGCTGTCATGTAATGAAAGGAAGGGCAGTGGGACACCCTCAGTCTCTCATTTCCATACAGCAAGTGCTTCACAACACTCCCGCATCCCTTCTCTGTACCAACCTGACTTGTTTACTTCACTGTCTCTCACTTCAGCTGTTTGTCCTCCTCATTTATCCCTCTGCACAGGATCAGCTCTTTTCCATCTATCAAAAGTGTCATCCTTCACTTTCCCTAAGTATTTTTCTCTTGCTTTGTCATTAGTAGCATTTCTTCTCCATGTGTCCCTTCATATTACTTTGTTGCTGTTCCTTACCTTACCTTACCTTACCTTGCCTTACCTTACCTTGTCTTGCCTTGCCTTGCCTTACCTTGCCTTGCCTTGCCTTGCCTTACCTTGCCTTGCCTTGCTTTGCTTTTACCTTTCCTTAGCCTGGCTTTACCTTGCCTTTGTTCCATCCTGGCTCGAGAACACAGGCAGACTTGATCCCATTCCAGCCACAGCCCATAGCCCACTGAAATCCTGCATGACCTATGAGGAGAGTGTAGGGATGTGGTGCACACCAGAAACCTGCCATACCTTTAGCAAACAAGAATATATTCTACTCAGCCCATGGATATTGAAAATTTCATAATGTGTGTGGGATTGTAATTGCCATTCCTCTCTTTTTACTGTCGGATTAAAGCATGTTAAATTGACCACTATAAAAGTATTTCAATTATGCCATTAACAGCAGAAAGAAAGCCAGTCATGAGTCACACCAGTAAATTTTAGGGAAGACAAACAGACTCATACTGTGTGCACACAGACCTCTTCTATTGATATAATACTCCATAATCCTGAAGTGCCTGACTCAGTGTTGCACGTAGAGAGAGCTCAGGAGCATTTTAGTGCTCAGGGATGCTCTCACAGCAACTTTGACCACGTACCAGCCCTCAGAAAGGAGCCTGGGAGGAGCAAAGCACAAGGCAAGTGCCCGTCTTGCATGCAGAGCAGGAGGAGATGGTGGCACCAGCCTACGCAGGGTGTTTTGAAAGAGCATCAGTGGATGAGTCTAGCCTTGAGAAATGAAGCAGGCTTATAAAGCTGAGAACTGTAGCCCAAACACTTTTCTTCCAGGAGAAAACAGTGTGCAAATGGGCACGCAACTGCAGCTTTTACTGAGCTTTACACTCCTCTGTCACACGCCTGCAAAAGAAATGCGCTTTCGTTTTGGGAGGGAGCTTCAACTCCTTTCAATGAAGAGCACTGAACAGCAAGGGAACTCTCTTCACTCTACTACATTTTATCTGAAAGATTTAAATAATTCATACAATAGCTGCAAAAAATCCCAGAAAGCAAAAGCGTTTTAAAATTTGCTTCCATTTGTGGACTTCAGGCTTCAGTGAAACAGCTTAAAAATACAGGCCCATTCAAGCTGAAAGAGGACAATTTTGGGGGTTCTTGCACAAAACACTTTTACTCTCAGAGTAGACTCTTCTGAGTATTCCTTTTCTTCCTCAGTTTTGTTGCTACAAATAGCAAACTCTCCTGCCTCCAAGCTGCATTACCTTGAGAGAACGAATGCTGCTTACAGGATTCAGAGCACTACACATGCCATCAAAATATTACAATGCATTTCAAGTCTGGAGACAACACCATGGAAATATGCCCCAAGAATGCCAGAGGTAATGAAAGGCTGATGAATAGAACATGAGGTGGAGGAGCCCTGCTCTGTTGATTTCTTCTTTTTTTTTTTCTTCTCGGGAAAGCTGATATATTTTGCTTTTTTTCCCCCAAGAATAAGTTCTTTTCATTTATTACAGTTCAGTCCCTCTGTTATGCACACCATGCCTGTACTGGTTACAGGTGTGTAGTGCTTAAAATGGATTCTGGTTGCAAAATTAATTCCTGCTTTCATTCAGATTACAGGAAGTTTTAGTTACATTTTTTTTAATAAATGATTAACACAGATACCTTGATTAGTCTGTAAAAATCATTAGATTCTGTTCTTACATAATAAAAAATAATTCTTAGGGGTTGTAATTATTTTTAAACTGTAAATTATTTCCATAAATTTAATGAATTAGCCATTAATGAGGCCAATATACTTCTAACATAAGAAATATAAGGGAGGATTGTATCAAGTCAGCATAATTTAGCAATTTCCTTGTACATACATCTTAGGTGTCTCAAAAGGCAATTCTTCTCAAGCAAGTGCCAAATTTTCCTGTGTAGACAATTAAGGTGCATCATTGACTTTTATGATTTCCAGAGGGGGAGAGATGCTGTCTCACAGAGCTGTATGGCCTGGATCCTGAGTGATGAAAAGCAGGAAGAGACTCCTATTGTATGAGATCCTATTGTAGTGAAACATTTTTGCTTGCAACTCTAACTAGAAAATCACCTCTGTTTATAAGATATTAAAAAGCATTTTAGCAAGCTCTGGAGTTCTTTATGCTCTTGCACACACTTTCAGTTTGTTGCCTTTAGCTGCTGGAGAGTGATGAGAAGGCACTCTTTCATCACGCTACATTTTGCAGAGAAGAGCTGCATGTCAAGGACTCATCCCTGACATCCTACATGGTGCTTCATGACATCCATTTATACCAGGCTTCTTGTATTCCATCCCATGACCTGGGCTAATGAGGTGTATGGCTGCTGTATCAGGACTTGATGTGGTGCAGCATGGCATTATCTGCCTTGGGAAAGGTGAAATGAAGGCATTGTCTGCAAAAATATAATTAACGAAAATGTTTCTTAGCCCTTAATGGCAGAGAATGAACACTACCAAGGCTGCTGCTGTTTTTTGAAGAGAAATAGAACAACTAATGCCAAATGGAAATGGTTTTATTCTTCTTTGGTTTGAGGAAGCATTTTGGACAATACAGAGCCTCAAGAAATATAGGATGAACTAAAGCAACTGAATTCAAGGTTATATAGTTCTCTTGAAAACCTAACTGAGGCTTTGTGTTGGAATAATGTATTATTATATTTTCACATCATCTGCAACCCAGTAAAAGGAGTTATTCTTTGAAAATAAGTATTCAGAGAATTCATATCCTCACAAAGGAATCATGTCATAAGAATCAAAAGCAAAAGGCTTGCTGGATGATCAGAATTTGGACATAATTTTTTCTTGTACTACCTGTTCATGAAATCAGCCTATACTGCTGCTGAAATCACAGGGCTTTTGTCATAGAAAAAAACCCACAGTCATGTAATCCATGGTTATATACACAAAAATGCAGCACTAGTCATGTGTTCTTATGACTAATGGGATTGTTGTTATTGTCTGTAAGGCAGCAGCACATAGGAGCAGCCCTAATATGGATTTGGCACCCATTACATTTAGCACCCTGGAATCAGGTGTTATACAAACACAAAGGATGGCACATGCTTGGGAGAGCTTACATCCTAACTTGACACAACTAATCAATGGACATCATTGGTAACAAATAGGGGGGAGCATGGACAGAAAGAATAAAATGCCATAAGAACCACAATAAGAACATATAAGAATTATATTACAGAAGGGAGAAGAAATGCTCATTACTTTTCTTTCTTGAGGACCTTTGAGAAAGATGAAGCTAGATGTCTGTCGAGGCTCATTTCTTGGGAGGATGGGGGAGATGAGCAACCCCAAAAGCAGGTCCTGGCAGGGATGCTGCACCTCCCATGAGAGATCAATGTTTGAGAAAACCCTAAGAAGATGGTTTAGCAAAGGAGGAATACAAGGGGAAAAATAAAGTAAATTTCCCAAAGGAGAAATTGTCTGCAAAACATTTGAAAACCTTGGTTTTCATTCTATACAGGGTCCTTCATAGTGAGTTCAGTGAAATTTAAAAGCCATCTTTTCCCTTCAGTCATGGGATGAAGCTGTATAGAGATGATGAGGCAAGCGGTGCAAGTGAGGTGAGCACTATCTGCCCTCACTGGCCCATCAGGGCAAGAATCTGTAAACTCCATTTTCATAGTGTGACAGAATAAAAAGGGTGGCTGTACCTTCCTCAAGCTCTAAAGCCCCTGCATTAACAGCTAGGTCAGTGTGAGTGCGTGCTGCTGGAAATGAGAACTAGACTGTGAGCATATCTACATTCTCCTGCAGTACTTTCCTCAAAGGAATGAAGCAAACACACACCTCTGCCAGGATGGCTCTAGGCCCCACATTTCAAGAAGACTAGCTGGCCCATTGCTGTTTGTTATGGTCAGAAATAGCTTCTTGAAGCAACACATATAAGTGGAGTTAACCTGCTCTAATTGGGGTAACATCATCAGTGAAGAGGGCATTGATAACATCCTAACAGGTTCCTCATGTTGGTTGGGTTTATCATCTCTCTTTCAGATTTTAAATGTTCAATTCTGGCTTTATGAAGGCACTGAAATACAAGAGCCATGCAAACCACAATGTCCCACTGCCTGAAGTCCTAAATATTGATGACAGCACAACTGAAAGAAGGGCAGCAGCTCTAATTTTGTCCTGTCTTTATCCTACATGTGTTGGACATCCTGTAATTGTCAAAGCAGTCCAATGACAGATTCCAGTAAAGTGAAACTGCTTTTTCAACTGCTACAAAATAACAATCATCAGGCTATGGAGAAAATAGTTGAAAACTGTGACATGAATATCGCACACTCAATCACATGCTCCAAAACAGTCACTGACATAAAAAATTGATTACTAAAGGTGCCACTGACATGCACAAAAGATGCCTGTTGTCCAATACAGCAAATGTTGAATAAATTGACTGTGCTGAAAAATATAATTATTTCTGTTAATAACAGTCATTTAAGTTGTTCCAGGCTCTGAGTTTTTACATCTGTTGAACTTTCATTTTTTTGATTATATATGGAAATTCCACTAATAATATTGAATTCACACTAAACCCTTTCACAGATGAGGTCTTTCACATGAGGGAGAGATGCAAATTTAGAAATAAGTTTTCAAGGTTTCCATGATACACTGTTGTAATTACTGTATACTTATTCCGTAAGCAGAAGTTGAGCAAATTCACAAACTTAGGGTAGTGGAATCTGTATTTAAACTTTAAGCAAAGGTTCAGTTCACACTTTGATGGTGTAGAAGTCCTCAGAGTCAACCAAGAATGAGGGTGTGCCCAGATGAAAGGATTCAACTGTACCCCTCAGCTCAGGGGTCCATCCTTGCCCTGGTGGCACTCCAGTATCTGCCCACATGCCCCAGATGAGCTCTGCCCAGCACAGAGAAGCTCCCTTTCTTCCTACTGCACAAATCAGGTAGCTTCATGCTTTGAACCATCTGTGATTTAGAAAAATTTTCAAGTGAAATGGGCATTTAATTGCCTCACAGACAATCAAAGTCACTGATCAGTTGTTGGTGTTAGTCTGTTTTTAGCAATGCCACATTGGTTCTGGTAGTTTCTGATATATATGTCTTTTCACACCAGCCTGTAGAGGTGAGCTGCAGGTCCTGCAGGTATTTCCATTACAATATACTGGATTTATCCAGAGGAAACAGTGAGAACAAAGAGCTACATTTATCTTTCACCTTGGCATGTGCACACATATTTCATGCTAGACCCTGCGTAAAAATTTTCAGGGGGCAATCAGGAATGGATTGAAGGAAACTGACTGAAAAGGTTCCTTCCACAGTTTTCACAGCAACTCACAGATTATGTGAAAGATATTTTTAAAAGCCTTTTTACTACTTCCCTTCTTTTTCTGGTGGTTCACTTTTCAGCTGACAAAGTGATTTATTAACTGTCTTAAAAAAGTTCCATTTCATTGAACAAATGATAAATATCAAAACCTGAAGTCTGATCCAACATCAATATCAAACATTTGCAGACTTAGTTTACTTTTCAAAGAATAAGCAAAATGAGAATGAATGAATACTCAATATAAGAACAAATTAGAAAAGAATTATAGTGATTGGAAGACTCAACTCACTGTGTTGATTCCACGAGAGGCAGATGATAACCACATTTGAAAATTGTGAATTTCCACTCCTCTGCCTGCTAAAGGGCATCCATGAAGAAGGAAATGTAGTTTGCATTAGCAAAGGAAAGCAAAACATCTAATCTGTGTCCTACTGCTTTGCTTTCTCCTACCCACCATCCGCCTTGGAAATGCTGTGTGACAATTGGTGTTGTCACTTCAGCAAAATTCATGGAGAAGTGCGACTTGGTGTTCCTGCAAGTAGCTACAACAGGGAAGATGGTGTCATTCCCAAATACACACATGCATACACACACGTATTTAGTACAAAGGGAAGCAGGGAAAATTCATTCATTCATAGAAAAAGTGATCGCCTACTGTTCATGAATGCCATTAATTTCATTTAAGCCATTTATAACTCCTTCATTGTATTTTGTTCAAGCTCCAGCCTTCCTAAAATTATCTTTTCATTTCAACTACTGTTTAAATACAGAAATATATGTAAATATGAAAATATTCACAATTTTGATTCTACTCATTTAACATCTTGCTGATGCTTGTTGAGCTGGCTGTCAGAGCAGTTAAGGATGGAAAGGATCAAATTACCAGCACCCAGCTGCAGTGACACCTGGCAATTCACTACACCTCCCTGCGTCAGTCAATTCAAGCCAACAGTCCTGCGAGAAAAATGGAAAATCCACATGATCAGGTGAGACTTCTTGCAAGAGCACCACTACCTCATTTTATTGACATCAATATTCATTCACTCCTTGGATGGTGGTGGAGAGCTGAAGAGACCCAAAACCCTCCAGAACAGATTCAGAACCTCGGTGGCCTGTAGTTTCTTAAATTGCATTTCAGCATCAGTAGCAGAGGAACAAATGGTGCATGAGTTTCATCTGTGGGACTGTACATATCATTTTCCCTAAGCAAATCCTAGACACTACCAGCAGATGATTTACCAGCATAAGCCAGAATACCTTTAGGCTCTTAGAAACACAGCCACTCTGAACATTTCCTGGTGTCCATATGGCACAGCAGCATGCAACAGAAACAAATTCAGTTTTCAGAAAGAATCTGGAAAACCGTTCAAGGAGAAAGATTTTTTAAGTAGAAGCAGAGGGTCAGGAATGGAGATCCTATAGTGAAAGAGGCAAGAAGCTGGAGGCAGTCAGGCCAGACTCCTCCACTGAAATACACAGGAAAGGCAGAGGAATGGCAGGTTTGAAACAAAATTAAATGACCGGAGGAAAGGCAGGTTTTAAACAAAATTAAGTACTAAGGGTTTTCCGGATTTATCTCTGAGCTCAACTTCTAAACCATTGCACAAAAGTATACATTTTAGTAATTTAAAAATGAAAATTTGATTCTACTTCTTGAGCTTTTCAGAAAGATAAACTAGAGGAAAATTTTTGCAGCTCAAGGAGTACTGACGATGCTTATTTTTAGTTACTCTTGTATAGGTCCCTACTATGTCAGAACTGGCTGAGACAGAAAAGCCCCTGCAAAAAGCAAGGAGAAAATAAAGAAGAGGAGAATGGCACTCTTCAGTGAGACAAAAATAGAGCATAGACAGAAAAAAATTGTGTTTCTGACCTATCTTTTCTTTTGTAAGGTACCAGATTGGTAAACAGTAAGTGTAGCTTGTCTCCCTGGCACTAGCTGAAGGCCAAAGATAGCACATCGACCTTCTCCAGGGTCTGCTGGGACTGAAGTAACCTTCAGGGTCAGGCTTGTCAGCTTTGCTGATATCACAGGAGATTGTCTCCATGGCTAAAACACAGGCTGCTGTCATATATCTTTTTGCTGCTTATCCAAGTGACTGTGAAGAAAAAAAATCAATTTAGTTTCTCTGAAGTAGAACTACACAAAATTCATGTGATTGGAAAAGTGTGTGGCTAAATGGTGTTAGGATTTGTCATAAGAATAAATATATTTAATTATGCAGTCTAGTTCTCCACCAATTTTTAGATGCCTACATAATAATAAGAAACTCAATTTATGTGAATGGCTACAGTGTTAGGACAACAGAGCCTGTGACAGGTTCTTCTGGGGAGGGAAGAACAGAAAGAATCAAGACTAATCATGCTGTACAGACTGGAAAATTTCAAACGCAAACCCTCTACTTTAAAGGAGCATACTCAATAAGCTCAGAACACTGAAGTCACAGGGAAGAGAACCTTGTTCCTGAGCAATTCCATGCATGTGTCATCCAGGTCTAGCCTAGTCACAACCAACTCACAGCAGTGTTTCAAATCTCAGCATCCTTAGCTGGATACCTTCCCCACAATATTAATCACGTGCGTTCCTTTATTCCTTAGGCTTTGCCAGAGAAGTGGTGACTGTCCTGTTCCTGGAAGTTTTTGAGGCCAGGCTGGATGAGGCTTTGAGCACCAGATCTACTGGAAGGGGTCCCTGGCCTTGGCAGTGAGGACTCAAAGATCTTTAGAAGCTCTTTCCAACCCAAACCATTCTGTCAGACTCTGTAATTCTATAACTTCTGCTTTAACCTCCTCATACAAAGTCAGAATACAATTATAATACTTCAGCTTCAAATTTGAATGGTAGAGGCAACTCTATCATTTTGGTTTCTCTTGCTTTTATTTGGCTTCAGAGATGAGATCTTTCCAAGATTATAAGTTTTCATTCTGAGAGTTTCTGGTAGGGACTCATCCTTTAGAACTGAAAAAATCATCAGAAATGCAAAATCCTGTGGATCTACACTCCCCACTGATAACTTGGGAGGAAGAATATGTATTCTTCTAAAAGAAAAACACCCTTTTGCGATCACATGATTACAGGAAAGATTTATTTTAAGTCTGCAAAAAAACAGTTAAGGATTTATTTTCTGCAGAGATATGGTGGAAATCATGTGTCTATCTACCATTTGTATCTTATGACATTTTTTTCTTCAAAGAATATTAAGTTTTTCAATTTTCCAGCATAATGAAAAATTTTCATGATCTACTTAGGCAAACATTGTACTGACACCTGAAACCGTTGTAAATTATAAGTATGCCTATTTTATTTTTTAAATCTAGAAGTAGTCCTTCCTTGTAGTTACTGCTGCTATTTAAAGATGAGGAACATGGACTTTACATATCATATAGGTGTTCATGAAGTGATGGTAAATATATTCTGAAATATCTATCATAAATGGCTGGTTTTGAGTTGCAATTTTTTTTTTTTCTGAAGAAGCAGTGTGCAATTATTTTCTGTGGTTTTCCTGATGGTAAAATATATCCATTTTATCACACAGCTCAAATAAGCTTTCTTGAACTACATAAATTTACAAATATTTTACTTTATTCTGACATAACTGCTTATTATAAAACTATCATTTTTTAAATTATCTTGAGAAAAATAAACATAAATTATCTTCTAGCAACATAAACCTGTCATTCTTTGAACCATTTTGAAGTGATATGTTTTGGACACGCTGGAACTTTTTTGAGCCTTGCATCTAAATTTTAATTCACCTACTTCATCAGGGAGCTAAAAACATTTCCCTGTAAGTAGTGCACTTTACAGGTCTCAAATGTGTTTTCAAAACTACCTCTGCCACAATCTTTGCTATCAAACATGGCATGTATTCAGCTTTTTTCTTCCTTTTGGTTCTGAGCCTCACTCTAAAAAGAAGAGTGAGGCAGTCAATATTTCTTTTCTGTTTCATTTTTTCCTTGACCTGTCCTTGAATTTTAAAATGCTGTAATTTCTTTTTAGAGACGTTGTAATAGGTTCACGATGACATGTAGCAGTTAAGCAATTAATTCAGATTTTTTTTAATTATAATATAAAAACACCCTACATTTCCACTTTCACAATGACTAAAAATGGAATTTCTTCCCTCTGCCCCCAAATATTTTCAAGAAATCTGTTTCCAGAACTCAGAATAATTTTTTTTTTTTTTTGCTTACTCAATGGCCATCCTCATCACCTTCCTTTCAGCTTTCAGTGTCACCCTGCCCTTAGAGATACCAGCATCACCCTTGATCAAGGTGATGCTCCTCTTTGACTGAGAAAAAAGAAGGAGCATCAAAGTGCAGGGGAGAGATTCAACATTGCCTTTGCACAAAGGAGCAACACGCCACAGTAATAGTTCTACAATAGCTGTACTTCTGTGCTGCAGTAATGTGCTGTGCTACTCTAAGATGCTGGACTACCATAGCAGCTCTGCTATCCTCACTTCCAGAGGAAGAGTCATAAAATGAAATTGCTAAAAATAACTCTTCAGATGAGAAGCTGTTCCTATTCAGTTTATAAAAAGGAGGCTGAGATAAGATCTTGTGTAGCTACTCACACATGTAGGGGAAAAAAGATCTTACAAGTGTGTAGTTCTGGCTTTTAGGAAAGAAAGTAAAACTGGAAGTCTATTCAGTATTATATAACATGAGACAACCAGATCCAATGAGCAGAAGTCAGGAAAATTCACCTTGACATATGATGCAGTTTTCTAACAGGGAAGATGATAAATTAACACTGATTTTGGAGGGTGGTGCAGTCACTATAATTGGAAGGTGACGTTAGTTGCTGTCCTAAAGATAGGATTTGATCCAGCTTCTGAGGGTATGAAGATAGCACAGGCAGGTACCAAAGTAAGCCTACGAGGTTGTGGTCCTTCTTACCTTGGATCCTGTGGCTTGAAATACCACTCTGCCATCCACTTTCAGCCACATATTCCTAGGGCAAGGAAGGAGATCACTCTTGCCTGTGCAGTGCCACAAAAGCGGCAGGTCTGCAATAAATGGCTGTAATCTGTTCCTAAGGCTCCTCATTTCAGTAAGACCAAAAACTGGCCAAATTTTGTTTTTTCCATTTTTCTCTCTTATTCTAAGACATCAGACTCTGACTGGAGCAAGACAACAGATGAACTGGCATTCTGAAATGCACCTGTCAACTGATGGATGACTGACATTTACCTAAAGTTAAACTGAACATCAGATTTGGGATTATAAAGAAATGCTTCTGGAAAGAAAAACATATTCATACTGGAAAGACTCATGGCACATTTTGCAATTTAAGTAAAAGAGGTCCTTTCAGATGTAGTAGATTCCCTTCACTGTGGACTGATGCCTTAATCTTGTCTGTTCCCACTCTGTGGTACCAAAGGGTTTAGTTGCTTGAAGATTGAAATATTTAAGTCTAATTAAAGTCATTGTGTTCAGAACGGAATGTGTGGGTGACATTT
Source organism: Serinus canaria (assembly GCF_022539315.1). Lineage (NCBI taxonomy): Eukaryota > Metazoa > Chordata > Aves > Passeriformes > Fringillidae > Serinus > Serinus canaria. The sequence goes on along the minus strand of NC_066313.1, from coordinate 77,108,905 downwards.
ACAAGCCTTTAATACATGAAAAGTCAGTTTAAGTAATTTAACAGTCATCTCTGGCCTCTGAAGATGACATACTCCATGAAATGGTGGAATCAGTACTTCTCTTAATTGATCTCCCTCATAAATACAGCATCAAATCCAACCATCTGGTGTCATTTGCCACCCTAAATGTTTTTGCTTACTGAGAGCCTTTTGGGCCCTTCTTAATCCCATCTCCTTTCAGTTTCTGCTACAATGTGTGTACTCTGCCAGCGTGGATGGGCAGCCTGCCTCTGCCCTGCTTTCTCTCTGCTTCCCCATGGGGGAATCTGTGGGTCTTTCAGCCAGGAGCAGGGAACTGGTGCACTAAGCCATGTGTAACTTCTACAACATCTGGATATAGCATAGAAGATCCCAGAATCATCCCAAAACTGGTGTGTCCACCAGAAGCCAAAAGGTGTAGACTCTCAGCTATGACCAGAATAAAGGTGTCACATCTTATGGGACACACTAAGTCTGTCTGTGATACTAAATTGGGAGGAGCTGCTGACTCCTTCAAAGGCAGAGAGGCTCTGCAGAGAGACCTTGAAACAGTTGAGGGTTGGGCAATCACCAACCACCTGGAATGGGAGAATCCTGGAGGTACAGACTGGGGAATGAAGCTGGAAAGCAGTGCTGTGGAAAGGGACCTGGGGGTCCTGGTCAATGGCAAGTTGAGTGTCAGCCAGCAGTGCCCTGGCAGACAGGAGGGCCAAGTGTGTCCTGGGGGACATCAGGCTCAGCATTGCCAGCCTGGGAGGGGATTGTCCTGCTCTGCTCTGCACTGGAGTGGCTCCACCTTGGATAAAGTGTGCAGTTTTGGGTGCCACAATGGAAGAAAGACAATGAACTATTAGTGTCCAGATGAAGGCAACAAATTTGGTAAAGAGCTTTGAAAGAAAACCTTATAAGGAGTGGCTGAGGTCAGGTCTGTTCAGCCTGGGGAAGCAGAGACTGAGGGCAGACCTCACTGCAGTCAGGACCAAAAGGATGGACATGAAGCTCTGCCAGGGGAGGTTTAGGCTGGATGTTAGAAAAAGATTTTTCACCCAGACAGTGATTGGGCATTGGAACAGGCTCCCCAAGCCTGAATCTCTTACAGAATTCAAGAAGCATTCGGACAGTGCTCTCAGGCACATGGTGTGGATCTTGGGACTGTCCTGTGCAGGGCCAGGAGTTGGACTCAATGATCCTTGTGTGTCCCTTTTAACTCAGCATATTCTGTGATTCAACAAAAAACAGTTGAGAGCCCAGTAGCTAAGAGGCTCCGAGTGCCTGTCCTCACGGTTCCAAGAAAAAGAGCTTCCAGCAGCTATAAATACATTCATGAAGCAAAGATAAATGGAGAAGATACAAGCAATCACAGGAACAATCCTTCTTACACAAGGAAGAGGTGTCCAGCACCTTTAGCACGTCTGTATCAGAAAACTAAACAATTGGTAATGAGAACTGCTTTACCACTTCTCCCCAGAAGTGGTAAAGCAGTTCAACACCTCAGATTCACCTCTACCAGGACTTGTTTTATCTGAATGATCCACACCCTTACCCTGGGGCATTGCTTTCCATCCTTTTTTCCAGAAGACCAAAATCTCACTCCTTGTTTTCAGTCATGCCTTCAACACTTGATCCAAGAGAAACCCTCTTGGAATACACTTTTCAGGCAGGGTAAAAAAAATAAAAAAGACATACTGAGATTTAAAAAAAGCCCATCATATACAATCCCATCAGTCACAGCATCCCAGAACTCCACTCCCTGCCCAAGACTCCTTTGAGCTAGAGTGGGTAGAACACTGAATAAAATACTGCCATGTCACAGACACTTATAATTCTTTGGGCATTAGCTTTAAAAAGCCAGGGAGTCTGGTAGATAGTGTTTTATATTTGCTTTGTGCTGTACAAATAGGCCAAAGAAAGTACAGGGAGTGGACAGTCAGCTTGGTTCCTTGGAAGTCAACAAATCATTTCACTGTATCCTGCAAGCAGATATATACATCTATATACAAACACATATACCATCTGATGTGACACAGAGTGGTTTTACCACTCTGGGGGTTTTAAAGTACTGATTATAATAAATTCTGTGGAAGGAGAGTCTGTGCAAGCAAAACACTAACTGAGGTAGCTAACTTACCCTACAGTGACTGCTGTTCTTCCCTTTGTAGTGGTGTACTATCTGCAAGTTTATTGGGTGGTTTTCTTCAAGCCTTTCCAACTATCAGGAATGAAAGCACATATCTATCATAAAATAAAAGCACATATCTATCATATCTGAGGCATTCCTATCACAACATTATCCACAGCAACTCAGTGATGAACCAGTTCAAGCAGAGAACCAGAGCTGTTTTTTAGGAGAAAAATACAACTGTCATTTGAAGATTGTAGGTTAGGAGGGTCATTCCTCCCTTCCTTCTCCTGCTGCCAAAAATAAAATCCAGTTTGTCATAAAAGTCTCCTGTGTGTGGGTTTGCATGAATGGGCTCTACAAGGACACATGGACATGGGTGAAGAAAGAGTTTCTGAAAACAGCCACTCGAAGGTGATGGAACTGCAAGGGAGCATGTGAGGGTCTCCCAAGAGCTGAGGAAATCCCAAACTTCCTCGAAGCCCATGAGAATTAATAAACTCATAACACCACAAGTCAGTGGAATTTGAGAGTGGTTGCCCATGGGCACCATCCTCAGCAGTGGGTGAGGTGTCTCAAAGGAAGAGGCTGCCTCCCTGCAAAGGCTGTGACCAGGCACACACCTCCCCACGGGGCTGGGAGCCTCAGAGAGCACCAAGCCAGGCTGACCCTGGAGCCCTCAGAGTGAGCATCAATGGATAATTGTAGCAGTCTGCCTCTATTAAGAGTGATGGCTTCAGTTATACTGAATATCAGATACTAGATGGGGTCTGCATCTCCCCTGATTTGGCAGCAGGGGAAAAGGAATGTTCAAAACTTCCAGCCTGTTTCATACTAAAACTCACCCTTTTTCCCCCCCAAAATTACTCTTTCTTTTTTTTTTTTTTCCTCAGCCTTTCACTTTTAAGGCTGTCTTGACTATCGTTTGGAGTGTTCAGTCATTTAAAATTATTGTTTTTCTTTTTTTTATTTACTTGACTGGAAAAACTGTAGATGCTGGGGAAAAAGGCATCTTGTCAAAGCATTAAATGTTCTTGTTTTGTTTTTCAGGGATAAATAAAAAAATACCACTTCAATTTAAACAGAGAGCATATCTGAAAAGAACCAACACCTGTCAGTTAGCTCTAGTAGGAAATAACTGAGAGGCCTCCTTGAGCTTATAGGAACAAATTGATACAGCTGTGCAACTGCCCACATGTTCTGGGTAGAAGAGGGCAGCAGATGGATTGTGAAAGCTGCTTCTTTCTGCAAGATTCACAGGCACTTTCTGCCTGGAAATAAGCTCAGGTTGGTCTATTAGGAAATGAATAAATAGTGAGATCACTTCAGAGGCTTTTTGTAAAATTGAGTCTTCAGCAATCCTAAATATAAATCCACATTCCTTGGTACCAATCTTGTCCTTCTCTATCTATGGTTAGAGTTTGTCTGTATATGGGAATTTAGCTACAAGATAAAATAGTCCTTTATATAAATATCTTATGAGTCAGTCCCAGCTGTAACTCCGAAGTGGTGAAGTCGTTAAGTAAATGCTGTTAAGAGAAATGTAAAATGAGCTATGATTTCTTCACAAGAAAATGCTTTTATGGCATTTAATAAAAGAAATATGATTTCAAAAAAGCATCATTGAACCCCATGTCATGCTGTACAAAGGACTATTTGAAAAGTAACAGGGTTAAAATAAGATAAGAATCAACATAGCTCCTCTGATAGGTTTACATCAGTCACACTGGGGTATCCTACGATGCTTCAGTAGATCAAATCTTACAATATTTTCATTATAAGAGAAATGGATCTTCTATGAATATGAGAAAGGATGTACCCTGTGCATAATGTGTTTCTGTCTGTAGATAAATCTTTTTATTATTAGCTCATCAAACCTAGTCTGTTATTCTATTATTAAAACTGGTTAAATTATTAAATTTTTAATCAGTTGAATTAATACTTATAATGGTGGCTTGTGGTAACTTTGATTTCTACTTTTTCTCACTATGAATATTAAAAAAACTGTAATTAAAAGACACACCATATTTCTAAGTTTCTTTTTTCATCTGTGGTATTTCCTGGAAATATAAGTTATGCATTTTTATTTTTTGTCACAAAACAGTTAATTCCTTTGTAGCTGCATCAAAACTGGACTGCCTGGGGAGCAAGCCAATTTCATCAGCAATTAAAAAGGTCATTCTTTTAGGTTTTAAAATATACTGAGTAACATTTTTTACAGGCCATATGTTAAAATAGAACCATGTTCTGATAAGTGAACATCATGTACACTAGCTTCATGGGATTTTAATTTTTATTGTTCTTTAGTGGTTTTATTCCACATGTATTGCTTTATAACCAAAGTGGGCTTGCCAGCTGTGCCATGTTTCTTAGGTAGATAGAGACAACTTGGGAAACAGCCTCCATCAGCAACAACTTTTGTTTCAGTTTCGTGGCCTTGTTTAGATGTTCCTGGATGCCACTGAATTGTCTTCTAAACTGCCAGTAGCTTAAAAGCAGTAAAAGAGCCTTGTTCCTTTGTGGTCACAGCTGGCCTGCATGGCTAACACCCCCAGAGAGCTACAGGCACTCTGTTTTGATGGCTTTATGTAAGGCCCACTACAGGATGAGGATGGTGGCCTCACAAACAGGGACATGGACAAGGCAACATGCAACACGCTGCTTGCCTCTGTCTTCAGCAGAGATGATGGACCAAGGGTGTCTCCAGCCCTGAGCTGGCAGACCACGACTGCAGGAATGATCAGCTCCCAGGTGACCCTGAACTTGTGAGGGATCTGCTGCTCCAGCGAGATCCCTACAAACTGATGGGGCCTGACAGGATACATGCAAGAATCCTCAAAGAGCAGTTGATGTCACCACAAAATCTTGATGATTTTTGAGCTGTCTTGGGAATCTGGAGATGTCCTGGCTGACTGGAAGATGGTGAATGTTGTCCTAATTTTCAACAAGGGCAAGAAGAACTCTGGAAATTACATGCCTCTCTTCAGTGCCTAGTAAAGTTATGGAGAAGATTGTGCTGGGAGATCTCATTGCAGTTTACAACTTCCTCAAGAAGGGAAGAGGAGGGAAAGGTACTGATCTCTTCTCTGTGATGACCAGTGACAGAAGCCTGAGAAAATGGCTTGAACTTCTATCAGGGAAAGTTTGGCTTGGATATTAAAAAAAAATATTTTATCCAGATGGTGGTTTGGCACTGGAACAGGCTCCCCAGGGAAGTGGTTACAGCACCAGCCTGATGGAGTTCAGGAAGCCTTTGGACAATACCCTTGGGCACATGGTGTGACTCTTGGGGATGGTGCTGTGCAGGGCCAGTAGTTGGACTTGATGATCCTGATGGGTGCCTTCCAGCTCAGCTTTTTCTGTGATTCTGTGACCTGCCTTGGTTTTGGTGGTAGAAGCACAACAGTACCTAAACTAGCATTGAGAACAGATCTGTGGCCAATGGCACTCCTGGTGTTGCTGTGCTGGAACCAGATTAAGTTCACACTTTCAAGTCAGGAGGCACTGTACAAAGAAAAGGTGTGTCCATTTTCCAGGATACAAAATGAGGAACAGATCAACTATAAAACAATGTTCCCTTCTTTAGAAATTAAAACTGGACAGAAAGTCAGGCAGAAAAGAGAAATGGCTGCAAAACCCCAGACTCCAGACAGACGGGAAGGCAACAGAAACAACAAAGAAGAGGTGTGAGAATAAGCAAAGCCCATGAAATCTGGCCTCTCTCCCAGCAGGAGAAATGGGAATCTGAGTGCTGTGTGAGGGTCAGCACTGTGAGTTACTCAGACTGACCTGCTCTTTGCACCTGTGCATGAAAATGACATCAGCTGTCTCAGGAGAGTGGCGAGGGCGAGTGGTGTTGCCTGCTTGGGCTAGCTGGCCACCATCAGGCAGTAGGGAACAGGGAAACACTGTGAAGGGTGGGAACTGGGAAAGTGGCTATCTGAATCATGGTTTGTACCACTGCAGGGCCGTTTTCCAAAGCCTTTACTTTTTATGGCTATGGCTTTTTTATTTACATGGAATAGGTAATAATACTAGGAAATTATGCCAAAATAGTATTTAGCTTTTTGATGAGGTTAGATCTGCAGACAAGCACTGCTGCCACAAGTGGCACTGCCCAGCTTTCCGCAGAGCACTGCCTATGTTCCTTGAAACACCACTTTCAGAAAATGCCAGAACTGTGCTACCAGAACTGTTCAGTTGGAGAAAGATTATTTCCAGGTTTTTTCTTTGCATATGAAGTGAGTGTCAGTGGTCAGAGTCATGCTCTAGTTTAACAAAAGAGAAATAAGAATTCAATAGTCATGTTTCCTCTAGGATGAAAACCTAGACCTTCTAAATCTGGCTGTTTAAATTTAAATCATCTGAGCTTTAAGTTGCAGAACTTAGCAAGAAGATAGTTGGAAAATATTATTTACTAAAATCAGTTAATCTGTAAATGTTTTCTGAGTGTTCAGAAAATGTGTAGGTCCATGTAGCAGCTGCTGAGTAGTACTATTTCTCTCATCTGAATCCCTGCAGATGCTAGGGTAAGGAATATTTATCTAAGAAGCTGCTCCCTGTCTCAGAAGCACATGGTCAGACTTTGTGAGGCCCTGAGAAAGAAGCAGGAACAGACAGTATCACACTGGAGACATCACTCTTCCAATGGATGTGAGAAGGGGCTTTTCTTTTCCACCTTCCTAAGCACATAAGGGGAATCCACAGAATAACTGCCAAGCTGCCATGGAGAATTAAATACATGATCTGGTGTGCTAGGCTCTGAATGATGTAGGTCTGGGAATAAGATGCTTTGTGTATTCTTGGGATAGCTCTGATTAAAAAATTAAATACCTCTCAAAATCAACTTAGATTTTGTAAAGAACGAGGTAATTGAAGCGGATCTTTGTATGGGATCCAAATAATTATCACGTTGAGCAAAACCATGCCTGAGGTTGAGCTATTGAGTGCAGGGTTGTGAGGTGAGAGTCAAGATGGGAATGCTGTATGCACAAGTACATTTTTGGTCATGTGTTTTTCCAGTATTGCCTCATTCAGTCATTCAGCTTGAAGTTAAGGAAGAGGAGAAAGAATGAATAGGTGGGTGCATAAAGGGGCCCTGAAATTTTGGTCCTACTTGCAGGCATCCTGAGATGAATCTTTGCAAGCTGCTTGCATCTGTGTACGGGGAAGAATGGTCTCACAGCAGCAGACAACGGAGAAGTAATAAAAAAATTAAATTAGATAAAATTAGTTTAAATAATGAGAAAGAATATAGAGGAAATGATCTCAGAGGCAGGTGCCCTTTTGAGAAAGTAGCTTTATTAGATTTTGATTTAATTTATTAAAGCTAGGCTGATGGTGTCCTTTTTTAATGCTGTGTGCAACGTTATCTTTTACTCCTGTTGATGGACAACGACAAAAAGCAGGGCATTTTGAATTGAGTGTGGCTGGAGGGGGGAACTGAAAGTTTTGTTCTGTTTTTCATCTTCTCTCCATATTTGAGCCCTATTTGTCAGTTGATGCCTGATAAACAGGCTTACCTCAGAAGAGCAATGAAGTCTTAGAATTTTATGATACCTTGTGGCAGCTAACTTGGAAATACACAATGACACTTAGATTTGCTGCCTAAATAGTGGGGGGAAAAAAAGAAGTTATAATTTTAGTAGTTATTTTAGCTAAGATTTTCAGGTCTAACATGTTTTCAGTTGTCTAATATGTTTTAACTTCATGTCTCTTTCAAATGAAATCCAAAGAGATATTACAGGTTCTTTCTATGCTTAGATCAAGAATGACCTAAACATTTTCTTTGTCAAACCATATTTATTCTTCTTGGTTCCCTACAAAGCATGTTTAAAGAAGGAAGAAATGGGGCCATCATTCCTAAACCAAACTCCTTCCATTTTCAAATGGCAATATGCCTATACCAGATGTGGGCACACTGCAGCAGGACTCTGCCTGGTTTTTTGTCCCTGGTCTCTCATCAGTCCTAATGCAATTTTATTTCTTTTGAATAAAGGGTTTATGAAGATACTTGTAAGTGAAGCAAACTCAAATGTTCCCATATATGTAGTACTTTCTACATTGTTCTATGACTCTATGAGAGTTTGGGAATGGTGTAAAGAGAGATGAGTATAAACCAGAGCAGGAAACTATTGAATCAACCTGTGCTGACTACATTCTTCTGTGTTATTCCAATACATTCCAGGGATAGTAAGATCCTAGATGCCTAGATATCTAGGCAGGTCTGTTACTTCCTATGTTTTTTTTTTCTCAGAAGATGCTTCCCCAGCCTCCACCCTGATGACTGGAAAGTCTGGAAAATGTTCTTTCCTGTCCAGATTCAGGCAGTCCTGAGATAGGATTCAGACTGCACAAGGAATACATATATATCAAAAAAATGGGACCCTAGGTTATTTATTAAAAAGCACAACTGTTTTCTGCTTTGCCTGGTTTTTCACAGCAGCATTTTCATCCTTGCCATCTGTCACTTAAATTGGATTCCTTCTAGAACTCCATTGAAACCTAATACGTGTTGAAGGTGGGATTAATAAATATAATCAGTAATCTATTCACTCTTAAATGACTTTTACTAGCCTTATCTTGCCACCATTCAATGTGAAAATGAGCCTTTGTGGAAGAACTAATAGCAGAATTTTTGCAGCTGCTGCAACATCCGAACATATATTATTATTGGTTAAGCTGATTTCTGTGTTTCTTGACTTTGCTGGTCTAGATGTGACTTCAGATGCATAAATGGGGTCAAGCAAATGGCTTTAATTCTGTTTTTTAATGCTTTGTTGCTTTATCTTTTAAATGAAAGTCAATGAACCGCTGCCACTGAGCAGTACATTTTTTTTCCCTTACAAGATAGTAGCAGAATGGCTCAGATGTCTCTACAGAGGATGATAAGACCATTATTCTTAGCCATCTTCTGCTCTTAACTTGTATCCCTAATAAGGAATAACAACTCCAGTGATTTGACAGTGATTCCAGATTATTAAGGATGCATATGGGAAACAAACTTGGGCTTTGTTTTCCAACAACCCTCACATTTTATCATACCTCATTTTGAGGTATCTTTCTCTATGGTTCTGTAACACAAGGCACAGCGTAGTCATTTAGTGTAACATAAATGCAAGATCTAAGAGGTGCAGTAGATTGTCAGTCTCTCTTGTAATTTATTATTTAAAATATGTTCTCATTCATTTGCAGTACAAAAGTACATCACTGTGTTTTTTAATTTATTAAAGAGAAGATTTACCTCTAAGGCACATGCTCCAAGTACAAAGTAAAGCTTTTAAGCAAAAAAATTTTTGGTGATTTTTGTGCAAACTCTGTGCAGTACAAGCAGCTACTCAAAAAAAAAGAAAAAAAAAAAAAAAAAAAGTTAATGTAGCTGAAAAGCTGGTGAGTTGCCCAGATCAGACCTGAAACTAATAATCTGCTTGGGAAAAAAAAATTAAAAACATGTGGATAACTCAAAGGTTTTTTGTTGTTTTTTTTTGGGGGGGGGGAAATTAAAAGTTCTTTAAAAAGATGTTCTAGATTAACAGCTTTTTCAGCACAAACATTTACTAAATACTGACATGAAGAGAAAGACATGAAAAAAGAAGTTATGTGTGTTTTATTTGGCATCTTCCAATCTAAGGTAAGATTGGATTTTTTTTGCCTTCATCATTTTTATTGGAGTTTTTGTTTTTTTCTTTTTTTAAAGTTTGGAATAGCAAAATTAAATCCATTCTAGTCCCTTTTCTTTTTTCCATAAAATATATAGTGCCAAAAAAAAGGACTTGAGACATAATTCTCATTTATAGATAGACCATGCTACTTTATTCTTGCAGAACAGAAAATGTTAGAGTAAATTCTTTCCAGATTAAAACCTTTCATACACTAGAGAGACAAGTGAGAATGACTGACTGTAAATCAGGATAGCAAATGCCTTTGGAAAAACCTTGCTTTCCATTACTCTGTGGTCACCAATTTAGACCACTTCTGTAGCCACTTATACCTAAGCATAAATAAAGAATGTATCATAATGATGAAACCAAGGTCTGGTCTTACCCAATCATTCACAACTCTCTCTGGATGTGACAGCACAAGGAGAAAAGCAAGGGGGGGACTTGAATTCTGTGTGGTTCAAATCTCTACCTTCAACAGTAACAATATTGAGAAAAGATCTGGAAATGACAAGTGTCAAAGAGGGACCATCACTGAAATCAATCAGCAGACTGTAATGCCAGAATCTGTAGGAGAAAAAAAAAAACCCAAATACAACTAGAAAAAAGCCAAAATGCTTTTTAAATGCTTTAACTGGAAGATGTTGACTGGAAGAACGAGGAATAATAATCATAGGACCTGAAGAAGCTGTGCTAACATTTTCAAGCTGGATACTCACATCAACATTGCCACATAGCAATCTAAATAAATGTCCCAATTTTCAGATTTGATGTACTGCTGCAGCTTTTCTTGGCTCCAGAAAGTACGAATTCTCAGCACCTCAGAAGACCAAGCTGTTTATGTGGGAGGTGATCATAGTAGAAAGTGAAACTGATGTGGCTCAACTTGCACGTGCAGAAACCAGCATGTCCCCACAGAAGGGATTTTTCAGGAGTCCGTGTCTGTCTGCCTATTATTCCATTCATTTGATTGCCAGTATGATAATTTTTTAAAGTAGCCCAGCTTGTTTTCTTTCACTGTTCACTGGCATATCACCTATATGTAACAAAGGATTGGACTCAACTTGCAGATTAAGGCTTTTAAACATAATCTCTATTATGGAAAGCTAGTCAGTAGGTCAGTGAAATCAATAGTGGTTTTCAGCTGATGCAGTGCAAAGCAGACCTGGTGTCAGTTTTGAGGGGAGCAGAAAAACACTAAATTACAGTCTACTCTAAATTCTTGACACTCCACTCACTGTGCTGAGGAAATTTCATTGACTACCTTGGGAACAGAGACTGCTGTCTCATATATAGATGTATACAGGTTATGTGCAAATACATGCAGACCTCTTACATTTAGGTATTTTTAACTGGGAGCTGAAATCCACTCACTATCACTACCATCAGGCATAAAAGTTTTATTTCAGTCTTGAATAGTCTCTTTATACAACCATTGTAGAATAACTGCATTCCTAGATGTTAAAAAAATAATTCTTATTACAACTGCCCCCACCAATGATCATATGTTAATGTGCTCTCAAAACTAGAACATATAGAAAAATTACACAGTAGAAAGCACAGTTTAGGAGCCAAAGAATGGATAGTTTTCCTGTGTAGTCTTTACCAAGAGAAGAGTTTTCTTTATTTATGCAGGAAGAAAATGCAAAAGTGAGTCAGCTGTGGGGACAGATTTCCAAATCTCAGTTGTGTCTCAGCGGTACAGCAAAATTGCCTGTCAAGGTACTCAAGCTAAATCTGAATTAGTTCTGTCTTGGGTAAGCCTTGGATCCTTTTATGGTCAAGGTAAAAAAAAAAAAAAAAGAAAGAATAAGTATCTTTATAGTATCTTTATTCCTCTGGATCACTTCAGCTCTGGAAATGATTAGCATTTACAAAATCTGGCATGTAAAGAGATCTCACTGAAAAAAATCCAAATGACAGCTCTTGACACTGTCTCTGCTTACTAAGCTCTTTAATTCTTTTATCTGCTTTGTGGGTTTTTTTGATCTTATTTACCTGGGCAATTAAAAAATTTTCATGTCAGGACATCAGACATATACATAACACAGAACAGAAAAATAGCTCCAGTCAATGCCTGGCCTGGGTGTGCTTTGCTATACTGGACTGTTGTTACAGATAATGGCAATTACAGGTCATAGAGATTAGATTATCACTCTCTTTATCCTGAAGAGAGCCCCTTACTTCCAGCTCTACAACTTTGGCCACTGGTTAATTTTGTAGGTGGGCTGGATTCAGTTCTCTGCATAACCAGTAGAAGATAAAAATACTCAGGTAGGATTTCCCCTCTTATCTCTCATGGCCAAGTCTCTAATTTTTCAGTGAGATCATTTTCCATGTCAGGCAATATAGGTGAGTTGACTTCTATCTCCAGCGATTCCTTACTTATCTATTTGAAGGGTACTCTTTATCTTATGACAGTTTGATAACACTGGCTGAGTTTGATGCACTTCATAATCAAGTCAAGCCTGGAAAATAATTTGTTCTAAAGAAAAACACGTGTACCTGATTAAGATTATGAATGGTTTGGATTCTGTTTCTTTAGGGGTCTCTGATTTCCTCTTGTGGATGATGATTTTTGTTTTGGAGAATATGTGTTGATAAGAAAACACTGCAGATTAAAACACTTCAGGAAAAAAGTCTTCTGTGTCCAGCAGGTAGATGTTTGAAAATTCCCCTGGTCTGCTTTGATGACAAAGATTTTTCCTGTTCTTTGGTGACCCATTCCCATAGCCAGAATGCTGCATTGTCTTCACACTTCACCATGCTTTGTTTGAATAGCCTTGCAGCCCACCACACCACCTTTCATGCCCACTGCTTTAATTGGCATAGCTGCTGCCTAAGGGTGCCCTACTGCATGGTGCCAAGGCAAAGACAAACAATCTGCAAATGTGTTCAAGCTTGTCACCACTGTACTTTTATCTGTCTCTGCAGGAACCAAATCTCTGCTTTCTGTACCAATAACACGCTCATTCAGATTGACACATTCTTTAAACTTCCTTGTTGGATCATGAAGGTCAAGGTATCATGCTATCCTTATGTTTTAGGTATCATGCTATCCTTATGTTTTCATCAGTGTGTGCTGTGCACCCCTTCTAAGGATCTTTCAGAGAGTTTGTTGCTTCTACTGCTCAGGTCAGTGAAAAAAGCACTGCAGTATCTTCTCCTTTCCCAAACAGTTTGATTTCTTCACATCTTTCAAATACAATAAACCAAGACACAATAATTCTGCTGAAGTAGAATTATTTTCTTCCACTTAACCACTTAAAGCATTTTGCTGTCCTTAACCAACACCATTTTTAATTTGGCCACAGAGTTGAAACACAAATGCTTTGCCCTTTAGGAACTATAAAAGTTTCACTGGTCAGACTTCATAGCAATTACACATATCTGAAATTAAATCAAGCAACTACAGATACCAAACAATTGTATCACCTAAACAACTTAGACTAAGTTATTTTAAGTCTTTCCTCTGTCCTAAAACCTGCAATATTTGCTTAGTTCCACAGTTAACTGCTTCTTCAATGCCATTGTCCTTAAGTCTGTGAGACATTTCTTGCAGTATATTTATCTTAACTGTACCTGCCTCCTCAATGTTTTTATATTTCTCAAATTACTATCCTCTGCCCTGTACTACATGCTGCTGCACTTTATGAAATTCCTGTTATTGAAGGAAAAGAGGCTCAATCTGCCTTTGAAAGCAGTGCCTGGACCAGGTTTGTTTAAAAATTAATTCCTTCTGCTCTATTACCCATAGCTGTATTTTATTTGAATGACCACAACGATCTCAGATTTCCTACATTTTACGATCTCTGCAATGACAGATTTGTGCTTCCTCAGAGCAAAACACTGAGGAATTAGCCTTGCAATCTAAACAGGGATGCTGCCCAGCCTCCTGGCATAACCAGAGGCCTTTGCAGCTGCTTGTATATCATGGAGTAGCTAGGGCTCTGCTCTCAAAGTTTTGGTCTGTTGAGGAGGCTCTGTGCTAAAGCCATTTGGACTTGGTACCAGAGCAGCCCCCAGCAGCACAGCCAGCACAGTCAAGACACATCTGCAGGCTGAAAAGCTCAATCAGCAAATCCCTCACCACTTTCTAGCCCCTGCCCAGTGCCCTAAAAGCAGTCACTGCCATGTGGGTGCTGCAGGTTAGACAGAGGCAGGTATGGCTACCACAGCCTGCTTGGGCAAGTTTGCTCCATGTTGGATGGGAGGAATTTTAATGGGCTTCCTGAAGACAAATCCTACATGCAAACCTACATGGCGTCATACACTACCCCATTTGCTGACTCTGCACTCTGCCAGGTGGCCTGCATTTAGCCTCTCCCTTGGGGGAAGCAGGGGGGGTACACATCCAAGTGGACTCATATGTGTTTATGGCCACTGAACCTTACATTTGCTAGGGAATATGTTCATGCAGTTAAGACATGCAGGAGCATTTCCGTTCCTTTGAACATTGCTCAAGTGTTTTACAGACTAATGAATAGGTTACATTTTGTCTAATGGGGGACAATATCTGATCTGTCTCAATCTGGCTGCTATTTACAATTTAGGTATTTTATTCTCCCCTGCAAAAATAGATATAGTCTAGGCACAGTTTTTATGTTTTACCAGACCCAGAAGCCAGAGTCCTGACCCCTGAATAAAGCTCCTTTTCCACACTGCTACATAAAAATCTACAAATTGCTCAGTAGAACAAACTTGGCACCTCCTCGTAAATCCTCTCATGGAGTTTCTAGTCCAAAACAGGGTATTGGGCCAGGGCTTCTGATCTGGATTTCTGACCATTTCATGTATCACTAGATCCACATCACACTCATATCCCATCCACCAACTAGTCAATGTCTCATAAAATCTTACTATTCTCTATGGAAACAGTAGGATTCCTTCCACAATTGGTCCTGCTGAACATCAGGACCTTTGGCCTCCACTGAGCAGGCAGCTCCAGGCTTTTTCTCACATTCACTTAGCTCATTCTTTCCCACACAAGCAATGCTGTCATGAGCTGTAGGACAGAGTCAGGCAATCAAGCACAGTACTCATGCTCATGAAAATATCCACTTGCTTTAGTAAACAGAAATAATCCCAGGCCCTTTGTGTATGTTCACCTTTACCCAGGCTACTCAACAAGGCATCACCTCTACAGGGGACCAGTGCATCACCAGTTTAGGGCACTGTTCGCCCCAGCTGCCACAAGAACTCCCTACAGCACTTTCACCAATGTGGAACAACAGAAAAGTCCTGATATTTGGTAACTTCTTTTTGTATATACGGAAAAATGGATTTGGCCAACATTTGCTTGTAAGAATATAGTCTATTCCCCATTTTCTCTCTTCCCTTCTCAGATAAGAAATGGCACCCTTCTAGCCCTGCAGAAACTGCTACTATGCTGGAACTGGTGGATCAGCATGTCCAAATTTGTTCACACTCATACTCTTCTTTGTTCAGGGCAAGTGCACCTGTATGCTGAATCAAGGGAGACTGACAACCCCTCCTTATCTCCCTTTCTCCTCCAGACACTGCCCCTGGTATAGAAGAGGAAGAGATGAAGGTGTTCAGAGCTAGCTGTCTCCAAGGATATCAAGAGTCTACAGGTATAAACATTTAGTTTGGGGTACAGCTTGTGGGTAAGATGCCTAAACTAAAGTGTGTGTGTGTCTGTGTATGAGCGGAGTATCTAATCCCCTGTGCAATCAATAAGGATTTAGAAGCTCAAAAAAATAGCTTACCCACAGGTAGCAATCACTGTCTTTTTGAGATTCTCTAGGAAGCACTGTGTGGTCTCCACTTGCAGCTCCATAAGGGTCTTGGTCTCCCACAGATCCAGAATAACATTTTCCATGCCTGAATTTGCAAAATGTCCTAGGACGTCTCAGATGGCTCTAAGTTCTTTTGGTTTGTGGTTTTTTGTGGGTTTTTGTTTCGGCTTTTTTTTTCCACATTAGGTCAACTCTTTTTTCAAAAGGCAAATCTTTCCATGACTTTGAATTTATATAAAGAGGAATCTTGAATAAATTTGTGCTCTTGCTCAGGTACTTCTTTGCAGGCCTGCCATACTTTGGGGCATTAAGTTATTAGATAGGCAAGGTGTGTATTTGTTGCCTCAATTAAGATAGGAAATTTCTGCTTCTGTTATAATTCTCATAAACCTTAAATCATGTCACCACCATCAGAACCAGCCCCCTTGGGTTCCATAGCCACAGTTCCTGACAACTGAAGAACGATGAGATGCTACAGAGAAGTTTTACTCTCATTTAGAAAGTAGGCAGTTACATGCTAGCCTGAGGGACATACATACCAATTACTTGGGTGGGAAGCTGGTAAATACCTTTTTGTTTTCTACAGATCACAGACTGTGCCCAGCTACATATTGTTGGCTCCTGTGGTCAACAGAAGATAGACAGAGGCCTCAGATATTTTGGTAATACTCTAGATCAGTTTTGTGTTTGTGGAGAGTTGTGACATATGAGCTACTGTGAATAGCACAAGGGCTGTTGTGAACTCCCAGCCAGATGGCTGCAAGGTGGCCGAGCCAGCTTGTCTTCCCAGCAGCCTGTGAAACATCCGCACGCCGGGCAGGACAGCGCAATTGCTCAACAGGCAGCACAGCCAGATGACAGAGGTGACAGAACAAGCGACCAAGCCACTCCTTTGCAAAAAGCAGTATCACCTCTGTGACCTTTGCCTCACTCTAATTTTTCTTACATTTAATCTATCTTCTTTTTATTTCTACAAACTTGGATGCTCAGAGGTAGGAACTCTCCAAAGTTCTGCAAACTCCATGGGCTACTTCTCACAATATAGCACTTCATTCTTCATCTTTGTAAAATAGGGTAATGATACTTAAATATAATGTAGATGAGGATCTACTAACCAAGCATCTCATCTATGTGTATAAATCCAGAATCTTATTGAGATTAAAACTATTGAAAAAGTTTTCTTTCCTGGTGTTTATTTTTTTTTTTTTTGAGAGCGCTGACCAAATGTTTACTATAAGCATTTTTCAGTGTAGATAAGCAACAGATCCTGGCAAGGCAGAAAAAGTACACACACAAACTTCTGCATTTTTCATATTTTAGTCTTACACTTCCTTGAGCAATGAAAACTTCCATGGGTTCAGGAAAAAATACCAACATCTGTCCATGTCTGAAGGAATGTGAATATTATCACAGATTCCATATGTGAAAACAGTGTCCTGGAGCTTCCAGTTTGTAGTCTGATGCTGGAAAAAGTAAATGGTCAAAGAGCAAATGTTTCTTCAAAGAGGTAAAGATGATAATGAAGATATAGATTACTTTGGCAATGAAGGAGAGAGAGAGATGGAGGACAGGAAGAGGTAGAAGGAAAGGGAGAGGGAGCTGTTCACTGTCCTGTGTTCTCCCACCTAGGCTTTCTCCTTCCACCCTCTTCTCAACAGCTCCTTTTTTTACTACCTCATAGTATTTTCCCTCATTTGTTCATGCTCTCTGTCCTATCTCCCAACATCTTCCAGTATCCAAACTGTAGACAGAGCTTTTTAAGAGGAGAGGGAGAACATGGGCATCAAATTCCAGCTCTTCCAGTGCCGCTACTGTTATGTGTGGGTGCAACCGCTCTGGGCTGGCTGGTGCAGCCCTCCGGCAGAGGCCAGGGAGGGCTGGTGACAGGGCAGCGCTCCCTGCGTGGGCCTAAGGAGAGCATTGACTGGCGCTGCTCAGGAGCCGGTCCGTCTGCCCACGGCCGTGTTGTCAGCTCGGCTGTGCAGCAGGTGCTTTGTGTTAGCACTGCCTCTCTGGGGATTTGTGGTACTCGGGAACCCCACTGCCGGCCCAGGACTCCACCGCTCGTGGCATCGTCACGCCATGAGACCTACGGTGTTTGCCTCTGCTGGGGCAACCCCCAGATCTCACCAGGACACTCTCTAGGTCTGGTGCCAGCAGGTTGCAGAAAGAAACACCCCTCTCGGGCTGATTTATTCAGTTCGCGACTGCGTTGGTCATTCCTGACCGTTGAGACCGCGGCATGGCCGAGACGGGCAAGAGCCACACTCAGGGGAGGGACAGATTTCAGGGCCCGGGGCACTTCGGGCGAGGGGTGCGCGCTCGGCGGGCAGCCCGGGGCAGCCCACCCGTGCTGCCTGCGGGCGGTGCCGGGCCGGGCCGGGCCGCACGTGGCTACGTGACGGCGATCGGGGCCGGCGGGGCTCGGCGGCTCCTCCTCCCCCGGCGCCCGCCGGCGACTGGGCGCCGAGGCTGCGGCGGGCGGCGCGGGGCGGGGGTGCTGCCTCCTGCGCGGCGGAGCGGGCGCAGCGGCAGCCGGGGCCGGAGGCGAGCGGCCCGCGCGGGCGAGGGCGGGCGGCGTCGCGGGGCGGCGGCGGGGGCTGCGGGGCATCGGCGGGGGCTGCGGGCGGGGTCCGCGCCCGCGGCCGGCAGCGGTCTCTGCGCCTCAGCCGGGCTTCGCCGGGTGCTGGCGGTGCGCTCTCCCGCCGCGGGGCTGCACAATGGCAGTCGTTCAGTAGGATGGATCCTGCCGTGGCTTTTGTTCTGCAGATCCACCCATCCTTCTAGCAGTCAAGTACCAGGCTATGGTTTTCTCTCTGGGGATCTTTCTTCCGCGTTTTGCCGGTGTCTCCGATGAGGTTTTGGCCTCGGCTGGGATTTCACTACCTTACTTTTCGTTTGGCTTCACGCTGAAAAAAGGGATTCCTTATATTTGCTCTCCACGCTTTTGGTTATAATTCACTGTTGGTCTAGGGGGAACAACCGTTCAGCCTGGCTGAAAAAAAAGCATCCGTTGAAAAGTCTCAAAGAAATATACCACGTGAGGAAAAAAAACTGGGAGAAGATCGGAATATAATCGCTTTTTCTATGATAAAACTGGTGCCCCTCTTCAGGAGAACTGATCTCAATTTATTATTATGCAACCACAAGGATCTCTTCTTTCTCAGGGTGTATAAGCTGCTGGATTGCTTTTCGCCCAAATCAATGTGGTTTCTTTGGAACATTTTCAGCAAAGGATCGCATATGCTGCAGTGTCTTTGTGGCAAGAGTCTTAAGAAAAACAAGAACCCAACTGGTAAGCAATCCATTGCAATGCGTTGTTTTTCTTTAATGCTACCCTGTCTGTTGCTCGCCGAGGTAGATCTGCAATCCTGCTGAGGGGAGAAGGGGGAATATATCGAGGCCAGCACGGACATGCATGTGCATACGTGTATGAATAAGCAAGGAGCGGTTTGTATTAGCTTCAGCCCCTGTCACCACCGAAAAGGGGTAAAAAAATAAAATCAAAGGCGACCCTCGCCCAGCCGGCATCTCCTAGTTCCTATGTGCTATTTTCCAAGGAGCAAACTTTTACATCAGTACCCTTCTTGTGGGGAAGGCGGTGGAGCCCCCCATTCCCGACCGCGGGAGCCCCCCCAGTCAGTTTTGGGAAGAGGAGACTGGCTCTCCTGTGATGGTGTTAGCCGGCCCTGCCTGCGGTGGGTGAGTGTGCTGGGGCTCGCGTCCTGCACAGCACTTTCTGAATAGCTTGCAGTATGTCACCCCACACGCACACACACCCACCCACTGCCTCGCTCGGCTTTCTAAAGTCAAACCAGACACCCCCCTAACGGAGGCCTGGGGGCTTCCCGTTATCACTCACCCTCGGCACTCAAGGCCAGGAGGGTGGAGGGTGGTGAGGAAAGGGGATGGACACTTTCTTGGGGCTTGTGCCCAGACGGCAACTCAGTCAGCTATGCCGAGTGGCAGCAGCAGCACCGCCGGGTTGGCCGTGCCGCTCCTCCGCCTCTCGCTGTCGGGATGACCCCTCTGTGCCACACACCGGTGTCTCTGCGTCCGTCTCTGTGTCTGCCTGGCAGCCGGGATCATGCGCTTCGGTTCAGCCCGGCTCCGAGGGGGAAACTTGCAGTACATTACATAAGAAATGCAAATGCAGGGGCTCTGGGCCGCCTGGTCCCTGGGGGTCCGCTGCTGCTGTTGCATCCCTCTTGCTCGGGGCGTCCGTGCGGCCAAGCCCGCGGCTTGGCGAGCAAGGTGGGCGAGAAGGGATGCTCGGCGGGAGGGGGAGCCCGGAGCTTTTCTGGGGAAATACCGGCCCTTCCCGCCGGCCTCTCGTCCCCCACGCCGCCTTGCTCGCTCACCCCGGCCGGCAGGTTGTCTGCAAGCACTTGCGTGCCTGGGGAGGCGAGAGCCGCCGGAGCCCGGGCTGCGAGGGGAGGGATGCCGTGTGTGCGCGCTGGTGTGTGTGTGCCGGCTGCCCTGCAGTGGCAGCTCCCGAGCAGGAGGCTCCTGACGCTGGCACTGCAGTGTAGTAGATCATAGGCTCTCGTTGCCTGACACCCCAACATCAACAAGCAGCAGCCCTGGCAGCCCGCACCCCTCTCCTTAAAGGCAGCCGGGCTGCCGGCTGCTGCTTTGCTCAGCCCAGGTCCGGTGCAGAGTCGAGGTGGGCACCTCGGCGGATTTACCCTTCCCCGCCCCCGGCTTCCGTTTGCCAGCTCGTCTCGCCCCTTTCCCCCCCGCCGCTGCCGCAGCAGTGAAAAGCAGCCACTTAGCATACCAAAGAGGCTGAAATGCCCCGCCGGATGCTGCGCTCAGCCTCCCGCAAAGTGCCCTTCGCTTCACTCGTCCCTTAGCACTGCAGCCAGCCGGGGGCCCCTTCCTAGCCGTGTGCCCCCCCGGGCGGGATGGGCCAGACGGGGTCAGGACGGCCGACCACCTTCTCGCAGCCCCTGGGGATGCCCCTCTCCGCCTGCCCGGGCCACGCACGCCGGGGCCGTGACCGCGGGGACAGAGCAGAGCGGCGGCGTGGCTCTGCCTGCCCTGCCCGCTGCCGTCGCTCCCCAGCCCTGTGGCGGCTCCAGCGCCTCGGTGCTCTGTGCAAGAGGCGATGCTCCTGAGGAAGGGATTTGGAGGGGGGCGGCAGGAGCAGGACGAGGGCTGGTGGTTTCCAGGCCTTTCAATTTGCATACCAGGGGGTGAGGCGTATGCCCCTCCGCACAAACACACTCTGGTCCACCCCTCAAGATTCGTGTCCTTTCCTTGCGGAGGGCAGGCTGTCCCGATATTGGCCTCTGAAGCCGAGTTGTGTCCCTCGGAGTGCCGGGCAACCGCGGCACAGCTTTCCACCTCCCCGGGGACTTTGCCGCACTTCCCTACTCCCTCTGCATGGGACGACGAGTGGATTTGGCTGGCAGGAGCGGCACTACCCCCACCGCCACCCCGCCTGCGAAGGGCTGCACTGGCCCGAGGAGGTCTGAGCCCCTCTTCTGAAGGAGTAGGGGGGGAGCTCCTCTCAGCAAGCAAGGTGGGCGGCGGGGAGCGCCAAGGGGCGCGGAGTGGGGCCCTGGCGGGTGCTACCGCTCCGGCCAGCTCCGCGGTCTCGCTGCCCACCCGCGCCGTCTGCGCTGCTCTGCTCCGCTCCGGCTCGATCCCGTCAGAGCAGCCGGGACGCCGAGCCCGGCCCGAGCTGCACGCCCCGTCCTGGCTCTCCGTTCCGGGAGCGCCTAACTGCGGCTATCTGTCTGAGGAGGCTAATAATCCGCTTGGCCGGATTAGCTGGTAGCTCGGTCACAGGCGCTGTTGCTCTGACGGCAGATCATCTCCACTCAGGCTGGGGTCGCCCGCGGGAGCGCAGGGAGCCGGTGCCGCGTGGCCGGTCCTCGCCTGGTGCCCCCGGGCCGTGGGGCTCCCCCTCTGCGGCAGCTCGCAGACCCCCATCCCCGCTGCGGCACGGCGCCGCTACCGCCCCCCGCCCCCTTTGCCCGCCAAACTTTTCGGGAGCCGCTGGGCTTTTCAGTCTCAAAAGTCATCAAATGAGCGAGCATCTGCCCCTGATCCAACCGTGCAGAAAATCC
This sequence comes from Serinus canaria, assembly GCF_022539315.1. Classification (NCBI taxonomy): domain Eukaryota; kingdom Metazoa; phylum Chordata; class Aves; order Passeriformes; family Fringillidae; genus Serinus; species Serinus canaria. The sequence continues at coordinate 77,087,274 of NC_066313.1, read as the reverse complement.
AGCAGGTTAGGCAACTGACGCTGGCTGTAATTGCAGTTTATTTAGCTCTTTTCGGCCTGCTGCTGGCACTTTTTTTTTTTTTTTTTTGTCCCTTCCTAGAGCTGGTCTATTTCCAGAAACCGGACTGGGTGGCTCCTTTCCAAATGTTCTCTGCTTTGCGTTTTCTCCCCACCGCTGGCTGCAGCCCCCCCTCCATGTGCGGCCCCCCTCCCGGGCTCCCCTGCCGTCCCCGGGGGCCTCGCCCCCCCGGCACCGGTAACCAGCGCCGGTCGGAGCTCCGGAGACGGGGACCAGTGCGGCAAGGAGGGATGGGGAGTCCGAAGGGCTGTGTGTAAGTCTCTGGCAGGGTTGCATCAGGAAGCTTTGGTTTTACGGTTGGCTGAAACCCCTTCGTTTCAGATTTGAAATCCTCGATAGAGGAGCTGCGTTTGATTGCTGTAATTATTTACCTCTTTACATTTCTTTGTAAGGAGAAAAACTTTGGGAATCAATAGGTGTGGCTGTGTTTTCAGCTGCTGAATATTTTTGGATGTTCCTCAGTGTAATGGTGCTACAATCAGTGAAGCTCCTCATATCTGCAGTGTTCTGTCTCTCTTGAAAATGTTTGTCAGGTTCCCTGGGCCTCACTTGCTTTTGCAATTATTTCTGTTTACTTTGCCCTTCCTGCTTGTCATACACACAGAGGGGACTCTAAAAAGTGCAAGACCAAAGGGACTTTTTTGCACAAATAGTTAAAAACTACTCCATACCATAACTCCCGAACCAGAGCTAGTTATAATAGGATACTGTCCTCCTGGCTTTCCCACCAGAATCCCCAGCCTCCAAACTGGGTATCTTCAGATAGGGAATGGCAAAGTCATGGGGAGAATTTGGGGCCTGAGGGGAAGTGGGAAAGGAGATTATCTCTGGTTGCTTTTTGAAGCAAGTCCAGCAAGTGAATAGATTTTTTTTTTTTTTACCAAATGCCAGCTGTTTGGGTGCCCACGGGAGGTGTGTTGGCTGGAGTACTGGATGCCCCCATGGCGGGAATTGCTATCACATTTCACTCCTGGTGGCAGCCCAGCAGACAGAGGATGGATCAGGTTTCTTCTCCATTCACTCCCAAGGAGAAGCATCTCTCTAACACAGTCAGGGACGTTGACAGGAGAGTAGATAGCAATTGGCATTACTATAAATACACGACTAATGGAGGATTTCATTTAGGAAATTAGTATCAATCTCACATCAATTTCGAATACAAAACCTGTTTTAAAAGCAGTAAGTCTGAAATCCGGGTTGCAGCTGAACTGGAATCTCTGCATAGTCCCATGTTAATTTCCTACTCTATAAAATAGCTTGTCTGGTATTTCCTGGTTACTAATAATTTTGAAAAAGTTTCTAAGCACAGCCATGTGAGGATCTGTTTGAAATGGAAGCTTGTGTCCTGCCCATATAGTAGGTATGTGTCTTTATCTGAATTCTGAAAAAATTTGGCCTCCCCCCCGCTTTCCTTACTCATAGAAAGGAAACCTCCCACCAAAAGACAAAGAAAGTAAGAGCTGTGGGATCAAGTCCTTGAAGTTTCTTTCATGTAGGTCCGAAAAGCAGCTCTGACTGCTTAAATACTGTAATTCCTGTAGTGGGAATTGAGGCATGGTCTGTATCCTTGCTCAAATGTAAAACTGCCTATTTACATGGATTTCACCTATTGAAATTTTGTCCTCTCTGGAATACATTTCCTGATTTTGTACAAATTTAATTATTCTTGATCAAATTAAATTGCATACTCTACTTATTAAGGGGTGAAATTTATGCCTGCTCATGCATCTCCCTACTGTAATAAAATGTTTGCACCTAGTTCAATGTCTGCTAATGACAGGCCATTTATAAATGAATTCAAATATAAAAAGGACGACTTAGGCTTAAGGAAAATACAAAAAATGTATTTACAGATATCATTGGTTTAAATATTTATTTGTATGCATTTTTCATTTGAGCTTGATGTTTATTCTACTTAACCTTCTCGGATTATATTAAGTATATTAATTTTAAACTAAAATTCCTATTGGCTTCAAATCTAAAAAAGGAGTGATTTAGACATTCTAAACTTGTATCTTTGTAAAGATTTTCTGTCCAGTAAATGCCTGTAAAAATATAATCTGGAGATGAGAGTTGCTTGAAATTGGAAACCAGTTTTTCAAGAGGACTTCATAAATCTAAAAAAAAGGGAATTGGGCCCTTACACTGACTCTGGGGATGCATTTTGTAGCTGGTGGGGCCACTACTGAGGTTTCCATAGGAACAGTCAACATTTAGGATAAAATCTCCTGAATCTAGGTTGCAAATGGATAAGTGAAGTGGTTGTGTGCAAATTAAACTGAATATTTACAGATATTTGCCAAATGTGCCTCTAAACAGTGAGTCCTGCTGAAGCATGTTTCACTCAGTCAAGGAAGATCTTGTTGCTTGGGGAGCAGTGATTTGTTTCTCTACCAAGTTCTGGTTTAGAGGGCTTTTGTGATTTTGGACCCACTATTTACTTACCTTTGCCTTCCCTTCCTGCTTGTTAGAAGTTGCAGGCAATTTCTGAACATTGCACAAATGTGCTGTTGGCCCTTTTGTTTGTTTTTCACGTTTCAGTGAATGATAGCTTTTCAAAGATAAATTACTAGTTTACTGAACAACTCACTGAGTAACAAAACATCGAGCGATCATAAAACTTTACAATCTCTGTTGTCAAAAAAAATTGCTGAGATGTAGCAGGTGGCTTGATGTACAATTAATGTATCCAAGAGCTACTTGCCACTGTACAGAAAGAATTTATATGTGTATACAGTAGGAGAACAGTTTACTTGGGAATAAACTTTGTCAGACTGGACCCAAGTTTAGTTCAGGAAGAGCCCCCTTCTTGCACAGAGTGTGCTTCTATTGTCACAGTAAATTAAGCCAGGAAGAAAATATTTTCATTGGAGGCCATATAATAAAGGGCTTAAAAGAGTATATTCATCTTCAGATTGGCTATTAAAAAAATTATTGTGTTCTTGAAATGAATGCTTGAAATGAATGATCCACCCAGAAATACTGAAAATAATAATTGCAAAAGGAACTGATAGTGCTTGACACCATGATGGACTGAACACACAGCAAGCAACATGTAAGCCGTGTATTCTTTTTAATATACTCTGCAGCAAAGAAAAATAGTGTGTGAATAATTAACAAAGCTGTTACCCGAAACAGGAGCACACTGACTCTGGAGAAGAACTTTTTGAGGCCAAAACCTCTAAAATCATTAAGTGAAAGGCATTTAATGCATACATGGAATGCAAGTTTGGTGTATTTGTAGCATATGCTGTTAGAAGCATTCATGTTTAATAGTTACAAGGAAAGTAAACAGTTGCTGATGAAACTGCATCAAGAAGTCAGAATAATAATGTCTTTAGTAATAGTGAATGCACAAGCAAAATTAATAACACCTTTTGCAGTAAAATTCAATGACTAGTTTAAGTACTATACTGAGTTGAACATAACAAACATTTTAACAGCTTTTGAGTTAATATTGAATGGTGGTGTGGGTCAAATATCAATAGGTAGCGCATAGTTGCTGGCAGAAATTGATAGTCTAATTTTAATATCTGTATTTTGTCTTTTCACTCTGACACCTGCTTATTTGGCTTTTAACTGGGAACAGCATGTGGAATTGCACTGAACAAGTTTAGCAGTTGCATACAGTAGGCACTGTCTTGGAAATTACTTGGCTTAATCTTTTTGTGGCACTAAAATGAAATTGGTCCTATCAGACAAATAGAATGTAGAATCAAGCCAAGGTTAAACATTTTAATTCCATTGGAAATTTTTGGCTTTTGCTCAAGGACAGTGATACAAATAAACTGTAACCCTCTATGAAAACATTGTTCTAAGGAGATTCCCAAAAAGCCTGTATTTTACTGTGCTGAGAGAGGAACATACTTCACTTTTCACTGAAATTCATTGTGTCACCTATGTTTTTTTGTCTATGGCTTTGTCATCTAGAAAGATAAGAACATAGTGAGGATATAGAATGTGCAGGATTTGTGCCTTAGCTGTTGATCCTGTCTTGTCTCCATCTCTGGGCATTAGGTGGTGTAAGAAAAAAACACAAGACATGAGCAAATCTTTGGGTTTGATCCTTCCCCTCATGTCCTCTCAGTTTTCAGCTGTCACTGGACTGTGAAGTTGGAGCTTGCATTCAGGTCACTGTGTGTAGTAGCTTCTGAAAGAGCTACACCACCTCAGTTACCTAACAGCATTTCTATTTTGGGCATCAAAAAACTTTGCATGGCAGTGAGCTCTACATACCCACGTGCTGTGTGGAAAGGATGTGGAGGGGTTTGCACTTTCTGTGGGTACTCCTTGGTTTTTCTGCTGAAAGCCAGAGGCTAACATTGCTATTCCTGCCCTGTGATTACTGATTATGGAGAGCTTTTCAGGTGAAAAACACTCCTTTCATGGTGCCTTTTCCTTCCTTGAACTGTCCTGAAATCCTGGACATTTTGAGCATCTTGGTTCCTATGCAGTATGACTTGCCTTTGCTGTGGGTATAGGATGTCTTTGGCTTAGGAGGACAAAAATAAGGTAGCAGCTGACACATCCCCCTGCATCTGCTGCTTTTGTCCACCTAAAAGTTAATTTCTATGGATTTTCTAGGCCTATGGGATAAGGAAGTATGTCCTGAAAAGGGCATGTTTTCACAATGTCCTTTCTCTTGAGGGAACAAGTGGGATATTTCTCTCTTGAAGAATCTTTTAAAGAATTGAGCTCTAGTGTGACTGAAAACTAGTAATTCATACCATTGTTGAATGGTTTGAACAGGGGAGACAGCTTGCATATGAGAGCAGACTTCTGTTTACATATAAATCTCTTGCTTCTCACCAATGCTAGCAAAGGAAATATGCAGGAATTTGATTGCCCTTTAATGAAGTTTGAGACGAAAATGCTAATTTAAAGAAGGCAAGTTTGCCAGACTTGTTACTCTTTCAGTAAATGTATTTCTGAGCATGTCCCTCTACAATCAAAGAAAATGTCCAGGTTAAACAGTTGCCAGTTCATGCTTCTCATTAAAGAAGTGTACTATAGAGCACTACAATTGCTCAGTAGTTCCTACACATATCACTCTTTGCTGTATAGGTACGTTTATTGACTTTGAATGAGATGAAGAGGAGCTCCCAGTGCAAAGCATAGTGGAAAATACATTAAAAAAAAAAAAAAAAAGATATAGGAAAAGATGTGGAAAAATTATAGCTCAGGGAAATGCTTTAAAATAATCAGTTAAATCATTAATACAGTAGTATCCTATAGAGTAACCTATCAGGAATATCTTAGCAAGGATTAAATTAATAATAGTCCCTATTAATTTGTAGTACTTATGACACAAAGAGCCACTTTACAGTTCTGATTTTCTTGGAACTGGAAATTGCAAGTCAAGCCCAGACAACTAATAGTTTCTGAGAAACTGAACCTAAATGTGATGTAGGCAGATTATCTCACTAGGAGACCAACCAAAGATCTCAAATGTGAGCTACCTTTAGGATGTCTAAAACCCTGGTGCAATTTTGTGGCTTGGACTCTCACTAAAATCCATATTTTAAAGTAGCACTAACAGGTGGATTAAAATTTGTAAAGCTTTGCACCCCTGAGAGAGTTCTTCCTAGTCACTTGCTGTTTTAAATCCTTTTTTCTTTTTTTGTGTTTGTCCCCATGTGAAGGAGACTTTCTGCTTCAAAAAATCAGGTTACACAGAGTTTCATAACCAACACTTGCTAGTCTCCTGGCTTTACTCAGACATTTATTGTCTCTATGAATATGACATTGATCCATCCCAAACTCTGTCATTTCCATTATAGCCTCTCACATCTCTTTGAGTTTTTTCACCTTCTCCTAGTGCAAGCATATCACCTTTTTACTTTGGATAAGGTCTTTCAGGAAGAGTAGCCCTTAACTGTATTTCTTTTAAGATATTTTTAAGTCCTCTCCACCACTTTGAATAATTAGCTAGTGACCATGAGCAGAACAACTGCACAGGCTTATTTTATTAATGGTATTTAGGATGGATGAAGGGTAGACTGATGGACTACCCTTTTTTTGTTGGGCATGAGCTGTACATATACCATGAGTATACATTGTTATTTTCCCACTTGCTGCTAGTTTACAGTAGCAGAACAATAGCAGAAGTAAAGAAATGCAGAGGCTGTAAAGTAACTGTGATTGATTAGGAAAAGACAGTAAAATCAGCAAGAGGGTTTAGAAGACCAAATAACAAATGTTATCCTTTTAATTTGTTTTGAGGATCATTCGAGGATATTACTTGCTTGAGGATAAAATGGTTTGTGTGAGATTCTGCTTTTCCTCAGCATCCAGGGAACTTTTCTGGATATTATTGCTGAGCATTTCTTATTTATGTTGGTAGGGAGTTGTTTCCAGGTCCTGGCTTTGTTCACTTAAGTGCTTTGTATCTCCTTGAAGCTTGTGGCCATGGCACAAGCAGAAGAGACCCCAGAGAGCTGCAAAACCTGTGTGGATGCAAGGCATGCCCTGTGTGTCCATACCCTCAGCAGGGTACAGACAGAGTAAACCTGTGGTTTGGATCTGGCTCACTTTTGGTTCACCTTGTTCACCTTTGAGCTCACTTTTGATGGCCTAGTTTAGAGACATTATTGTGGGAAAAGATTGTAACATGCCTCTTCAGGGCTACATGCTCCAGGGTTTCTGCTGACCAGGGGCATTAGCAGCAGAGCCAGTGGCTATGTGTCACTAAACCCTGTGTTCTGAGCTGTTGAACTCTGGCTATATGCACAGAGTTTTGAAACACGGTATAGATGAGTTTGCTTACCTTTGAAACTTGTAGCATGATATCTTCCAAGGAGCAGGGTATCTGAAAGCAGTATGGGATTATTTTATAGCAAATGAGTCATTATATAGTGTATGTATGGAAGAACCACATTTCTTGAAGGTGATCTTACTTTGTTTTCAAACTGGACTTTAAACTCACATAATGTTTGCGGAAGAGTGAAAATATAGGAAAAAAAACCTCTTGTAGTTTCCTATGTAATACATAGCTGGGTAAAAGAAATAAGTTTACTCATGGTAGGAGAAATTGGAACCAAAGAAGTGGGAATAGAGGAATTGTGATTTTCTTTCTAGTGTCTTTTCTCATTTTGATTGGTCTTTGCAATTTGTATGAAATGATGTATCTGAAGCATTACTGGCATGAAGTGGAGATGAATCCAGTGATCCGTGTGCCACAGTAAGATATTCTCTCCTGACTGAAAGTTTTCTGTGAAAGCATGTCTTTGAAGACATTGGCTTTCTTAGCACTTCAACATCATGGATGTTGATTTGGACCATTCCCATACACCATTGATGAAAACACTCCCTAAGGGGTTCCTCAAGATATTTACATAAGTATGGTGCTCTCATTAAAAACAGAAAGATCTTTAAGCAGAATGAAAAAGTAAATAATTGAACATAAATATATAAAGGTGAGTATGGTAGTTTTAACTGTAGGGTTACTAAGTTTCTCTTTGATGCTGAATGAGAATGGTTTTATTCCAGTTGTGCCAGCTGCCATTGAATGAAAGGGGAGGTTGAAGTTTTGGACCTTATAAATAAAGCAGAAATAAGCTGTACATTGTGCAGTCTGGGTTAAAATATTTTTAAAAAGGTATCAGGAGTAACAGCAAAACAAGGGTTTGTTATGTTTTCTGGAGCTCCTTTTCCTTGGATTTCAGTGGCTGTCTGGAGTAACTATGGTTTGCTGCTAAAAAGAACACCTGCTAATAGATTTAAGACAGAAGATGAGGAGAAGATAAATACTAAGCCCTTGCAGTCATATATGTATGTTAAGAATTTGGGGGTGGAACTTGCTGAAGTTAGAACAAAAGTAAGCCAGGATGTGATGTTAGTACATTAGATGAGCTTTTATCAGGGGCTATGTGGATGATACATGAATAGTGTGGGATGCTCTCTCCCACTTATTCTCAGAGGGAGATGAAAAACCAGAATGACAAAAGAAATGATAAAGTAAATAATAAAGAGATTAAAGGAGTCTGTAGTCATTTCGATAGGTTAGGGATAGAGTCCTACAGGCAAGCAGAATTTAGAAATTGTTGAAACTATTTATCACTTGAAGAGCAAATAGATCTGAAATTTAAGGACATTTTCATGGAAAGCATCTATTTCTAGAAGTGTTTCTTTCCAAGGACATAGAGAGAGTTTTATATTTGAGAGTCTGGCTTTTCTCAATTTATTCCATTTATAGCTATCTTGCTAAAGGTGAAATATCCTTGTAAACATTGCTTTGCTATTATAAATGAAGGTGTTCCCACACTCCCCTGAGTCTACCAGCTGTCACTGCCCAGCTCTGGAAAAGTGGCCTCCAGGATGACCTTAGGCCATGTGTCCAGGGCCTCCTGCCTTCCTGCTGTCACGTGGATGCCCTGAGAGCCTCCTGTCTGGCAGCCCTCGATGCTTTGGACCTGCATGGGCGTGCGGAGTCCTGCGTGTGCTGCCTGGGCTAACACCTGCTGGCTCCCCTGCAGCAGAGATGATGGCACAGGAGTCAGCTCCTGAGGGTGGCCCTCAAGCTAAGCTGAAACAGCCTGTGTAGTTGCCACAGCAACTGCAAGGGAGAGGAAATGTATTATCCCCCTCCAAACTGTTCTACAGGACAACTTTTAAAATGCAGAATATGTACTTCCATGGATCTTCAGCTGTGTAAGTCTTTGTGCAAGACACTGTGTCCTGGGCGGTACGAACTATAGAAGAAGGCACTATAGGTTCGGTATTAATTTGCATTTTTCTTCCAGTAGTTTATTAAGTTCACAGTGAAACAGGTCAAGAATGTTGGGTGCCATTCAGTCCTTGAAGATCACCACAAATCTGCATCAAAAAGCTTACACTGGAGATCTTCAAGTAACTTCAAAGGGAAAGCCAGTCTCTTCTTCTCATCAACAGATGGCAAATCAGAATTGTGAGTAAGAACTGTCCACCTTCAGTTTGGCATTGATACCATTCTCCCACCTTAAACTCCTCCTAGCTGTTCAGGAACAGAAGACTGAATTTATATTGCTTAATTAAAAAGGGCCAGGGATTGATCCATGTCCAAATGGCTCTGGCTGGCTCATGTCCACACCACTTACAGTTACCACCCTCCCTGGCAGATTAGCTTGGAGAGAGCTTGCTGAGGTGGTGCCTGGGTCTTGAGGAAGAGTGTGGATGACTAGGGCTCTAGCACTTCTTTAATTTAACAATCTGAACACAGCCAAAGAGGATCAGAAAAAGCCTTTCAGTCCCAGTAAGGAAAGTTAAGGCAAGCTCTGCTTGCAGAGGTTTATTTGTAACCCAGCTTCAGAGAGAACTGTACCTGGACTAATAACAGCATAATACCATCCTGGACCAGCTAAGGGGCTATTAAAGCTTCTATAAAGTGGATGGATCCCAGCTTCATCCTTTGAGGAAGGAGCACCTAGAAAGGGGCTTCCTATGGGCCTTGGTTAACCTTGTGCAAAGCTGGTGGAGGAAGAGCAGAGTATACCTGCTTCAGAGCAAGTCTGGCAGCTGAGCAGCAGAGACCTGAGTCTGCAGGGAATGAATCATAACCAGTTTCTGAGGAGGATGAACCAGCCAGGAAGGAAGGCTCAATCTTGCTGGGGAAAGGAACGTACCTCCTCTTTTTTCTCTCTTTCACAACAAGAATATGGAGTTCCAGGGTAAGGAAGAGCTGAAGAACAGGAAATTTCCTTGTCTCTGGATAATTTTTTTTTCTTCTGCTTCACTGTCTTGTACTTCCTTTCCTTCTCCCTGACCTTATTTGGGATCATCCCTTCATTTGTGTGAGTATGTGCAACAAAACTTGTCAGCACTTTCAGTCATCCACTAACCTGTTGTTTTACTGCACACCCACTTTCTATTTTCTGAGCTACATGGACATCAACCTGCATTGTTGCTGCACATACTTCATGATCTTCCTTTAATTTAAGGATATGTATTTTTCCCTACATGGCCACTAGTTGCTCTCTTCCCTTATATAGTTGTGAGATGAGTAAAGAAATAGTTTTTTCTGGTTATTGATGCTTTAAATATGTTGGCAGACTAAATCTGGTCACAGTCTGTGAATTTAAAGGGTCTGGCTTATAGTCTGACAGCATGGTCCAGAATGCTTGTGTGTTTCTCTTAAAGTAATGAAAATAAAGCAGTTTACATATGGCTTTTGGTTGGGTGGGTTTTTTTTTTAATAGTTTTAGGGAAAATCAGTTTGTGACGCTTGGAGTCCTTTGATTCTTCTCTGCGAGGATGCACAGGGTATATTCATTCTTGCATTTAATGCTAAATGTGAAAAGATTGAATCTAAGCAGTAAATTCTTATTTTCTAATCAATCCCTTTACAAGTTGAATATCTAAAAAAAACCAAGTATCACTGCTTAATTTGGGACTAAGAAGGGTGTTGCATTTAGCAGAGATTTTTATGTTTCCATTGCTCACAATAAAAGCAGTTATGAAGAGCTCTTATGATGGGACACAATTATGTTTTGCATTAAAATAAGGCACAGTGGGGGGCTGAATTCAGCCTGTTTGCTTGTTAGAAAAAGCTGGAATTTCTTAAGCTGTTCTAAACACCCTGAATTTGGAAGTCAAGTAAAATCTTGCCAGTGAAGTCATCTTAGCAATAGAGAAATGAAAGACTTTCAGTATAAATACTTCTCAGTGTATTAGGTATCTTGGAAACTCTTTCTTCTGCTAATAGAACATTCATGTAGCATGTCTAGGAATTTTTTGTCTGGCTTGGCAATTAAGACAGCTTGGGCCAAACTAAATGTATTGAGGTTCTTTTCAAGAGTGAAAGCACCTTATTTTCTGTCCTACTTCTAGGCTGGAGAAATTAAGTTTTTTGGTGTCTCTGCATTTATAGTGCTTTTCCCTTTTGTCATGCTAATTGAAAGCACCGGTCTTTAATCCTTGTTCTAGGAAGTTTCTTGCTATTTGCTTTACATGGCAGCGCTCCACTGTCATATTCAGGTCATCAAAGACCTCCAAAGATGTGTTTTACAAGAGGATAAAGGAAGCATTCTCTCCATGGCCAGAACATGGGACCATTCTTGTGGTGGTAAATAATCTTTGCTCTCACAAAAGAAAATAAAGGTTTTTTGGCCTTGGTATGCTGCTTTGGGTTTTTTAAAATCTAGCTAAATTTAAATACTCAAATCCTTTCTTGCTAATCCACCACTCCATGGTGGATTAGCCAATCCACCTTTCTAAGGAAAGGTCCCTGTTTCTGTGGAAGACAAAAATTTTCTTGTACAGATTAAATAGTTCTGCCTTTAATCTACTATTACTTGAATAATTCTTACAGCATCAGCTTTAATCTACTTCAACTTCTTGTAATTTTATTTTACAGTGACTAATTTGCAGAACAAGCATACCTTCCCCTGTTTTCTCTCAAGGGCATTAACTAATCTAGTTAACAAACTAATCTAGGTCTAGAGAAAACAAATAGAACAAGTGAACAGCAAGACTGAACAAGAATTCATGTTCCATGTGAACATGGTTCTCTTGGGTTTTCCCCTAGAGAGAATGGAGCTTTTTCTCAGAATCCCAAAGTTCTTGGTTTTGTCATTGCTCAGTTAGGTACAGGCAACAGTGAAAACCAGAACAAGCTGGAGGTTACACAAATAGATTTCAGAAGTCTCAATGTGTCTTCAATGAAGGACCTCGAAGCAAATTTATTAAATGAAAGGCTGACTTGGCAGGAAGTTCTAATCCTTTTGAAAAATACTTCTAAAAAAAGGAATATCAGAGAATGAAGGTTCAAACTGCCTACATTGCAGTATACAAATTAGTAAGCAAGTCACCTGGTAGTCTCCTTGTCCCTGGTACATGGAACTAATGTTTTCTGCCTCAGGGGTATGTACAGTACCCTAAGTCCTGATAGAGTGCTTCCATTTAAAAAAAGTTTTGTTTGTTTTGTTTTTGTTTATTTGGGTTTTGTTTTGTTGGATTTTTTTGTTTTGTTTTGTTTTTAATCCAGCACGGAAAGATCTGGCTAGTATAGTATAGAAATATGTGACTTTGGTAGGTCTTAGCAGTACTTTTTTGAAGAATAGTGCTACAAATATTCATTCTTTTGAGGTTAGATAGAGTGGTGAGTTTACAGAGCTTCTGAAAGAGCACTGGTGGAAAGGCCAATATGTAAAATGCTGCCCAGTAGACTGCAATAGTCATTAATTATGAAATAAAGCTTCAACAAAATGAAACAAAATATAGCAATTCTTATTTTAAGTTCATTGATATTTACCTAGGAGGGCAAAAAAGCCAAAAAACTCTAATTATCTTAACGTGGCACCCACTGCAAGTCTGTGCTAAGTCTTTTGAACTGAGAATACACTCTAACAGGCAGCTGGGGTAGTGAAACTGTTTTCTGGAGTGTTTATAGGAACCAATTATATGCAATTTGTTTAAATTAGTGGTGAGCAGTTCTACATTAACAATTGTCTTAGTGCTAGTAAGTAGGAGTGTCTGGAATGTGGCACTTTGCATACTCAACTTGTATCTGCACTTTCAGCACATTCAATGCTTTCATAGCAATAGGATGGAGCTGAATCTTTTCTGCTCAGATATTTTTACAAGCTCTTATTTTTTTTTTTTTTGTTTTGTTCTGGGTAAAGTGTTACCACTCTTTCTACAAGATAATTAATTAGCTGTTGCTCGTGTATTTCCTGTAATAACCCTCTTTAAAGGCACCATTTCTGTCAGAATATCCCATGGCTCATGACTAGGCAGATTGTTCTTGCCCCAAGATGCATTACCTAATTAGGGATTATCCTGTTGCACAGCACTTTAAGCTGTATTTCCTTTTCTTAGCCCACAGAGAGCACAGAATCACAGAACAGTTGGGGTTGGAAGGGACCTCTAGAGATCATCTAACCCCCCTGCTAAAACAGGTTCTTTTAGAGTGGATTGCACAGGATCGTGTCCAGTCAGGTTTTGAATACCTCCAGAGACACAAACATGAGCATGGGAAAATTATTTTTGTCAGTGCTGTGACCTCTACTGCAGTCCATCTACTTATTCTCCTTTTTCTCCTTTCCTCTCTCTCCCCATCCTCCTTTCAAACAAATTTATTAGAGAAAGAGTGAAAATCCTGCTTTACAGCACTGAGTGGGGAGATTTTCCACCTGGGGATGGGATTTGTAGCAAAGTTTCCTCACCACTCTCTCTGCTTCTGTGGGTACAGCACACAGCTCCTGTCAGTTCACATCCTTTGCTGTAGTGCAGAGCCTCAGCAGCACTGTGTGTTTCCCTGTATTTTAAACTCTAATGGATTTAAAGAAGCCTGAGAGCTTGGACACTTCTGCTGTGCTCCATAAGAGAGCTCATGGTCTTGCTCCTGTTTTCCTTTAGTGCCAAGAGGAAGTAACCAGTGACAGTTTTCAACAAAATGAAAGCTGTCACCTTAGTGGCAGTGAACATCTTTTGAGTGGCCCCATCACCTGACGAGTTTCAGTGTGGAGATGTTTCCTAACAGGAGAATCCTTTTCCTTAGGAGCAAAGAGGTTTTGCACTTTGAGTTTATGGTACTCTGGGGCAAATACTGCCCTTCTGAGAACAAGATCCACTCAGAACAAATTAGGGTGTATTTGGATAACAGATGGGGAGAGAAAAGGCTTCTGAAGTTTCTCCAGAGAGAGCACAAGGTCTGCTCGCTGTACCATCCAGCCTGTGTGCAGAGGGATTTGTGTGAGTGGAGTAGAGGGAGGAAAGAACAAAGCCAATAAATCCGCTGGTAGGCAGACGTTCAGCAAAGGAGCTTCACATTTTGTGGCTGAGAATCAAAATTTTTGGGTCTTATTACTGGAAGAATCAAAATTTTTTGAGTCTTATTCTCTTCTTCAAAATGTGATAAAAAGATTTGATTTTGTTTTATTATAAAGAGCCCTTCTTCTCTTCTGTATACTATACTGACAGTATTCACTGTATATTCCTCTCCCTTCCTGCTTTTCCAGGCTCATGGGTACCATGAGACTTTTAATACTTACTAAAAGACATTTTTTTTGGTTTTTTTTTTTTTTTGGTTCTTTTTCATCATGCACTTCAGTTGTGTCCACTCAACTTTGCTTCATTTTTGACAATACGGTAATGAAGGTTTAAAAAGATAATGTCTAAACAGATGCCAATTAGTCATATTTATGATGGATGCACAAAGAGCTCTTAGAGAACAATTTTAGTATTACTTCTCTGATATTTCATAGTTTGGCGTGTTCAAAAAAGCACAAAGGATTTTTCAGTGAATGCTGGTTCAATTAGATTTTTGGGCTTTTTGCAGACAATTTTTAGTTCAAAGATTCTAGTGATAATCTGAGAAATAAATAGGTTAATAGATTATACAAATTCTCATTCTGCTGTTAACAGATCTCAAAATGTTCTTAAGGGTGTGGTGTAATTTTAATGGTGGGATAAGACTCATGGCCTGTCATGGAATATCAACTGTGTTACTAAAATTTCCATTTGTTTGGGAGCTTTCAGCTTCAGACCAAAGGTCTTTTAAGTAAGTGTTAACACTTCCCTTGACTTGGATGAGTCTTGGGGAGAAAATTTCCCTATAATTATTTAGTGAATGGGATCTATTTAGTTAGCAAGAATATGAAATAGAAGATGCTACTTGCCTGTTTTGTTTTTATGGTTTATATTACCATTCAATTTGTTAACCAGCCTTTCTCAACTGTATAGTTTTATCAATGCCTTTCAGTATGTTGAGAGGTTTAATGATGACCTCAGTCATTCAAAAATCATATTAAGTCAATAATAGCAGGCTCAAGGCCTGTCTGTGTCTCAGACTTTACCTAATGAAGATGCTAACTACAAATTCACTGTTTTTGAGATGAATTGTTCCTGCAAATAATCCAGTTATTTGATTTATCCTTGTGAAACTAAGAAATTATTGTATCTTAGTGAATTCTATTCTATTCTATTCTATCTATTCTATTCTATTCTATCTATTCTATTCTATTCTATTCATTACTATTTTAACCTATGATTTTCTATTTACATAAATGGGAAAATACCTCAGTAGGAGATAATGAAAGTATTTCATCTTAGCAAAGTCTTTTAAAAGCTAGAAATTGCTCACTATTTACTCTAGCTAACCTTGATCCTGTGTAAATTTCTTTATTATTTTTCATCAGTCTTTGTAAATGTTCCAGAGGTAACAGGAAAGTAATGCTTCATTTGTCTTTTCAGTGGCTGGTTCTCTCTTATAAACTAAGTAGGTCACAGTACCTATAGGAGTGGAGGGACTAGAGTTGTGGTCATATAGCTCTGCACTTTTAGAACCAAAACTGAAAACCTATCTTGTTTGGCATACTTTTTCAGGGATAAAAATTATTTAGAAAAATGTCATCATACAATTAAAATAGAGTTTTAGATGATCACTCTTCTTCATCCCAGCACCCCCCAGTAGTTACTGCTTTCTGTCCAAATTCAGGTTCTCCCAAATGCAGTGACAAAAGGTAAGATTTTATTATTGAGTCCTCTGCTTTGGCAGAGTGTTGCCATGGTCATGAAAAAAAAAAGCACAAAAATTACATGCTGACTGTGCCAGATACATCAGAAGAAAATCCCTGTACAATAATGTGCACTCATTCAAGTTGTGCTATTCATATGGTAAAGCTGAGATTATACTTTATTTCTGCACTTGGCATGCCAAGGACAAAGTAGTGCTTAGCTCATTCTCTACCTCATCTTCCTGCAGAGTGGCTGGCACAAACTTATTTCTTCTATTCTGGGCATCGAGAGATGTCCAGGAGGTTGATTCTTGACAAGGTGGGAAAAGCCAAGTCTCTGCTGTTTCTGCAGCAGCCAGAAGGCTAGAGGCAGAGCCATGGGCTGCAGGATGCAGAATAATACTGAGTTTCTTCCAGTTAGAACAAATCCATCTCTGGTGTTGCATGGAGTGCTGCAATTCTGCTGATTAAAAAAGCACCTAATTCACAGATTCCTAATGGCATGTGGGATACAATTGCAAAGCCAGTACTCTGCTTTAATATGGATACCAATTAAAGTTGACAACTCAGCCTAATTTTTTTGTAATATTTTTCAAAGTGTTATTAGACACTTTCTGCTCCTCATTTGTCTCTGTGCTGTAATGGCGAGTTCTATTTAAATGGCAATTAAAGTTTCCTGTTTCCCTCATTTCCTCTGCTCAGTTGACAATGTACACCACTTTGAAGTGTTGCAGAAGTTAAAATAACAAGTTACAGAATGTTGCTTAAAATATTTGACAAATAGTGACTTTTAATGGCCCCTACTTGTGAGTTTAAGCAGGTTAATGAATGGTGAGGGATTTTAGTGTCTTTCAGAATTTAAGCTATAATTCACATGGAGTTGCTAACATACAATATTTACACAAGTGAAAACAATATTATTACCTGTTGTACTGCACTCTGAGCATCTGTTCCAAGATGGATGTGGTTGATATCCAAGTGACTTGAACACAGCACGTGCAACGTGGGCAGAAATCAGCTGTTTATGTTGGGTGAGGGCAACTTCAGAAATTGACAAAGTGGGGGATCAAAGAACCCCCTCCTGCCTGTTGCATAGATGGGATCACTCCTTTTTCTAGTATTTCTGGTTTTTTTTTTTTTTCAGATCAGTTCCTTGACTATGGTTATGACACAAAGCTAATGCATGGCGATTTGATGTAAATAAACATCTTCACTGCAGACATGTGTTCCTTGTCTGGATGGCTGAGATGGCAGTGGGAGAACAAAGGAAAGAAGTCATGCCCCAGTTCCTTTGGCTGCAACCTTGCCTCTATGAGCACGTGAAAGAAAATTGCCCAGGAGTCAAAAGCATGTCTCTATCTGATGTGGGCACAATGCTGACAATTCTCCTAGGTTTAAGCTGCTGGATCTGCAGCAAGATATCAACAGCCTCAGGAGAAAAATTAGCCACACCCTTACCATAGAGAGTGTCTCGGCTGATGAAAAGTGAAAGGGTTTCTTTCACATCAGTAATGCTGTGGAGATTTTCTTCTGTCACAACAGCACTTACTTCCTAGAAGGACTGCCACATAATATAATATCTGAAACAAGTGCATTGCCTATTTTTTCTGTATGAATAGAAGTAATCAAAAGAGCTCAGGAATATTTTGTAACTGTAGTGATTTTAAGGAGAAAAGGGTAGAAGTTTTTGGCAGGTT
Source organism: Serinus canaria (assembly GCF_022539315.1). Lineage (NCBI taxonomy): Eukaryota > Metazoa > Chordata > Aves > Passeriformes > Fringillidae > Serinus > Serinus canaria. The sequence goes on along the minus strand of NC_066313.1, from coordinate 77,070,068 downwards.
CCATTGATCATTCCTAGCATTTTGATATTTTTGAGAGGGGAGAAAGTGTAAAGGTAATTAGTGCTATGGAAACTATAAGATGTAGTAGTTTTCCTCTCCCCCCCACCCCCCCTTTAAAATTAGGTCAATTTAAATGCTTTCATTAGGTGGTGTGCTGAAGGCTCCAAGAGAACAGGGCAAGTGCCAGGAGCTCTGTATTCCTTTGGTTACTATGTAATATACAGAAATTTCAGTTTGCAGCATGCAGTTTTTTTTCAGTTGCATTGTAGAAAATACAGCCAGTAAAAATGAATTGATTTAATTTGTTGTATCCATCCATGATCACAAATTATTATGCAGGTGCTATTTATTATGTCCAAAATTTCTGTGGGCTAAAGTAGTCTTACTAACCTCTATCTGTTTAGAAATAAGAAAAAGACTAGAAAAGCATAATGATTTAACATTTTTGTATAATACTCTTTCTAAGAACACAAACTTATTTCTCAATGGCTTAACCTTAAAACTGTTCTTTGCTCACTAGCTTTAATACTCTGGCATTCAGATAGCTGAAAAAAATGTAAAGAGCTCCCAGGGATAGGAGGCAAGTTAAACCTGGTGCATGTAAGCATAGTGCTTGTTTTCAGCTTGTTTTTGTTGCTGCTTGATGATATTTGTCAATACGTCATTAAAACAAACAAATAAATTAAAATTCATTAAAAGGAGCTGCAAAATCAAGCATTAAAATGTTAGGTCTAATTGACTTTAGAAAGCTGTAATGCTTCAACTAGCTCAGCAGGATTAAATCCTGTAGTTTTGAAGGGTGTTGTACCAGGGAGGAGTAAGTGGCCTGGGTGTAAAGCAACCTTTGGTGTATAGAGTGGGTAACTTTCTTCTTAACTGCTCCATTATATGAATTTTGTTCTAGTAGAGCTTTAATTACTTGACTGCCTATAGGTTATTTTCTTTGCCTTCACTGCCTGAGCGTGGAGCTTTGCCTGAGCTCTGGAGCCACACGGTAGGCTCCTGGTAGAGTACCTCACAGGCAGCTTGGGAAAGGGGTTTGGAGCAACCAGAGAGAAAATCCTCCTTACTCACCAATCAAAATCCTGGGCTGAAGCAAGCACAGCACAGCCAGAGATTTTAGCTGCTAAATTCTAGTAAGTCTATTAGAAAAGCACAGTCTGAGGTTTTCTGTAGTGCTTTTACAGGCGTCTGGATGCACTAGACCTTTTCAGAGGATTGACTGAGAGTTTTTTTAAATATGGGCAAGATGTTTCCAGACAGCTCAAGCTGACAATAATAAGTCTCAGGAGGACTTATTAGCTCAGGTGTGATTAGAAATCAAGCTGTCTCTGTGTGCTTGTGCTGCACCGTGGCCAAGTGAATAATGTTTCCTATTACGTGGTGTACTGAAGAGTGCACTACATAAACATCCAAGTGGCTACCATCAAAGCTGTCTAGACCTTCTGAAACTGGTGCTCATCTGGAACTGGAAAACCGTTGATGAATGCAAACTGATGCCATCTTTTCACTGGTGTGAGCTTAACTTTCCACATGCAAATGTAGCTAATGTAGGTGCCAGTTCCTTACCAGGATTTCAGTGTCCAAACCCTTTTCAGGCTCGAGGATTGCCACCTGTTAAACTACAGAGGCTCTGAGGACTTTGAGAAATGGTTGCAGTTGCAATTGAATTTACAGCTTCTCTTTTAAAGTGACAAAAGTATGCAGGATTCATAGTTTATTTCTTCCCAGATTTTCTTTATCTTTCTGTTGTTTCCTGCTTTACCACTTACATGTCAACACTACCAGGCACAGTATTTTCTTAGTGGCAAAACTTTATGCTCTATTTTTATGAACTAAAGCATAAAGTTTCACCACAAAGAAAATGAACTATGGTGACCATGTTATTTGAAGCTATAAGAGGCTAATAAAAAATGAAAGGTGCCGTTTCACTGCAGAAGCAGATGGGGTTTATTTATGACACTGGCTATGGCTTATTAGTTTGTGCTTTCTACCCCCTAACAGGAAGTCTTTATGGAAGGCTTATTTTATCATAGTATCATAGAGTCATAGACTTATAGAGTTGTAGAATAATAGAGTTTGCTGAGTTGGAAGGGACCCTTCAGGATTGAGTTCCAGCTCCTGGCCCTGCACAGCACCATCCCCAAGGGACACACCATGTCCTGAAAGTGTTGTCCAAACACCTCATGAGTACTGACCACTTCCCTGAGGAGCCTGTTCCAGTGCCCCACCACTCTCTGGGTGAAAAAGCTCTCTCTGACATCCAGCCTAAACTTTCCCTGACTCAGCTTCACTCCATGTCCTGGAGTCCTGTTGCTGGCTATGAGAGATCTGTACCCACCCCTCTGATTCCCTTCTTGAGGAAGTTGTGGGCTGCACTGAGGTCTCCACTCAGTCTCCTCCAGGATGAACAAAGAGACCTCAACTGCTCCTTGTAAGGCATCTTCTCCAGATCCTTCACCATCCCTGTGGCCCTGCTTTGGATACTCTCTAATAGCTTAGTACCTAATTGCTTAGTGTTTGTCAAATGTGAGTAAGCACCTGTGTATCAGAGCACTGGGAGAAAATCAGTGTAACCACAGCAGTTTACCTTTGTGCACTTTCTGAAATGAAGCCTCTCTTTTTTCCTCTCTTGTTCTTTTTAGAAGCGTTACACAAACACACCCAGGACATTATATTGAAGTCCTGAAATTAAATCTTTTTTTTTAACTACTGCTTTTAAAAAATGGCTCAGTGCTCAGATATTTCGCTTTGAGCAAAATACAGCATTCAAAATTCTGCCTGAATTATTGTAAAGAAAATGTAACCAATTTGATACAGCTTTTCTCATGGCAGCATTTGGCAGTTTGCACAATGCACATTTATGGAAGAAAGAATACATGCCTCTGGAACCACAGGAGAAGGGAAAGGAGAGCTTTTAGTTTTGCCTCACACATGGATGTATATTGTTTTGTGTTGCTTCCCTATTGTTTTTTATTCTTTGTCTTCACTGTCTGTGAAGTAGGGACATGTGCTGGAGAGTCTGCTCCTTGAGCTGTGGGTGCCAGGAAGGCACTGAGGAAGGTGGAGTGAAGGTGAGATGAGGGCAGGTGGTTTGACCTTGGAAACCAGGTGGTTTTGTCTTGTGCTGGAAGTTTCAGATTGTTGCAAGGGCTCAGTGATTGGGAAGATGGCTCATGTGGAATTACTCATGTTTGACTGGGTAGAAAGCTCTGATGAAGGTTTGAGAAGGGGGTGGTAGGTTGGAAAGGCATTGTCATATGCAGTAGCTTGGCAGGTAAAGAGGCCAATTGGGTCCTTCCTGTCATGTTGAAAGTGTTCTTCCTTACTTTGACTCCACTGGGAGAAGGGATGGGTGGGGTGGTCTCATGTGGCTGCTGGGTGAAAGGGGCCAAGATGTGAGCTGAGACTGCCCCATGAAATGAACATTTGGCAGCCCCAGTCACAACCTGAAACACATCATTTGTCGTTCAAGCTTTCACAGGTGAAGGTGAAACAACAGCATGGCAGACCCAAGTTCTTCTGCAGGGTCAGAAATTGTGACCTCAACTCTCCTACCTCAGTCCTCCTGCAATGCCCGGTTTCCAGTGTCAGAAAATATGTCCCAGCCAGTGTGGCAAACATGAAAATCTAGTCTGAGTTCACTACAGCTCTTACACTCCAGCCTGGATGGCAACTGTGTTTTTGGCCTTGTGACACCAGCTGTGTAGGTGAGCCAGAGCAGGTCTCCCATCTGTGCCTCGATCTGTGACATCCTGGCTCCCTTCCTGTATCCTGATCTCAGTAGTTTGAACTCAGGCTAAGGGCATGTAGGGGATATATAAAACTGCCCCCGAGAACGACTTCCAAAAGCTTTGATTAACCAGTTTGGAGCCTTATCTTCTAGATATTTTCTGGGGAAGTGGGTGGAAGAAGAGGACTAACTGGGGGAAGTGTTCTATTTCATTCTCTGCCTGCTTAAATAAAGATGAAGCTGGCAAATTCTTTTTTCACTCCTATTACTGTTTTTCTCTTTTTGCTCATAACTCCCAAGCAATGTGAAATAAAATGTTACAGTTTCAAAGGAAAATTGGATTATACTCACTTGGAGGGAGGGAAGGAAGAAGAAAACAGGCTTTATATTTTGACAGAATTCAATCCAGACTTTAAAAAAATAAAATGAATAATTTTGCAATATTTTGTAAGACTGTGTTTTCTAAAGACACAGCTAATCAGATATGCATGCAAATTTAACACGGGTTGCCAACTCTCATGAATTTTTTTTTTCTTTTCTTTTTTTTTTTTTTTTTGCTACAATTATGCGGCGTAAAAATTGGCCTCTTGTGAGAAGTTGCTGACAGCTCAGCAGTTCTGCTTCAGTGCTGGCTGCAGAGGGTGGGATGGCTGCCAGTGCAGGAAAGTGGAAGATGGCTTTGGACTGGCATGCAGGATGCTTCCAGTGGAGGCAGGTGTTGCATATCCTGCACCAGTTTCTGCTGTCCCAGGAGTGACAACCTGTGTGGCAAGCCAAGAAGCTGCATCTCCTCAGCCGTCCTTCCCCATTACACAGGGTGAAGTGAGCAAAAGAGAAGCAGAGCAGAAACTGTAGCAGGTGCCCAGAATCTCTGTATTTCCCCATTTTAAGAACAGTTTGGGAATAATATTTGTAATAATAATAATAATTTTGCTTGTGGGCTATAATCTTGGCAATGCTATGTGTGTGTATAGATATACACACCCCTGTGTAATTTGATAAAATTTGCGACTTGAAAGAAAATGGGAGGCAATAAGCATTTTAGAGTATTTCTCCATTACTGTGATATTTAAGTGCTAAAGAGGAAGCTATATTTTTATTAATTTGGTCCCTATTTTATTTGAATTTTGTACAAAATACCCAATTACCACTTCTAAATATCAGTCTATTGCTATTAAAAATCTTATGCACTAGTTTATTGCATTTAGAAGAGAGATATGGTGTAGTTCATTTTTCTGTTATATTCTCACATATGCTCTTGTTTATTTCAAGACAAGAACAAATCTTAGTTACACAGTATTATTACCTGTGGTAAGGTCTAATGAATGGCTATGTAAGCCAGCAAAGTCTGTACAGAGATTTGGTCAATACAGTGGTTTGGTTTGTGCCTAACAGTGTCTGGAAGACAGACCTTCATGGCCTCACTGGTCTCATTACAGGGTTCCACTTGGTTCCATGGTCAGACTGGGAACTGCAAATATGAAGAATTTAATGAGATTCTATGTGCCATCCCCTGTGCACATGTAGAGCTCTATGGCAGAAGGTAGTTTTTGTGGTGCTCTACAGCTTGATTATGCACTGGTGCCTTTGAGCACAATACAGGTACATGGTTTGACATGCCAAGAGGTGCAATTAAAAGGTGAGCTTTCAGGTTAGCTGTTCATAGGAATTGAAAAAGAAGGGTGAGCCTTATTGAATTTACTTTTTTAAGTGTGTACAGCATGTTAGACAGCCGGCTGAAATGAACAATCTTGTTGATTTTTACCAGTCTGCAAATAAATGAGAGTGAGAGCTAGGTGCTAAACAACCTGGGGTAATGAATGCTGGGGTGACTCCTGTGCTGCTGTGACAGTGTGAGGCCTCTTGCAGTTGTGCAGGGCACAAATACCAAATCTGATCTGTCTGCCTATTGCACTCTTGTTTTGCACAGTTGTCAATTGCACGAGTCACGGGATGAGGGCCGGCAGCTGGAACGGTGTGTGGGCTGGAGACGTGCCACAAGGACCTGGAGCAGATTTGCTTTATTGCCATGTGGCAGTGTCACCTTCCCCAGGATGACAAGTCCGTTCCCCGAGTCGGTGGGGTGGAGGCTGGGTGTGTAGTGCGGCGTCTGTGGCCCCGTGCTCCGCTCCAGGCTGGCAGCCCACGCTACGCCCAGCCCGGAGCTGCTACGCCTCCTGAGCCTCTGCCTAATAGGGAACATCCCATTATGTGAAGCTTTTTGGGTGTTGCAGGGGAGCGTTGTCACATGTTGTAACTGAAATGGTGAGATTTGTTGCTCGAGCTATAATTCCCAAAGTGTGAATGTTTTGAAGCACTAATTTTAACTTAAAGACCAAAGATTTGAAGACTATTTTTAAACTTAAAGGCTTGATTCTCTGTGCTAGGAGACTAAAGATGGATACAGTCAAAGGATGTTATAAATACAGTGTGCCTATTCTAACTCGCTTTCTATTTTGATCACGTAATGAGTATTCAACCTGAGTGATTTGTATTGTAAGGGAATGTTGACTTCTTTTGCAAGTTATAATTGAAATTAAAAAGGGAGAGATGTAAAACCTCAACTTTGGAGTAGATGAGTGGTTACATTATGGCTTGAAAAGGATAATGGTCCAGAAAAGGATGTCTGGTACTGCAGCCTTTGTACATATTTCAGAGGGGTCTTTGAGGCCAGACAGCATATCAAAGCTGATGAATACAAAATGGACCACTTCTGGTTTTGCTATGAAATCATTAATATTTGACACTAAGTGTGTGTCGCGTCAAGACTGTAGCTCGTATTTTTCATTTTCGCATACAGAAGAGAAGCAGAATTATTTTAATTTCATGTCAATTACACCATATTTTTCATCCTTAGAATTTTATGGTCCAATTTCAATTGTATATAGCCACTTGGATTTGTGCTCAAGGACAGAACAGAGCTCAGTGAAGCTGTTTTATCTCCTGCTGTAGGTAGCTTGAATCTTTTCAGAACATGATTATCTATAGAGGTAGTTAAAAAAACCCTATTGTTTTTAATGATTATTGGGGAATAATAATGAAAAGTAAATATGGAATTCAAACTCATGGATGGACATACCGCAGATCAGATGAACTGTGCTTGTAATCATCAAAAGACACATTCAGTTAAAGCTGTGTCAAATTAACTTTAATTTTGAATTGTGAGTATTCAACTTCTGATACATTCTTGCAATGAGCAGCTCATTAAATATCTGTAGGAGAGGATGCAAATGCATAAAACATGCTTAAAAGAATTTTGAACAATGAATGCATTTATGGAAAACATGTTCTGTTCCTAGGCAATTCTTGTTGAGTAATAAGTGCTAAATTTGACTTAATTGCTGGCTATTATTATTCCTTACTGTTTCACGTGGTAAAACCATTGAAAATGACCCAGTTTTGTGAATTGAGGATTAAATGAAAAGACAGTGAAATAGCAAGGATGATTTATTTCATTTTGTTCTGAGAAAAGCTTTCTAATCCACTGCGTAAAAATGAGGTGAATTCAAAATATCTTGGTAAACCTTCTCTGAAGAACAGAAACTTTAATATATTGTAATGGTATGAGATTAAATGGAGCAGTACAGTTGGTATGTGCAGCCAGCAGTGAGAGAGTGACCCTTGCTCTGATTTTTTACCCAGGACACCTCATTTGATCCAGCTCTAGCTGGGCAGTGGTCATTAGGTCTAACTAAGATTAGTCTGGTTGGACAGGCATGGCAAAAGAATTAGGCTGTATTTAGGTAGTGAGTATGTCTCCCAGTGTTTTGCTAGTTCTTTGATCCATGGACATGGGCAGGTGTGAATGGGCATGTACAAGACACAGAAAAGCTGTCGCTGCATACAATACCTGTGGCTCACTTACCATTTTCCTCCCATAGGAAAATGACACACATCTCTTATTGTGCTTAAGCAAAGCACTGCATTTGTGGACTAGGGAAAGGTGACTGACCACTATCTTATCTTTCACTGTTGCTCTTTTCAACATGAAATGCATTAAAGATTATTAATGTTTAATGTGACATCCTAATAAACAAATATATTAATAATATAATTATGGCACATAACATTATATGCTATACATTATAATGTTAGCCATGTAATCTTTTTTCCTAAAATAGGAACTTTATATTGCCCAACTAGCTGTTATGATTTCTCAGAAAGAGGCATATGTGTTGTAAGAGAAGATTGGAATAAATGTGACGTGAAGTGGAAGGTGAACCCCATCTCTGGTGTTGATGCAATTCACTGAGAAAAACTTTACTGTAGAAGATTTCATTCTACCAGAATGATCAAATTTGCAAAATCCTTACAAAATTCAAACTATGAGATATCTTGGTGCTCAGTGAATGTAATCTTTAAAAATAGGGATTAGGGCCTTGAACCTGATATTGCATGGAAAATGCATGTAATCCAAAACCAAATCTGATAATCAAGATGGGTATGGAGATGTACTCCATTAAGCTGTCTCACCTGCTGTTCACTCTTCTGTAGAGACTGAGTTGCTGTTCTGCAGCTGAGTGGTGATGGAAGTGCAAACATTCTAGGGAAGTGCAGGCTTCACCAGCTGAGAAGTAAATGACACAGTTTCATTGTAGTTAGAAAAATCAAGTGAAGTCTACTGTCACCATTTCTCCAGACAGACCAATATGCAGCTCTTTGTGCTGCTGGTCTGTGTGTGTGCACACACATGCTCACACACGTGTACACACATTTTTGCATTTATATCTGCATCATCTTTTCACAGCCAGTCTGGAAGGCAATATGAAGAATTTAATGAGATTCTATGTGCCATCCCCAATGCACATGTAGAGCTCTATGGCAGAAGGTAGTTTTTATGGTGCTCTACAGCTTGATTATGCACTGGTGCCTTTGAGCACAATACCTGTACATGGTTTGACATGTCAAGAGGTGCAATTAAAAGGTGAGCTTTCAGATTAGTTGTTCATAGGAATTGAAAGAGGGGGGTGAGCCTTATTGAATTTACATTTGTAAGTGTGTACAACTGCAGATTTGATAGAAATGAATTTAGTTATAATTAAAATGGTCTTTCTATAGCATTTTCTGTTCATGCAATTAGAAAAAGAAGGCTAACCTTTGTGTGAGTCTTTCTTGAAGAATGGCTTCCTTAGGGAGAAACTGAAATCCCTGTTTTAACTCCCAGGCTTAATTACAGCTGCATGTAGCCTACATGGCAGACCTCTCCTTTTTGTCTGCCTTTCTTTTTGCATTAATTGTTGGAAAAGATGTCTTCTTTATATGGTTAGGTGAAAAGTCATAGAACAGAGCAGCAACCCTCCACAGCTGAGACATTTCTAGAAAACAAATAAATAGGATTACAGTAAGTAGTTATCAGAAAGGCTGAAGCTCTGGTTTTGAGTTTTAAAACCCTGCATTTTTCTTAAATGCAGGGATCTTGACGGGCAGTGTGCCATGATTTTGACTTTGATTTAATATAATCTGGAATAAGTAGTCTAAATCAGGGAAGAGTCATGACTGTTAGAGTAACATGCAGCTGACATAAGCAAAGAGACCTTTCAGACTGTGGGTTGGAGCCCTTAACCACAGATGAAATAATTTCTCTGTTAATGCCTTAACCTTATGTCCCTTACATGACTTGTATAAAAACTTGCAGCATACTAATATTTTAGATGCATTATGAAAATGCTTTTGTGTATTTCTTTTGCTTTATTCATTAGAAAACATTGTTATGTAGCCAAGTTAAGTTCACAACAAGTCCTGTTTGCTTTTATATTAACAGAAGCTTTTATTGATTATTTTGTAAATAAGGACCTGATTCTCTTTGCCGTTGTCTCTTGCTGATTTAATTCCCTAAGAGACGGTGAAAATAATCACCTCCTGAGAGAGTGGAAGAGAGCCACACCTGCACACATGAAATCATCCATGGAAGCTGCTTTAAAAATTGCTCACTAGATGACAGGCTCAAAGATGTGATAAATACCGATTTAGGGTTTTTTTTTTTTTATATATGAATGTGTAACTCAGGTGTGTTCATTTCCCTCTCTCCTGAAGTTACAGTTAATGAGGTACTTCTGAGAGAAGGCAGTTCTGGTGCTGCAGAAGAGCTGCATTTACTACATCTGAGGGGGAGGTGAGATTCATAAGCTGTGATTCATGGTGTGACTCTTGGGGATGGCGCTGTGCAGGGCCGGGAGCTGGACTCGATGATCCTTGTGGGTGCCTTCCAACTCAGCCTATTCTGTGATCCTGTGATTACTGACTGGCACAGTGTGGAGGGGGAAGGAGAAGACCAATTAATTTTTTTTTTTTTTTTTTGAGGGCTCCAAGTGCATGTGATGTGTATGTGGGCAATGAAGTCCAGGCCAGTTGCTGACTGTAGTCACCCACTGTGTGCTGAGCTCCCAGGCTGCCCCTGGAGGTTATGCAAGCTCCATCCTTGGAGATATTATATATATAGCTGGACAATGCCCTGAGAAACCTGGCATGGTATTGGAGCTCACCCTGCTATGTGGGGGAAGTTGGTCCAGAAACCTTCTGAGGTGCCTTTCAGTCCAGATTGTTCTATGGTCCTGTTTTGTGACCAGCAGCTGATTGCTGCTCAGCTGTCCTGCAGCAGTAGCACAGTCTCCTCCCTGTGGGCAGCACCCTGTGTTCCCACAGCCAGAGGGGTTCTGCAGCGACAACCTGGCACACAGCCTCAGCCATGGGACCACTGAGAGTGTGGAGCACACTAGAAGTCCAATGTGAATTTCAACTTAAGTACAGCCTCTTCCTTCTAGTAAATGGTTGGTGCTGGTGCTATGCTGCTGAGATGTGAGCTGGATCTTAGCATGACTTGGAAAAATCTCAGGATTTTCCAAAATGCTGCCAGAGTGTCATAGTTCTGACAGGTCATTTTTCCCAACAGACAGTGCTGGAATGTAATTTTCTACTTTTTTTTTTTTTTTCTTTTTAATCCCATTCTTAGTAATTGGAAACAGTAGGACACAATTTGATCTTTCTTTCATCTAGAAAACTCTCATGCATTGGTTACCACTGCACTATGTTAGTCAAATAACTGGTTGTACTTAGAACTTTTTTTAAAGTATCAGGCATAGGTATTGTTCCCCATTGAGTTCATTTAAACTGTATTTTATTTGAAATAAATATTCAGGACTGGTTTCTCCACTTGGCTCTCAGATGAATATAAATATGGTTCTGTTGCAAAGTGTTCTTTGCCTCAGGCCCTGTTTTTTATAATATTACACTTTCAATATAAATAATTCAACAGGTTGACATATCAAGAGATGCTGACAGTTTTGGCCATCGGACACTAAGAAAATTAAAAAAAAAATTAAATAAGGCACTTCCAAGTGTGGGACTTTTTTTAATTTACATTTAGGGGTCAGGTGGCATTTGGGTGATAAGATTCTCTTCCTTTTATGAAATCTGTTGAAATTTCCCTTTTTCCCTTTACAGAGAATTCCTAAGTTCAGTTAAATTGTACAAGAAGTATTTTGCCTTAATTTTTTTTAAAACATCATCTACATATCAGATTCTATGAAGTAGCTACATCTCCATCATAGTTTATTTTTTTTTTAAATAACATGATGATGCAGGCAATAGAATGAAAGCACTACTTACTTAATACTAACAATTTTGTATGAAAGCCTTTTGTTTTTAGCACATAATAGTATTCTTCTGTGTTTAAATTCCTTTTTATTTCTCAGCACAGTGGTTTATTTTGAACAAGATATCCAGCCTCATACAGATGTGTTCAATGCATATCTGTAGGCAGAAGTCTTCCAGGCTAGTATTTAGATAATATGGATGCAGATAGCAACAGTTTAAGTCACACTATGTGTGCTCACTAGAAAATCAGATGAATTTGAAAATATAACATTAAAATTTTAAAAGTATTGGGGAGTATAGATAACAGTACCTTTGCATCTATGCCCACTTCAGTATAGCTGAAGTATAAGGGGGAGAGATCCTAAAGGATAAAGGATATTGCAAACTTGGTCATGTCTTCACATCTCAAGAAGGTGATCTGAAGAAGGTTCATTCTGTGCAGCACCACATAAAAAGTCTGCTGAACTTTATAACAGATCCTTAAAATTTCTCTGGATTTCACTTCAAGTTTGTGAACCACAAGTAATTCACTAGATCTGGGGATTTGCATGTTGAATTGCAGGTCTGTAATCTGCTAATAGCTTTCGCTTTATGGTTGGCAAAATATTTACAGAAATTGCCAATGTCTGCAAGAACACTTTGATACTTTGCCATGGAAATATACTTAATGCAGCATGTTAGATTGTTTTGTTTGTTTTCATGGATTATTTGTTCACAGAAGATAGGGAATATCAACCCAGTTTTGTAAGAAACTGAACTCTTACTGACATTCATAGGAGTAAAAGTCACTCAGTACTTTATAACACTCAGTATCTTGCAATATCACAGTTTATGTTGTTGGAATAAAATATGACAGGATAAATTGAAGGGGATTTAAACAGTGTATGCCATTACCATTCTTGTGTTGGAAAGAGGAGTGGTGAGCAAAGCTTAATGCAGTGAAGCCAAAGCTTGGTTTCAAGCACAGCTGTTAGTAGTTCTGATGATAAAGCTGTCCAAAGAATGGCAATTCTCACTGGCAAATACTTGCCTGCTTGTCAGAGACTTGCTGCTTGACTAAGTTGTCTAGCAGTCTTCATGACCAGGCTGGAAAATGTTAGACTCAGGATCATCACTGCATATGTTTCCTTTACAGATTCAAGGATTGGAATTTAAAGGACTGGTATGGTGTTGTCATAGAAGCTCATCAGGATGAGAAAGCCAGGGTTGGGAATACAATATGTGGGAGAAGTACATGGTTTTAATTACATATAATTGCAGTGTGATTTACTGTGTACTACAACTAGGACATGACATTCTCAAGCAGTAGGCAATATTTACAGTATCCTTTTGGGATGCTTATTTACTGGCTCTTTGAAGCTTGTAGATTTTTCTCAACATGAGTATTCTGTAATGTTGTAATAGTAGAATACTCATTTAACATGGTAGCTAATAGAATTTACATTTTATTTTAAAAATTGGAATGCTCCATAAGTCATACCATAATTCTGTAAATGTCTTGATCTGAATTGTGGGAGCCAAACACAGATCAAACACTAGAATTCTTAATGTTGCAGTGGGGTATTTTGGTGTTTGCAATTTGTGAAGGTTTGTTATTGTGTTGGATTGTATTTTTGAATCAAAATAACAAAAAATAAATTCAAACCACAACCAGTCCCCCAAAAACCCGCTTTCTAATGACTCTGAGACTGAACCTGCATGCATAGGCAAAAAGAAATTCAGAGATTTGGGGAACACAGCATCTTCTGTGTCTGAAGAGTACAGTAAATCCAGCTGTTCAGAAAATCCTTGTACAAAAGCAGACAAAAAGGTGAATTACCACCAATCCACTACTGTTAATGTGGATTGTTGTATGGTTTGTAGCAAATTTTCCAATGTAAACATCAGAAATCATGCTGGATGTAACACGAAGGACGGCAGCTGGCACAGCAGAGACAAAGTATTTTCCTGCTACTTCTGTAGATTTACTGGAGGGTTGGGATAAACCAAGCATCTCTCTTACATCCCCCACTACAATATGAGGAGGACACCTTTCTACCTCAGAGTGGTATTGAAGGGATAAATATGTGCTGGATGATATGCTCAGAAGTGATGCAACATTTTGCTGTATTTATACCATGACTTTTGCAAAGTCTTTTGGTTTTGACTTGGGTAGGATAGTGCCATTTTAATATAGACAAATGCTAATAATTTGTTAAAGTAAATAAATGCTAATAATTTATTAAAGTAAATGGGTTTGGGTACAGGTTTTTGAGGACTTCAGCTTCTTGCCTTCACACCAGAGTGTGCATATTAAAAAAAAAATAAATAAAATATTGCCACAGCTGTGAAGTAACTTGTGGCTGGGAGCCACATTGATTGCTTGACAAGGAGGAACAATGCCTCAGGGGTTTCTGTGCATCACATGTATGTTTTGTGAAACCTGTTTCTGGAACTACTGCTGTGCTATATTTCTGTGACTAAAGAAAGCTACAAAGAAAACATGACAGAAGTCAGCACTGCTATTGGAAACCCACTGGAGTGTAAAGGATCAGAGTATTGTATGGATATCCCTATACTAATATCGTGTTATGAGTTATGGATCTCATTTTAGAGTAAAATGTGCCTACGCGGGTCATTTAGCAACCTTAATCTCATTTTATAAAAGAGTAATTTATAAACGTCACAATCTCCGAAGAAATGAAATGGCTTTGTGTTCACTTTGTTTATACAGGGCTCACTCACAGCCAAAGCATTGCATGCATTGTAATTTATTAGTGTTGTGTTCATTATTCTCTCTAATTTAAGCTCATAACTGAACATTGCCAACAGTCTTTACAGAGATAAGAAGGAAAGTCTGAAAATGATACATATATAAATACATATATATATACATATATATGATATATACATATATAAATATTATTTTCCCAGTGCCTTATTCCAGTTGTTTCAGGGTCTGAATGTCTCTGAGTGTTTCTTCTCAAAGCTCATGCTACTTTAAAATTTATTGACAGGCACAGCATATTTCAGGTGCATTGCAGGTACTTTGCCTGCATTTCCTTGAGGTCATGCAAAGTTGCAAACATCAGAATTAATTTGATTACATACATACTGCTTATGTTTTAAATATTCTTAGCAGTAATCTGTCTATTTCAGTGGCAATAGCCAAATGCCTGTGATTCTAAATGTGTAACTCCTAGCATTCTATGACATATTCAAAACTCATGGAGGGCGTATTATACCCACTGTTTTTTAAACTGGCATAATGCTTAGTACACTGTTAATTTATTTCAGTTATTTAAAGGCTTCTGCCATTAAGCATGTTTCCTATTACTGATGTTTAGCCTATATATTCAGTAACCAACACTTTGCAATTACTAGGAGTTTTTTGTTTCTAATTGACACATATTTTTCCAAATACTTATACAATCTAAATTCCTAATTTTAGTTCATTCCTTTCAATTGCTTCATTAACATTTGGAATAATGCTAAATATTGTATCCTTACACAGGGTTGAACAATGTCAAAGCAACTCTTTAAGTTAACAAATTCATGCTGCTGAAGCACTGGCTTACACAGCAGGCCACTAAGCAAAGCATGTGCATTACTCTGCTTATTTAGTTTCAGACACAATTTCCTTTCTGGAAAACAATATATTTCTTATTTTAATCTTACCTATTGCTGTAGCTGCTGTTGCTCCCTTTTTTAATATTTTCATTTGTATTGTATTGTCTGGTCAAAGTCAGGCTTTGTTGCTAGCAGTCTTTTGCAACTGTATACTTAAATAGTATCCCTCACTCATTCATTATTTTATTATCCATGAAAAATTGCAGCCTGTTTTCTTTATCCACTCGCTGCTGTGTCTATCATACATCCCCATTCTTTGGAAAAAGGATGAATGCCAGGTGTGTTTCCATCTTCCCCATCTTCTCTTTCTGCAGAGAAAGGTCAAACAAGTATCTGCTGTAGGGTCGATGCTGCTTGCTTTTGAGGAAATGACCAGCAATTAGCCAGGTGCACGAGCATCGATTTTGGTGGGGCCACACAGATGGATTGTAAAGCTGAAGTTCTTCACTGGGCTCAAAGCTAGCTTAACTCAGGCTGCTCTATACACCTCTACCTGTGGAAACCTGATTGTATTTCTTAAAAGTGTGACAGGAGTGCCAAGGAATGTTTGGAAATGTGCAGGTATAGCATAATACCTGGTTTATGAGGCCTGAAAGCCCCTTCTCTGTTCTTGTAGTTTTCCACACTCAGGCTTTTTAAATATTTCTTTTGGAGAAGAGGCGAATATATCCAGTAAACCAAAAAATGTGTTTATGTCCATGTGGGTGTATATAAAATCTTGAATCTGTCATTTGTTTCCAAAGAAGAAAAGAATCTGCCATAGAAACCCTGATAGTAATAAGACTGAAGATTGTGATTTCTCTACAGAAAGTTGTAGAACTATGGAGGCATAAATCTGTGTTATAGATTAAAAAGACCATTTTGGAGTCTGCAACTGCAATAGCAGTAGTTTCTTTGCATCAAAAAAAAATTCTATATTAAAGGGGCCTTTTGGTAGCTTTTAGGATACTTGGCTTTTTTGTGTAACAGCTTCATTTCAACAGCTGTAATTTCTGAAAAAAGAAAAAAGAAAACTCATAGCTATTTTCCTAATTCAGAGTCTGACAAGAAATATGATGACACTTGTGATTTTTACCTTCCACAGAAGGGAAAAGAGAGACAAAGAAATCACAAAAGTAGCTTGAGCTTAAAACCTGGCTTTGGCTTGGCTGTGTCTGTTGGTGAAGATCAATAATGCCAAGAGGATTTTTTCTGCCTTCCTGCTTTCTGCCTATCTCAGCATTTATAGACAGCAGTTCATGCATTTCCTTCTTCACTTGTAGGTAATCAGAACAAGTAATGTAGAAATGCTTTGATCTGTAGAGCCAAAGTGCTCAGAAAGAAGAACAAAGGTGGATCTTTGTCTGCTTATGGCTTCATTTCAGTATTACTCAGGTACCTCACACAGCATAAAAAGTGCATGTCAGTGACAATTACTGTCTCCACTTCCCAAATAGTAACAGACCTATACAATTCTTTTGATTTCCTTGGGGACAGTAGCTTTTACGATTTTCTGTGAAGGTTGATGATTTTTTTTCTTTTCTCAGAGTTAGTTCCAGCCCTGAGTGTGATGCCAAGAAAGAGTTCTAATGCTTTTATGAATTTCACTGTAGAGAATGGCAGCCCTATTGCTGTAGTAGGATACAGGTGTTCTGGAGGATCATGTGAAGTTGATTTCATGACACTCAGCTTTTAAAGAAGAGGTTTTGCTACTATGGAATTTAACTCATCATTTAACAGGGCAGGCAGGTAGTGATGCTCTTAATCACGTGCTGTTGATTTCTCTGTTGTGACTGAAGGAGTTCCTTTAAAGATTAGAAGCATCATAAAGAGACAGGTGGATTGTAAAGGCTGCTGAAAACTATAGCTATGTGAATAATTGAGGACTTCACATCTGAGGCCATCAAAGCTCAGCTTTCGTTTGATGAGATCAAGTCCAACCTTCTTTAAACCCAGGAAAGTGGAAGGTGTTTTTATTGTAGTGGTTCCAGTTAGATTTTTAGAAGCAGACATAAATTCAGGTGAACAGCCTAGTTAGTAAAGGTCTTCATGATCTCAGGGCAGGCATTCATTGAGGAGAATGCTATTATGGAAGAATTTGTTCACTCTGTCTGCTTTTCTCCTTGCTGGCATAGTTTTAGTCTTCCTAAAATTCACTTCTTCAGAAGATTAAACTAGCAATGCAAAGTATATTGACCAGGAAACAGTTGCTTGCAGGTTTCCGTGAACCATGCTAGGCTTTATTCATGTGTGTGTTTTGGAGACAATGTTTCATACTCAGGAAGGCTGGTCACCTCAGCCTGGTAAATGCAAGAGCTTCCAGTAGGAATGGGGACATTGCAATCATGGACAATTCTGCAGTGCAGCACCCTCTTTCTAGGTTTTCTTGTGGATGAGCTGAAAGAGAGGAAAATAATACTCCATTTGGAGGCTTATATTTATTGTATTATTCTTGACAGAAGAATGCATTTTGGTTCAGTGAGGGATCTGAAGGGAGTTTCATCTCTCCCACTCAATTAATGATAGCCCCTGAGTTGTAATAAAGTGCTTACTGTAGATCTCTTACTCTGGCAAAGTCCTGGCATGCCACTGAAGGCTCCAAGACAGACTAGTGCAGAAGCTATTTGCTCCAAATTCATGCTTACTGTTCAACTCCCCTGTTCAATGTTGCTTCATTCCTTCTGTGTACTGCCAAAGAAGCATGAAAGTCTTGAAAGCAGAGTGAAGAATTTAAGCAGTGCTGTGGATGAGTTTCATATGTACTGAGGGCATATGCAAAATGATCATAAGCATGACAAGGTTGGCTGAATTAAGCATTCTGAATTAATTTATCATCTGTCTGATTCCTCTTACAGCCTTGGAATGTTTGCTTTCTCACAGCAAATAATTGTAGCTGCCACAGTTTTACTGTTTTATTTTCAATCCTCTGTGGCTAGTCAGAAAAAAAAAATCAACATGTTCTTTCCCTTTTCTTGTGTGTGTCTATGCCTTTGGCTCAGGGAGTATGTTGCAACAAAGAACTTCACTGAGTCACAGCAACATGATGGTTGCCTCATGACAGTGTGACACAACATTTTGTAAAAGCACAGGTGGTATGGTACCTTCTCATTTTGAGTACCACCTGGCTAAGAATCCATTTCTGACATTTTACTCATTGCAGCCCAGTTTTTCCTACTGGAATAAAACCAAAGTGCAGCCTAGTGCAGACAGTGTCCAAGGAGCCACCATCAACAGCAGGGGAAAAATCAAGGGCTAAGCATGGAAAGCAATGATTAAGCATAAGGAGCCAGTCAAAAAGGTGCACACATTGCTTATGCTTCAAAATATGTCCCTATTCTAGGCCATGGTTTGATTTGTAAAATACAGGTGTTGTGTCTTGTGTTTATTTCTTAAAATAAACAAAAGAGAACTAGACATTTGATAGCTCTTGCCCCTGGCTGATTGTGGATCTATTGATACCTGCCTCTCTCAATGCTCACTTCTGCTTCCTTGTTCCTCTGCTCCCCAGACCTTTGCTGGTGTTCATGTTGGAGGTGTGGATGGCTTGAATGAATGTCAGAAACCCAGACTTCTGTCTTGGACACACAAAGCTTTATGATTTTACTTCTCTAAGAGCACCCTCTGGCCATGAGTTGCTTCTAGAACAAATGTCTATTACCTACTCATTTGACCAGGAGCTGTACACATGCATTTAAAACCCCTCCTGCTTGCCAAGGCACATCCTCCTGTAATATGGGATTCAGGTGGCAGGCATAGCTGCTTTAATGACATTAACTCTTTTTCTGAGAGCAAGTAATCTATTCTAGGACTTTTACTTGCTATTACTGTTAAGAATGTGTCAGAATTTTCACTGCAGAGACATTTCATGTTTTGATGGCAAATAATTTTCATCTGTCTGAAATTTGGTGTGCTAGCTCAGCCCTTATTTAGACATCTAAATAAGCAGACTGGTTTTATCAAAATATTCATCATACTAAATTCAGCACACTATAAAAGTAGAAACCATTACACCAGGACTTGGTTTTCATCACTTTTGGAAATGTGGCACTTACATTTGATTTAGAAAGATGACTCTGACAGTCATATTTTAAAAATTAGAAGACTTTAAGATTTAAAAAAATTATTAGAACTACATAATAATATGTAGTTCAGAGCTCCTGTGTCAAGAAGACACCATCTTAAGATAATCTATTCTATGAGCAGGCATGTCTTTTACTATGGCTGGTTTTATTGCAATGACCTGGCTTTTATTTATTTAATTTTTTTTAAACGTTAAAAAACTGGTTGCTCCTGCACTTGAAATAGATTTTTTTTCCTACCTCTTTCTAAGCTGTGTCAAATGTTCTACATTACAACCTGCACTGTCAAAACATCATCAGTGTCTTGACACAGTTTTAAAATGGGAAGTCTCAGCAGCTGAATGCAGATTGGCAGTGCAAGTGATGCTATCTGGGGACAAAGAAGTTAAAGAGATAGGTTGAGGAATTTCAGTAACATAATTCTGAGCTGGGTTCAAGACAAAAATGAGGAATTTAACTAATTTTCTAGGTTCTAGCTGATACATGCTAGTTTGCTTGGATCGAGGGGGTCTTTGAATTGTTGTCAGCACATCTCAGGAAGTCTTTGAGGCTACAATGAGTGCTGCAAAGCTGTCCCGTGGAAGCAATCAGATTTGTCTTTGCTGGCATCTCCACTCTAATATCACACAGCAAACACTCCAGGTCTTAAGTGATACCCCAAAGCCTCAAACTCTGTTGTGCTGCTGGCTGAAATGAAAAAACATGGAGTAAGACATAGAGGTAAGAAAGACAAAGAGTAAGATCCAAATAGTAAGATCCCCTAAGAGGGTCTAGGAATGACTTTTGGAGACTTCTCATAGCACGCTGTGAAAGTTGCTGGTTTTTTACATTTCAATTCGAATGGAACAGAAAGAGTCAAATGAAATAGTCACAGGTACAAAATGGTAGAATAAGTTTATGCCTTCAAACGTCTCTCAGGCTAGCAATTAGATCATCATTCAGGGAACCACAGGCTGTAAAAATGAGATTTTAGCTTAGACCAAATCTACCTGGAAACACAGTGACATCCTAATTACAACAACATATCATAGTCATAGTAAAACAGCTTAATTTTAATGATTAAGTATGAAAAGATGGACTTTGTCCTTCAGCAGCGTTCTTCTGACAATGACTCATCCTCAGTTCCCAGATGCAGGCACAAAGGACACCCTCTTCATCCCAGAAGTGGCATCTTTAGAGAAACTAAGGGAGATTTAACACAAAAGGGGCTGACTGCTTGCTAAAGTTTATTGACATCTTTCAGCTTATATAAACGTTATCCTTTTGATAAGTTAATAAATTTAGACATCTCATGTCTTTCTTTCCTGCAGTGCTTGTCTTACATGACTTTGGTTTATTTGCCCTGTTCTGCAATTAATGGTTTAGGTAATTGTCTTATGTGGATTGCTTCATTTCATTCCAGAGCTCATTTGGTGAGTAGTTTTACTTTGCTACTCATTTGAGAATCATCATTTCTCTTCTCTCTATAACTCAATGACGCTCAGTGTGTCCCTCCTCTGATGGTAGGCACTCTGCTTGGTGGTTCAGGAGAAATGTCAAGGTTTGACAGCAATTCTTTTGCCCTGGCTTGTTAGGAACTGCTAGTTAGACTTAAAAAAAAAAAAAAAAAAAAAAAAAACATAGCCTTCTTAAGCTCATTCTCTGCAAGTTCTAGCTATGTTGGTTTGTAGTGCTGAAGCAGGTCAAAGGGCTGTGCCAAGTATATGTAGGAAGGTGTGGGAACATTGCTTTAGAAATATTGAGTCAGACAGAGTAGTGAAAGCTGGCAGAGTGTGCCAGAAGTAAAGGCAAGGTAACTGAACAGGAAAAGTTCGTCTGCTTAACGTGATTGCTCTCTGTTGGACTTGCTTTGCTGTGGCTGAGGAGAGGAGCCTAATAAGCACATAGTGGTTGCCTCAGTGTGCTTAAAAGAAGGACACCATATGGTTAATATACCAGAAATAGTCTGTAGCTTCAAAGTCTTTCATTATTTCTACTCAAAGAAACTAAAAATTAGAAAGTCATCCTGTACAAGCATTTTGAAGAAGTGAAGGAAACAAGAGAAGCATGCAGTTGTAGTATTTCTTTTGCTTATCTTTATTAATTTTTATTTTTTTTATAAAGGGGATCCTGGCCCATATGTAAGGAGTTGTATGTATAAGAGCTTGACCTGCCTGTCTTATACCTACCTGTATAAGAGCTTACCTTACCTTGTAAGATGCCCTGGAGATTGCTGGTTCAACTTCCCTTTAAGGCCTGCCAGCTCTTTGTTTTTCATATAAATGGCCAAAATGAAGTGTCAGTCAAATGGAACAGATATGTCAAATTTTGTTGGTTTTCCTGTCCTTTTCATGAGGAAAAAAAAAAAAAAAAGGAGAAAACCTTGGATGTTTTACTTGTTTTATCATTTTAGCAGCTGGGATTGCTTAATCACACAGCCATACTTTACTAGAGTCTCCATATGGCATATGAATGTAGGAAAAGCAAAATACATCACATGCTTTCTCCTCTGTAATTTATAGACTAGAACATAATGGAGGGGGTCAAAAGGATCAACAGAATAGATATTTCAGCTGGAAGGGACCTACAGCCACCATCTATCTAGTCCTTCTGCCTGACCAGTTTGGGGCTGACCAAAAGCTGAAGCATGTTCTAAAGTGCATTGTTCAAATGTGTCTTAAATGCTGACAGTTTTGGGCCATCAACCACCTCTCTGGGAATCCCATCCCAGAGTCTGAGCACCCTCTCAGGAAAGAAGTGCTTCCTAGTGTCCAGTCTAAAGTTCCATATGTGCAGCTCTGAACCATTCCCACATGTTCTGAGTACCAGGGAGAAGAGGTCAGCACCTCTTCTCCATTTCCCCTCCACAGGAAACTGTAGTGAGCAGTGAAGTCTTCCTTCAGCCTCCTTTTCTCCAAAGTAGACCAGCCTAGGAGGGCTTTAGCCTTCCAGCCCTGTTTCTCCAGCTTTATTGTCCTCCTTTGGAAGCATTCTGTGGCCTTCACATCCTTCTTAATTTGTGAGACCCTGGGCTTTGATTGATTTTCTTTTCCCAAAGGTTGCATCTTTCTGTTTTTTTCCTTTCATCACCTTCCCTTCACTCTTCTGACTTGTCCTTGTTCTAGCTTTTTTATTTTATTGTGTAGACATGGCTGCACTCATTTTCACACAGTAGCTGTTGATCTAATGGTGTTACTGGAAGGTGAGAAGCTGAAACAATGAGCAGTGTGTCACTTGCAGCTTTGGCCTCATTTCTTTTTAATTCTTTCCTTACATCTGAGTGAAAATCACTCAGAGAAATTTGAAGTGGACACACCTGTGCCTTTTCTCAACCTATTTGCACATGTGAAGGTGACTGAGAAAGTCTGGACTTGGCTTCCAGTTCCCACCTTCCCACCTCAGCTTATGATTGTTCAGGTGCACATAGTCTGTGGATCCATTCTGCACACCAAGGCTGGGAAATATTCTGTGTTCAAGACAATTTTTTCAGCAAAAGTGCACAACTGCTGCATCTGAGAGCTGTGGCAGATGTACAGGGACCTAAAGCCAAAGTAGGCTTTGGCAGTTCTTAAAATGACTTTGCCTCTGAGAGCAAGTGTTTGTGAAACTGTGTCCTGACTCAGAGAAACACACAGACAGACAGACAGACAGACAGACACATACACACACAAGCACACACAAATGTCCCTCAGTTCCCTACCACCCCTTCTACTGTGCTCCCCAGAGCAGGTATTTGGGGGCACCTCCTTTTGGCAGGTAGGACCAGCCCTCCTGCTCTGCACATCTGAGCTCCAGCTGCCTGAGCAGCGTGGTCTTTCCCCACACATCCTGCTCTGAGGCTTTCCAGCGAGCTTCAAAGTGTTCCACCATGGAAACCAGAGTTTTTAAAGAGATTGTGGAGTGATAAGGAGTAGCAGGACTTAATGCCATTACCCAGGGAAAGAAATATTTTTGGCAAAACATTCCTAGAATGTTTTTCATACTACTGTAAAGCATTTGTTTAATAAGAACTTTTTTCATCTATGATAATATTTTTTCTTTTGCTTGGACTTGGGCTTTAATATCTGTCCTTGATACCTTTCCATTCATTGTTTCCTTTAAGCAAGGACTTTATATTCTGGAACTACTAATGTCATAATTAGTCAAAATAATATTAATTG
The DNA here is from genome assembly GCF_022539315.1 of Serinus canaria. Lineage (NCBI taxonomy): Eukaryota > Metazoa > Chordata > Aves > Passeriformes > Fringillidae > Serinus > Serinus canaria. The sequence continues at coordinate 77,046,936 of NC_066313.1, read as the reverse complement.
TCTTCCTAGATACTGTTGCAGTGACATATACATAGTTTTTTTAAGAACAGCTCCCTGCATGAGGGAAGTAAAAGAGCTGAGATAACCTTTTCTATGTTGCTGGTTTTTTTTCTCTGGTGATTCTTGAATATTTGTACACTTAGCAGGGTTGTCTGGTTTCTAAAACAGTTTCTTCATGTATAAAATTAAACTTTTTTTTTTGTATTTTTAAATATTTTTTCCTTAAAAGAGAATTAATAAAACATCTCATAAATTATGACCAAATTAAATTGTTTTTGTGGTAGAGTTGTTAATAGTAGGAACACATAAAAAAAAGGTGAAGAAATGCAAAGACATTCAGTGTTCAGACAATGGTTTCTGCTGTGTATTCTCAGAACAGATGCAGGCTCATAGCAGATTTTTCTGCAGGTTGATGGCAGGAGATCAGTAGGCAAAAGTAATATATCACCTTCATATTTTGCCTTGGTCACCTGAAGCATGTGTTGATAAAGACAACCTTAAAATGTATTCCCTTCTGTGGTTTTTCCTTCCTTCCATTTACTTTTTTTCTCAATTTTCCTGATAGAAAATAACGTCTCTTTGAAATCCTCACAATTTCTTAAAGATCTGCCTTAAAAACTGCCTACTGACTGTGTTAATATAAAAGAAATATCTATCTTAGCTGCTGATAAAGTGGTTTTTAAAAGTGTTTCTCACTGTGATATCTAAATGAAACTTGATTTGGAAAATTACCAAGATTCATTGGCATCTGAAAAGTGACAATAATGGTTTTAGATACTGTGAGATAGCATGATTTCATGAGATTTACAGAGAGTCACAAATGTAAGTCACTTGAGAAACAATTCAGAAAGGAATTGTTTCTGAGCATTTGATATCAAGCTACTCATGTTTATAGAATTTTTCTGATTAGCCGAACTTAAATTCCCGAGATATGAAATACTGAAGATGTGATAGTTTCAGTTTATAACAGTGAACAAGGAAAATATGGAAAAAATCCTAAACTGACTGTACTGCTTTGAAATTTTGACTATTAGCTCTTCTCTCCACTCTGTGCTCCAGGTCTGTGTGATCAAGGGCTGGCTGTGGGTTTCAGAGCAGCAGGACCTTCCTGGCTCTTTAGAGGAGGTTCCTTGGTTACCCTGGACTGAAATTCTTCCCAAGATGGAGCTAGTCAGTTGGGGGATCATGATCACACTCTGCAGAATCCCTGCTCTGCTGAAGTCACCAACAGAAGGATCCCCATGCTCTTGGGGTCAAAAACTCACCAATACCTGACAATGGGGCTGAGTCCCAGTGCTGGCCAACATTTATTGCTGTTCATGTAGGTTAACTATAAACAAGGCTTGCCTTTTCAGAAAGAGTAAAATCTGTTCAGTTTGAAGCATTAACAGCAAAATCCCTTGCTGCTCAACAACGACAGTAAAAAAACTACGTACAATATTTACTATAATGTTTTTCTGATTAGCCTTGCAAATTTAATTAATTTCTTTGTAATGATTAAGTAGGTTTAAATATTCTTTAGGTTTTGAGAGAATATTCTTTCTGTTTCTTGTATCTGTCAATGTTCAGGCCTGGCAAGTACTTTTAAGATCAAGTTATGGTGTCAGAGAGACATAGAGAAGTACTTTAACTATGGAGTTTCATTAGTATTCTTTCCAGAGGTTAAGCTTTCCAACTGTTTGTTAGTCTCAAATTCAAAGCCACATTTAAATATAGATTCTAGTGACAGAAGTGACTGTATATATTGCACACACATACACATCTATTTAAACTCACATAAATGTAGTTTAAGAGATGAAGAGACCCCTGTTATTTGTTATCTACAGTTCTGTCCTTGCATCACTGGTATATTGTCAGAGTATTGTCAGAGCAAGTCTACTAGAAATGGTTAGTACCAGAACAGGCTTTCAAAAGAAGTGTTTTAGGAGATTTCTTTCACTGTGTATTATGTACTTTTTTAGTTTCATGGGGGATCCTGTTAAAATGCAGTAAGTATGTCCATGTGTTTTTGGAAATGGGATAACTTAGGAGATGGGAACTAAATGGATGATAGAAAAGGCAGCTGTTAATAGAAGAAGATTTTGAAGAAAAAAAATCATATTTGTTGGCCCTAAATTAGGGCATTGTCTGTTGGTACAAAATTTCATGAAGTATTTAAAAGTATTTGGTATACTAGAGAGTTTTGGTTTGGGGTTTTTCCCCCAAAATGCAGTCAATCTGCCCATGTAAACAAATTCACAGTCGAGAAATGAATGGACTCAATGCATTGTGATGTCTTTCTTTGTTTCATCCAAACGTGTTTTATAACTTCTGCATTTCTGAAATTAATTTCCAAATGTTTTTCAGTCCGTCTATACATAGTTGGGTTTTTCCCCCCTCTCAGGTTCTTTCTTGTTCTGTCAGGGAAACTAAGGTTTATACCAAGATCCAGTATAAATTAATCCTATTTTATTTGACAATGAAATCTCTGATTTCTCATTAACTATCCATCTGTGGTTTTGCTTCTCTTAGTTTAAATGGGAGTAGAAATGGGACTCAGCTATGCAAGTTTTTAATCATTGGGAGATGATAGATACAGTGATTATCATCTTGCTTCACCATTATGTTTTGTTTTTCAGAAGTGTAAGCAATAAAATAAAATTCTAGTTATGGAAATTTTCTAATATTTGTAACAAGGTATAGAAATTTATATATTGTTACACATAATCAAGTTTCAGTCCTAGAAGAAACTTCATAAGGTTTACTGGAAATAATTTAAAGTTAATCCCATAAGCAAACAAATATGCCCTCAAAGTGGTTTGCAATGAAGTCTAAATTAAATCATAATAAAATAAAATAATTTGTAACATTCTTGATGACTTGCCAAAGCACTTACCTGAAAAGGAAGGGGAGAGAGACTTTTTTTTTTCCAGATAAAATATAAGTTATGTGAGGACATGTTGTTACCAAGCAATTACAGAATTTCACCTAGAAATTCCGTACCAAAATTTCAGTTCCTTAAAAGATAAATAAAAGAAACAGGACATGGATATTTCAGGCATTTTTTTTCAAGGCTGTCTGATGCCTATAATTCTTTCTCTCGGAATTAACTCCCACTGCTCTTGTTCCAGGTGGAATGAAACCTTTCCTTCATTAGGAGAAGATTGTTGGTTGTCAGCACTACCATTACCTGCACATACTGAGGGCTGTTAAAAACAAACAATGCCAAATCATGTTTGCACTAATACTGCTTTGCCAGGAGCTTCTATAAGTAGTAAAGCAAGAGAGGCTTTCTCCAAAAAACAAACATGCAATGTGTTTATAAGTTAGTTTGGGCTTCAGCAGGAAAGTCTGCTAATGTTCAAAATTGAAATCAGTTTAAGAATTAATCTAGTGTTAAATAGTTGAATAGCTGATTTTTCTAGTGCCCACCTGTGAACAAAAGAAGCAGCCAGCAATTTTTCTTTTGGCAAAGACATTGGAGGTGTGCTCAAATCAAAATAAGAAAAGGATTTTTAATGCCATTTTGTAAGTTTTGCTTTTGAACAAGGGTGTGATGGGAAAAGAGCTGTTGACTGGTGAGACATGAGAGCCACTAGAACAATCTTTGGGAAACGAGAACAGGAGTTTGGGGCATTGATGTGGTTGAAGAGGGTACACTTGTCAGCTCAGTTTTTCACCTCCCATCATCTTACCAGCAGCTTTCAGCTGACTGCCTGGCTGATGGCTGATGTCTAGGCCAGTAGAGAGATCTCGAGAAAATCTGCCTTTTCTCTGTCTTGGCTGCACAGAGCTGTGTGATGCTGGTGATGGAAAGCAGAAGAATTTGCATAGCTCTCTGTCCAGTGTCTGCCAAACATTTTACTGGCTCCCAGTGGCCATCTGCAGGGCTGTGAATTACTAATGAGGTTTATCCAGATCTTCTTCCTCCCTCTTATTTTTTGCATTACCTTAGGAGATACACAAGAAACATGTAGGAGAGAGATGGTTTTCCCTGTAGTAGGGAGGATTTCCTGATACAGGGTGTAAAACAAGGATGGAACCGTGTGGGGAAACTTTCCACAAAAGGACTGAGGCTGGGCCAGCAGCACAGCACTACAGATTGGTCTTGTGGCCATTCAGCTTGTTCTACTTTCAGTGCGGGTTTTTATAATCTGTCACTCCTCTGAAGGTTTTTTCCCCTTGTGTTTTTTTTTATGGAGGCAAGGGAAGGGAAGAATAAGTTGGGTTGTATCTCTTCTGACTTCTTTTCTGGTAGTAAAAAGATTCCACAGAATGTCCTAAGAATAATAAGCATATACACCTTTGACGTGTTAATACAACTTATATTAGCAAAGCAAAGTGATATTTTGAATAGAATAGAATAGAATAGAATAGAATAGAATAGAATAGAATAGAATAGAATAGAATAGAATAGAATATTTCAGTTGGAAGGTACCTACAGCAATCATCTAGTCCAATTCAGAGATAATCAAAAGTTAAAGCGCGTTCCTAAGGGCATTGTCCAAATGCCTCTTACACACTGACAGACATTGGGAATCAACCACCCCTACAGGAAGCTGTTCAGTTTTCAACCACCCTGTTGGCAAAGAAATGCTTTTTAATTTTCAGTTCAATTTTGCCATTTGAACTGTTCAACCACCCTGTTGGCAAAGAAATGCATTTTAATTTTCTGTCTAATTTTGCCATTTGAACTGTAGTGATGGGCTTCCATGGGAGATGGGCTGGTGCATCAGTGGCATGGGTTGTTCTGAGCCAGGTCTGCCCCAGTTCAGAGCTGGGGTGTCTTGCTCTGCTCCTATGAAAATATATTGGAGCTCAGGCCTTGATTCTAGAGGTTCTGGGCTCCATGAACTGACTCATCTGAGGACATACACTACTTGAATTCTAAGTGACGTGACATAAGTGAAGTGTTTTTTGCTTAAAAACATATTTTGTAGAAGCTGACTTGAAAGTGACTGAAATGAGACCTTTTTGTATATTTTCAGATGACAAGAAAAGGATAAATCAATGCAGCATGCATTTATTTTCTTAGGAGAAGTATGCATCAGGGTGTGGGCATAAGAAAGTGGGATCCAGTCTTGGTATTTGGTTTTGGAAATTTCAAAGGCTTTCGTGCCAAAAATTTTATTCAGTGTCAGGACATCCTACAAAGATCTGCAAGGGGTAAGCAGATGGATGTTCAGTGTGTTCCTTTTCCCACTCCCTTGTTGAGTTTGGACCAGTTCTATGACAATTAGCATGCACCCAGAATAACAAGCTTTAAAAAGCTGAAGGGAAGGAAGAAGTTTAAGCGTATGTTAGAATATTCTGGGTAGACATATAGAAACAAGAAGGAGGTTTTGCCTCTTTTCTTGGTCTAGACATGATAGAATTAAACCTCTAAATTTGATCTGGTAATCCTAATTTAGTTTCATAGCTGATGGAGGGAAATGGGCAATTTCAGAAAGTGTTTCATTTGACCATTTTTAGACACATTATTTGGGCTGAGCTGGATTCCTTTTTGCAAATGCTAGTTTATTTCCATTGGATAAGGAGTGATCAGGCTGGTTTGCTCAGACCTCAGTGTCTACCATCTTATTCTTGTGTTAGACCGTGTGAATTTCACCTGGATTGTAGGGGGCAGGAAAGGTGATCAATGACTTGATCAAGAAGTGTGTTTTATCATGATAATTTTGTTCTACTCCATCTCCATGTCTGTGTGACTCAACACAAGGACCAGTCAATATTTTCCTGCCTCATTCTCAACGGTAGACTGTTTCCATGCAAAAAAAACCAAACCAAACCAAACCAAACAACAACAACAGCAACAACAACAACAACAACAAAAACCCACAAAAAACCAGCAAACCAAAAAGGGAAGAGAAAAAAAGCAGCTTTAAAAGAAAAAGAGAGAGAAGATTACTAAAAAGAAAACATTGTTTTCCTTCAGTCCATGAGGAAATGTGAGATCTCATTGTCTAAAGTGATTATTTCTCAAAGGATCCTCATTAATGAGTTGAGGTAGAATAGTACCAACTTAGTGAACAATTTTGGTTCATGCACAGCACTGTGAAGGTGTGGAGGGTTGCCACACAGGACTGCTGGAGGCTGGGCAGAGTTCTACAGTGGCACATTCTCCACTTATCTTTTTCCTAAACACAGCCTTATGAGCATACTTTGTGGCACCATGGGCTGTTTCCTCTGAACAGTAACTAAATTTATACCTGGAGTCTTAGCCCCTGGGAAGGAGGTTTTCATGAGAAACTAGAGATATCTAATGCAGAAGGACCTCTAAGGAATACTGCACAATGTTCAATGTTATATCTGCACCAAAACTTAAATCCTAACACTGTGGATGCAGCAGAAGACTTTTGCCATATTATATATATATATATATAATGTAGCTATCAAATTCCAGTGTTTACTTGAAGTGTTAGGTTTTTTCTGCTGAGATTTAAACATGTTCAATGAATTGTTAATGGAATTTATTGTAGAGGGGATACGTTGCCTCACAACACAAGGTTATGCGTCCTGATTGTATATTGCAAATATTTGGGCACAATATGGTCCTGATGAACTTGTTTGCTGTTTTGTTGGGGCTTTCTCCTCCTCATTCACCTGAATTTGTGGCTCCCTCTGGGAAATGTGGGGAAAGAGGAGAGTTAGGCCTTGCAGAGCACACGCACCTGACACAAAGGTATTTTTCACAGACCACTTACTTGGTCTGTGCTCCTGGACTCTTCATCTCTTTGTGGAATCCTTTACCTTCCTGCACAAGGCCCTGCACTATCTGTCATTTACTGCTAAGACCCAGGTGGCCCAGGATGCTCAGCTATATCTTCTATTTTTTAATTCTCAAACAAGCATTTTTGACTTTGCCCCTTAATCTAGGAAGCGCTACCACATAAACTTTTTCAAAACTCTTTATGAACCAATTGAGGTGTTGTCTAAAAAAGTGCTTTTTCTTTGTGAACTATAAATTCTAGCCTCTACAGCAGAAGAGCAAACTATGGATTTATGCAACATTTCATTCAAAATTTTCTTTTGATTTTATGGCTTTTCAGTCTTTTTTATCACCCTTTATCACTATGAGTAGGAAAGTGGATATAAGATTTACTTTCTCATGCATTCTCTCACTTTAAAAAATTTGTTTACAGTTTTTTTGTTTTGGTTTTTTTTTCTTTTTTCTTTTTTTTTTTTTTTGCCTACCTCTTTGAAGTATCTCCCACTTTTACCTTAATATCTTTATTCACCATCTCTTCTGGTCTTTCTATGGCTCTACAGGCTTGGGGTGGAGGGAATTACCTGCACTCTCTGTTGCTCTTCTTCCCTTTCAGAGAACAAAACATGGTGTTCCAGTTAAGGCTGTACTGGGTCACACACAAGCTTTATAATCAAATCAAAAATTAGTTTTTTTTCAGATTGTATCCCAGCATTGCTTGTTTTATTGATTTGCAGGGTGAGCAGGTGTCTTCACTGAGCTCTTCTGCAGGATGTCAGGGTTCTTCTCTCATGAACATTTTATCTGCTATAATTTCTTCCTATTGACTACTTATTTCTGTTGCCTAAAATTAAGTACCTGTTCTCTGAAGCATAGAAATACTCACTCCTTTCCCATTACTCTTTTCTTTCTCCTTTGGTACTATTTAAAGATATAAATAATGGTATTTTACCACCTAAACTATTCAAAAATCCTGAGTTTTCTTACTGTGGTAAGTGTTTAGGGTATTCACTCTCCTTCTGTGTCTTTTTGAATAATTTCTTCACTTATGTTTTTAAAAAACACTCCTCTCAGAAGACTGGTGCAACAGTGTCCTTTTATGCTATGGTTATTCCATAAAATATGGAGAAAATTGAACTTAGTTGTTTTTTGTCACTGTTTCTTAGTGGCTTGTAGTTATTTCTTAAACGGATTTCAGCTTCTTAAAGAGGAGAAACCTGAGAATAGCTCCAAGCCCTGCATACTGTGAAATAAGCTTTTTGAGGAGAATTATATAATCTCTAATAATTTTAGAGATTATATAATTCTAATAATTTTAGAGATTAGGCATATGTCACATATTTTGCATGTGTAGCTGAAATATCTTATAATCACTTGACATTTGCAGCTCTTTCTTTTATATCCCTTAACTTTATGACTTCCTTCTCTTGGTCACTGGCTCTCAAAATGTGAGTGCTACAAGTGAACCAGGACTGCTGGTTCACTTAAAGTGGAAAATAGCTTGGTCAGCCCTTCTACCAGCTCCCTTAATGGATCTCATCTGGCCCCATAGGGTTGTGTGTGTCTAAGTGGTGGGACATTTATTTTCCATTTAATAGATCAAGAACTAAAGAAGTGGTGGCAAAAGTGTCAATCCAACATGAAAAATATAAAATTGTTTGTATAATTCAGGAAAATTTGATTTTTCAAAGGATATTGAGACCTGAGAGGTTGCTTGTTTTGTTTTCATAAACTTCCAAGATTAAATTTTAAAGTTACTGTTGTTTTACACAAGCAAAAAGAAATAGATCCTGTAGGGAGAGCTGCACCTTCTGGGAAGTGTGATCACAGGGCATGACTTGGATTGTTTGGAAGGTCTGTCTGCTAGAGCAAATATGGACTGGGACATAGGATGGAGACCATATTTACAGAAAGGAGGACTCTCAGAAAGGTAGGTCTTCCAAAGCTGCGTGAGCAGCAGGGCAAGGAAGGGGATTCTGCCCCTCTGCTCTGCTCTGGCGAGACCCACCTGCAGTGCTGCATCCAGCTCTGGGGTTTCCAGCATGGGAAGGACATGGAGCTGCTGGACAAAATCCAGAGGAGGCCACAAAGATGATTAGAGGGATGGAACCCCTCTCTAAGAAGGAAAAGCTGAGGGTATTGGGATTGTTCAGCCTGGAGAAGATTTTGGAGTGACCTAATTGGAACCTTCCAGTGCCTGAAGGGAGCCTGCAAGTAAGATGGAGAGGAGATTTTTACAAGGGTGTGTGGTGATAGGACAATGGGAATGGATTTAAACTGAAAGGCAGTGGGTTTAGATCTGATATTAGGAAAAAAATCTTTCCTGTGAGAGTGGTAAGGCACTGAAACAGGTTGTACAGAGTCATTTTGGATGCCCTGTACCTTGAAGTGTTTGAGTCCAGGCTGAGCAAACTGGTCTAGCAGAGGGTGTCCCTGTCCACTCAGGGAGGTTGGACCTAGATGACCTTTGTGGTCCCTTCCGATGAAAACCTTTCTAAGATTCGATTCTATGATTCAAAGACACAGCAGAAACTAATAGCTGATAGCTGAGACTGGACAAACTCCAAAAGAGGTATAATTTTGTTAATGATCAAAATGCCTGATAGATGGAAGAAATTATTAAGAACTGTATTTTCTGCTTCCTTATGTTTTCAGATCTAGACACAGTACCTTTCTGGAAAATATGCATACATTAAAAGCAAATTATTTATTTTGGTAGCTTTTCTAAATTGAAATTCCCCTTGGGTCACCTGACATCACTCAAAGCTCAGAAAAGGATTGTTTAATCTTTATCTTTAGTTGGTTTTATTTTTATTTTTTGTGGTTTGTTTTTTTTTTTTTTTTTTTTTTTTTTTTTTTTTTTTTTTTTTTTTTTGTTTTGTTTTGTTTTGCTTTGTTTTTTGCTAGGCTGGTACCCTACCATAAAAATTGATGCATTGCCATAGTTTTAGTCATTAAAAGGAAGGAACTGATGTTAGTAACAGAGGAATTTTCCTCTTGTATAGCCTGCCTCTGCTTCTATAATTCCCCTTGTCCTTTTGGACACCACTAACCTCCGAATTTACCCTACATTCTGCTTTGAAAATGCAGATTTCCCAAGAGACACAAAACTAGCTTTATTTAAATCCAAGTCTTTGCTTCAATTAGAGTTTTGAATTAGAAGCTATGAGAGAATTTTTAAGAAAATTCTAAGCGATTTGATTTTTCTTTATGTTTTTTGTCTTTTTTTCCCCAGCTCTGATATATGGCTGATATGCCTGCCCACACTCATAACAGAAAACCCACCCTTAGAAGCTGAAGTAGGCTTTTTTGGCCTCAAAGATTAGACACATTAAAATTAAACACATTTGTTGCCTTTCATCTTGTTTAATGTATCTTACATGCTAGAGGGTTTTAAAGTGGCGTTTCCCTGTAAGCTCTTTGACGGATGCTCACATTTCTTCTGACCTCACTTCTAGAACATATCCTTATTTAATAAGGGGTCTTTGTGATTTCCTATGTTAGAAAGTTGATAAAGGACTTGTCAGAACACCATTCCTTTGCAGACATTTCTAGGGAAAATAAGCCCATCTAAGTTCCTTTCATGTTTATCAGCTGTGTAGATGAACCCATCACTTTAGTGCTGTCATCACTTTAGACTACAACACTCACATCCAGGAAGCTTTTTGTCTCAATCATTAAAATAGGTTTTGCTCTGTTATCACCTCTAATTAAAAAAAAAAACAACATTAAATTTGTGTTAACAAAGATGTGTGCACACACTAATTTCACTTTTAAGGGTTTTAATGCATTAGAGTATCAAAGGGAAGCTGTACCTGTACTTTGTACTTTTCTTGGTGGATTATCTGTTATATAAGTGTTTTTCCTACTTTTACCCAAAACTACTAGAAGGAAACAAATGCCTTAGTAGGCAACTTCTATTTTCTTCTCCCCTAAATGCCTTCATTTTGGCAGGGAGGAACCATCTGCACAGTACTGTAATTTCTGCCCACTAATGTATGCTCTGATGAGAAACATAGAGGAGAAAATCAGTCCTTGTTATAGACAGATTTAGGGGGTGGTATTTGCTTGGCTAAAAGCCTCCTTATTTCACTTCTTTAGAGCTTCATAGTAATAGTGTTTGCCATAGGAGTCTCCTGTGTCTAGGTGGTCTTGCCAGTTGCATGAAAAGCGATTTAAGACAACTCCTACTATTTGCATTTTGCATTTTACATTTTGCATGCAGGGTCATGTCACAATGGCTTTTACAAATACTTTCTGGCTGTAATCAATGAGTGTTTAGACAGGCCTGGTCACATTAAAATCTAGAATACTTTATATGATGTCTTCATTTCTTTAAATTTGAGTCTTGGAATTGTATCTTCGATTTCTCTTTTAATATGAAGTTCATAATTCTGAGTTAGCTTTATTTAGTCTTAGGTTTTAAAAACTCAGTTCTCCTTTCTCCTTCACAAATGAATACCAGATCTATTCTTTTTTCAAGTAATGGTATAGCCATTAGGGATTCTCATCTCTCCTGCCTCCATACTTAAAACATGTCCCAGTTTAGCAAAAACTTCTGTGAGTTCAAGCTCTGCTGAGTTGATATAACATGAAAAATGGTCAGATATTTAAATACTTCTAATGGGAAATACAAAACAAACTCATATAGGCAATAAGAAGTTATTATTTTTAAATTTAAGTAAGATTGTGATTGTCCAAATCTGAAAACAAAGAGTGTTTTATCAAGAGCTCCTTGTCATTATAAATTTACAGATCTCCTGTTCTCCTGTGAGCAAGTGGTAGGTTCAGGGAACAAAAACCCCTTGCAACTGAGTATTTTCTAATCATAGTGGCCTTGGAGGGTCTATAGATTCTGTGTCTTTGATTTGAGGCCATGGCTTCTGTAAGCACAGTTTGTACACTGATACTTGCTTCCTTTTAGGGAAAAAGTCCGAGGCAGACTTGCCTTTCAATGCATCCAAAATGAAGCATCTAAGATGCTTAATCATGGGGTAATTTAGCTTGGATGGGGCCTCTGGAATGAATCTGGTTCAATTCCTGCTTATCCTGACCAGATAAGGTTGCTCAGGGTCAATGTTGAATATTCCCAAGGATGGCAATAACCTCTCTGGGCCACCTGGTTCTACATTTGAACTCCTTTTATATATCAGCAGACAAATGAAGATGTTTAATGTAAAAGTTCTTCGTTTGCACAGAATTGGCATTGCAGAGCAGCTTTTTCTGAGGTACTACATCTTCAACTTCAGTCAATTAAGGGAATTTCCCACCTTTCTTTTCCACTATCAGGGCAATGTGCACCTGATTTTTTCATGGATAAACCATACACTGGAGTAGCAGAGGTCCAGGTGATGCCTCACTTCACCTCCTTCCTGACTTATCTATACACAGGCAGACCAGACCCATGAAAGTTTTGTCAGTCATTTTGTAAGGCCCAATTTTATATGTTGTCTGTGATCATCTGGAAGGATTTTTAGCTCTCTTATTTTTAGTTTGGATAATGCCTGATCAAAGGAAACAGGGTTAAGGTTGGTGCAGGAGAAACACTCCTTTAGGTAATTCTGTGATTACTCAGGAGAGCATCACTTCAGAAAAATGTTAGAGTATAAGGAAAAATGAGGTGTGCTTGGCAAATTAAAGAGTTTTAAAATAATTGGTGCAACAGCAGCACAGCCACACAGATTTTTAAACATGCCCTGGAAGAAACTAATGGGGAATTATACAGATACAAAATGGAATTATATGGGTACAAGATGGAATTATACATACAAGTACAAGACAAATAGGATAGAAGTCACTTGAAAAAATGAGGGATGGAAGGAGGGAGGGAGGGAGGGAGGGAGGGAGGGAGGGAGGGAGGAAGGGAGGAAGGGAGGAAGGGAGGAAGGAAGGAAGGAAGGAAGGAAGGAAGGAAGGAAGGAAGGAGAGAAGGAAGGAAGGAAGGAAGGAAGGAAGGAAGGAAGGAAGGAAGGAAGGAAGGAAGGAAGGAAGGAAGGAAGGAAGAAGGAAGGAAGGAGGAAGGAAGGAAGGAAGGAGGAGGAAGGAAGGAAGGAAGGAAGGAAGGAAGGAAGGAAGGAAGGAAGGAAGGAAGGAAGGAAGGAAGGAAGGAAGGAAGGAAGGAAGGAAGGAAGGAAGGAAGGAAGGAAGGACCTTGGAAAGGGTAGTGTATGGCCCAGGAAGATCTTTTCTTTTGGTGTGCTATGCTGAGGAAATGGCATGCTGTTTGTTTATTAATAACAACAGAAAGGTCAAATATTGTTCCTTTTGCTGTCAGTGGTACGTTCTGTCTGCTGCTGTCCCTAGAAAATTCCTAGGACATTAAGGGAATGAAGGTCATGTTGTAAGTTCACATCAAAAAGATGATGCTTCAAAATGTTACTTAGGAAATTATAGGCGGAATGAGTACATTTTGTAATTTGAATATGGGTGATGTGTGTCATGGATCACAAGGTCAAAGGCATTGGAGTGAATTCCTTCCAATTTTAACACATTTGACTGGTATTTTTATTTTAACATTTATAAGTAAAATGCCAAGAGTGTGGTTTGTGTAGAGTGCATGCAACAAGGCTGAAACTTTTCAGTCAGCGGGTGCCACACAAAGGTCTACAAAGGTCCCATGCTTTCTCTGCGCATTTCTACTTCAGGCCAGCTCCCTCATGTGGAGCCTGAAAGAGGAGGTACATGGGACCTTGTTGCATGTGGGGCAAATCAGTAAAGCCTTTTTTATTCTCCCTGGGAACAATGTGGAGGATTCTGTGCTCTGTTTCAGTTAATATTATTCTACTGACAGTGAGGAATATGACAGTGAGGAAGATCAATGATGGGAAGTTTTTTTTTTTTTCAAAATACTGGAATAGCAGAAAGAGAGAAGTCATGAAGGGAGAAAAATTATGTAAAAGATTGTCACCACTCAGTTCAGAAAGGATGTGGAGACTAAAGAGAGCAAAGGGAATAAAAAGGTAAATTGAAAGCTCTGATTACTCAGAGATGCAGGGGCAAGCAAACTAAAGGACAACTAAAAGAAAAGCAAATTAAATATTTGTACTGCAGGAAACTCCTGTAGACCAACAATTCAAATGGATATCAGCAATGAAATGAATTAGGGTTAAGAGGTTTTTACAAAGTACAAAGCAATCAGACACAGAGCAGAGAGTAGAAAGAAGCACCAGTAACTGGGGTGGTACCTCCGCCGTGGCATTCAGTGCTGTGACAGTAGCCTCCATGATGGGAATCCACCTCTGTGACTTTGGAAAATTCCATATCTCAACACTTTGAGGCATAAGCCAAACTTTAATTATTACTGAGGGATTAGAAAGATTTTACTTTCCCCCCCAAAGAGTAATTTAATAATTGCCTGTTTCATTATTTCTCTTGTTGTTGACTGAAAAGCTCTGAGGGTGCTGCAGTAGGAGACATTCTTGGAATAGTCACAGCACCAGACAGGCCTATCTTACTGTTTCTGGGCTGTGCTGGAGCACAAGCTCTGTGTGTTTAAAATGGAGCTCAAGCCTATTTAGTAGTGCAGTGTGATAATTACAGTGTCACCACCATGCTCCTGAAATAGGATTTAAAATTCTGCAAACTCTCACAGCAGCTTTCATAGGACCAGATGCTTCAGCTCAATCTGTGTTGACTCAGCTCAAGTGAAAACTGCTTGAAGTTTCTGCAGTTGACAAGGAAGAAGTTGATGTCTCCAGAAAAAAAAAAAAAGTTTATTTTTAACCTTCTTTTACAGATTTAAGAAACCACAAATTTATTTTATGAAAAGTCTTTTTGAAAAGATTTTATGCTATTCTGTGTAAACATAAACCTTGAACTGGCTTTATAATCACTAAAATGGACAAAAAAAAGGTGTTTTCTTTTATAGATTTAGACATTCTTTTCAGTTATGTAAATATTTATCAAACACACGTGACCAGATTTCAGTTGCAGAATCATAAAAACCAGTTAAATAAATACCTCTTCTAGTTTCCAGATCTATCAGCAAGCTCAGTATACCTCTCCCTCAGCCATGTAGCTCCTTTCATCTGGAGTGTAGCTTGTCAGAGACAAAGCAAAAATGACTAGCAAAAATAATTACATGTGACTTTAATCATTTGAGCTTTCCATCATTTCATGAGTGACATTATCTGAGTGCAAAATGTAAGAAGATATTTGTTGCTGTAAGTTCATTTGTTGAAGTTATTGATACTTTCAGAATTTCATGCAGTGCTTTTTGGGGGGGAAATTTGTTTGAAAGAAGGGATCATGACTTCCCTGTCAAGCGTCGTTAAGATGTAAATTATTGATTCCTTAGAAAGAACAAACATGATTTAGTCAGTGATGATTCACTCTGAACTATATATGACCAATATTCTTCAAAGGCTTCAAATATTCTTCTTTTTTCCCTTTTTGCTTCTGTTTTGAGTTGGTAAAAATTGGAATAATTTTTATACAATAAGTAATCCGAGCTTCCTGACAGTTCAGATAATTTTTGTAGCGTTCTGTCATCCGAACGACTTGATGCATTTGGTATGAATAGAGATGGGAACATTTTGTAAGTTATAACTGCAAGATAATTTATTCATACAGAGAAGGCATTGTGTTTGATAACTGATAAATTTCATTCTGTTTTCATGATAAAAGCAAAAATGGGTGTGTGGATTGCAGCTGCTCGCTTAATAGTGTTAGTGATGACTAAGGAATGAATGGGGTTTCTGTGGGTTATACAATCAGTTTAAAAGCTCTCCACACTCTGCCTGTAACACTTTATTTAAAAAAAAAATTAAACAAGAGCCCATGGAAGAGAGACTTTTTTCTTTTTAAAACACTTACCTCTTTTAGATGGATATGAGAACTAAGTAAGGATCAGGCGTGAAGTATTTAAGCAGTATCTCTAGGAATAATTTTAAAAGTAAGCACTGAATGTCATCTGTTTTTAAATGAAAGTAAGTATTATGTTTATTTATACTAACAGATTCTCATTTAGGAAACCATGAAGGGAAGGGTTGAATATTTAGCTCACACTAATTGGGAGCTTGCTTGGAATTATGATAATTATTAACGACTGAGGGAAGTAGCAAGACAGACCTTTTTTCTCCATACACTAGGGGTTAGTGCTTCCTAAAATTGAGCTTTGACTGAGACAGTGCTAGCCAACATAAACACACAGTCCTCAGGGCATTTGAGTTGTTTCTTAGCCTGGGACTGACTGTTGGCTCAGCAAAATTCTAAGTGTATGCTTATCCCCTGTCTCACTGATGGTGTCTTGTATACATCACATTTACACCTACTCTTAAGTGGAACAGCAGAAAAAGCCCAGAAAGATGGAGAAGAGGGGTGAGTCCATAAAGATAATCTCTACCAACTGCCCTGAAACTCAAACAAAAAAAAAGGAGATATTTCAGAAAATGTGGGCTTGGGTGTTTTGGGGGTTGGGTTTTTTGGTTTTTTGGGTTTTTTTTGGTTTGTTTTTTGTTTGTTTGTTTGTTTGTTTTGTTTTGTTTTGGTTTTTTTTTTTTTTGTTTTGTTTTTGTGGGGTTTTTTTAAAGGCAAAAAGAATCTCAGAGTAGAAGAAAAACCTTTTATCACATAAGCCCAGAGGTTTCTTATCATCTCCAAGGAGGATAAGGTGTTTGCATCACTAGTTTTCCTCCCTAGACCCAAGGGAGGGTAAATGCAAGGAACACACATTGGCATTAAGGTGGTAATGGGAAATTTCTGCTTTTATTCCCTTGCATGGGAACAGTCTTTCACAAGTTTACCCAAATCCAGAAAATAAACCAACAAAGAAAACAAAATAACTGGTTGATTATGATGGGGAACAATTTTAAAAGAGGTAGGTGGAAGAATCCCACCACAACAAAAACATTCCCATCCCTTCCTTAGAACCTGAGCTTCATCCTGTGACCTGGCGCACAACACCACAGACAGCCTGAAGATCTCCTACTATCCACATTTTTCTTCACTCTGTTTTTATCATAATAATTTAATACCTTGGCTACCTCAGGTGTAGGATGGAAGAATTATTCCTAACATCTTGTAAAGCACATTATCTGGTCAAGTAGAAAGTGTCAGAACTGTATTGTTGAATACTTCAGTTGTGTTATTTTCTACAAGGCATTTTATTTTTCTTTATGTTTTCTTAACATTTCACCTTCCTTTCTTCACAGGATGTTTTACCTTCTTGAGGTCCTTTTGTATTTTCCATAATACCTGAGTGGCTTCACAGTTTTGCAAAAATAATATTTCTTTGGTGTTAAAAATGTATGTTGAAGAAACCAAATGTTAAATACAATGGGATCTACTAGCTTTTGAAGGATCAGGCTTGGATAGTAATTGGTGCAGACTGGCTGAGCTGTAGGGCTTTATGTATGTGAGATGGTGATGTGTAAATGGCAGGGAAAAAGGAAAGAGGCAAAGGATTTACAATAATAATTTTGTGACACTTTGACAGAAGGCATTTAAAAGAGCAGAAAAAACAATTGCTAATGCAAAAGTGGTTCTGTCCATTTCCAAATCCTTTTGTGCCCATTTGTTTTCCTTATATAATGTGATACTGGAAGCATCCACTTATCTCTAGAAAAAATGGACACGTGTGTGCTTCCAGGTCTGGAAGCAGTCCAAGGAAGTTTGGAAATAAATTGATTCTGGGAAAACACCTACCTGTACATTCAGGTAGAGTGTCTCATCTTTTTCTTCTGCATGATTTTCATCATCTCAGAAGATATTTTGAAGGATTCAAAATCTGGCGATGCAGCAAGGCTGGTAGCAGTGCTGACAGCAATCAACACAGCAATTCTGTGACAGTGGAGGGCCTCAAATACTCCTGGGGAGATAACTCCAGAAAATGTTACTAGAAACCAAAGTGCAAACTGAAAGTTTAGCACAGTTTAGCAAACAAATTGTTGAAGCAAAGGCTTCCAGCAGTCCTATTTCAATGCACTTTCAAGCTTAGTTTCTTCTTGGTTCTGCCTCCCAAGTACAAGGAAAGTCCTGCTGTGTTGGTGACTTCTGTGCTTGGCACATCTGCTCTGCCTGACCATGCACCATGAGCCCAACAGCCAAGTTCTCTCCTCTGTTTTGTAAGGCAGCAGCTCAGATATTTGTTCATGCACTCCAAAGCACCATGAAAGAACCAAAGCAACCCTTTTCAGCTGCTGATTTCTCTATAAAAGCATAGGGGTTTAAAATCTTTGCTGTGGTTGCCTAACATAAAGTCATTTTGTAATTATGGAAAAGCTACACTGAGCTACATGATCTTGATACCAAAACACTTTGGACTTACAGGGAAAGAAGGAACAGATAACATTCTACTGGCCTTTACTGCTTCTGTGGTCTGTAGATAACACCAAGATTACAGATGTGAACAGAGCAGCTTTTCAGAAATACTAAAATTTTTCACATTAGTTTCTATTGAAACTGTTAGAAGTTTAGGGTTTTTTGTCAAGTAAATAATTGAATGGATACCATCTCATTTGTCATCTTCTGAGATAGCTGAGGCATGTATATGAAGTTTGAAGGATCTATTAGCTCATATATTGCAATGTTGTGTCGACTGACAAGAGATTAAAGGACAAATAACAGTCCCAATCACTCAGCTGACCTCATTCTATGTCATACAGTTATGGGAGACTGTATCTAGGCAACCTGTGCACTGATAATTGAATTGTTTAATTAAAAGATTGCAAAGAGGTGTGTTTGGCTCCTGATAGGAGTGTTAAGGCAGGGCATTGCCTACCATGGTCAGAACTTCCTGTGTTTCCTTGTGCTGTGTGGGTGTGAAACCAGAGCAAAGCCATTCCTTACAAAAGCTGGGTCTGCAGGTGTCCCCAAGTGGGGCTGACATAGGACGAAGGAGTAATGCCTGTCATTTCAGGCACCAGAGTTGCTGGAAGAAGTGTAAAGGTGAGAAAAGGACAATTTGCACCAATTCTGCCTTTGCCAAACAGCAGCTGGTAGGAGGAGATGGTCCCATCATACAGAATAGCATTCTGCTGTGGCTTCCAGGATGGGAGCCCCTATCATGCTTCTCTCATGGAAACACAAGATCATTTCCTGTAATTCCGTAGGGAATTACTTTATTTTTACTTTATTATGACATATTAGTGACTTGTATTTTCAAACCCCTAGAAAAAGAGATTTTTACTTTTTCTCCTGCCAGACTGCTTTATGACTGGGTGCAGGCTGCTTTTTCTGGAAAGATACGTACGTGCACTTCTTCCTTAATTTATGCTAACATTTAATTTAATTTTTTTTCATTGAGTCTTAAATCACCTCTTTTCCAAAAAATGGCTTTAGTGATCTTTAGACACTTGTAGGACACTGACGTACTCCCCAAGAGAAGCAGCTGTTTTATGGTGAATGCATCTAGTCCTTTTTCACTCTAAGCCACTTTATGCTCGCTCTTATCCTCTTAATCTGATTTAGCTTTGCTCTTTAGGTAAGATGTTGCCACTAATTGAATCTGATGATTCAAAAGTAGATACACTCAAGTGCTAAAGCAAGACATTCCCCAATTGCTAAAGAAGGTGTTTTGAAAGGGTAGGAAGTGATTCAGTCATCAAGAAGACCCTGAAAGGAATAATTTTTTACTTTACTAACTTTAAGTTCAGTGTCAGTAACAACTTTATTTTTTTCTATCCTTCAAAATTCAGGAGAGGCTGAGTTGAAAGTTACAAATGCCTTCCATTTTTGCAGTAAGCTTGCAAGATTGTTTACATCTTCTTTCTTTTAATATCCATACAAAAAGTTCAAATATTATGGGGTTTTTTTTCCCTACAGGTAATTTGCAAATTTATTTTTATGGAGCGTCACTCTCTGATGAGGTGCAGCAACACTTAAAGACATGGCAAATTCCATATTCCATTCCATTGTTTATAATTTTTAATTTTTAAAAAACAAACAATGTTTTGGAATAAATAGTTTCTTGCTTTTCTCTCTTAATTCACAAGCTCCCAAGTGCTGCATGTGTCTTATGTAAATCCACAATATTTCAAATTTTTTTTCTCTATCTGATATTTAGTTTGGAATAATGTAGTTAAAATTAGAAAATATGGATTTTGTAGCTGAATCAGGAGTGATTTTTGCCTAGTATCTTCACCAGCTCCACTGCAGATTTTATCACCAGAATAAGATTGTATGGGAGTCCTAGAGAAAAAACTCCATGGTCCTTTCTTCCTCTTCCTGGGTGGAAAAGGGAAGATCCTCGGCAGTTATAAACAGCAGAAGTTATGCTGTAGCTTGGAACAGCATAAAATTATGTCAAGGTCCATTTTTGCACTGCAGAGAACTGAAAATATGGAGGTGCCATAAATTCAAGAGCATATGCTAGTCCTTTGCAGAATGAGCCTGTTCAGTCTGGGATAACAGTAACTGTGTATGTGCCATTTACTTGATCTGGACTAGAGTAGAATGTCAGATACTCAAAAAATGCATCAATTTTGCCCCATACCAAAGCAAACAGCCTGTTCAGTGCATAGGCAGGCATCCCAGGAAGGGAAGACTGTGTGCACTGTGGATCTATATTTATGGAATGGACATTTGCCTTTGGTTTTTCTGAACATGTGGCAATGTGGACAGGACTCCTGCTTCTGTACTGACCAACCTGGGAAACACTCAGACTCCTCTCATTTGGCTGCTGTGTTACTGTAATGTCTAGGTGGAAAGAGAGGTGAGGGCAGAGTAGATCTACTCTGTGATATTTATCTTGTGTCTTGCAGGACAGTGCTTGATGAGGTGAGCCAGACAGAAAATTGCCAGTATTGCTTAGCATCTGGAGAGGGAGCAACAGCACTAAAATTGTCATTCATATAGTGGGTCAGAAAGTGAACAGCTTCCTGCAAATAAATAGGAGATTTTTAGACTTGGCTACAACTCTGTTTTGATGATATCAAACTTTAGAATTAACTAATTCAAACTGAAAATGTGATGTTTTCAATAATTAGTTGCAGCAGAATTGTTTTACTTGTTTCCCTTCATTAGTCAATCCTGAATTTTTAAACTTGGACCCTAATTGGTACACTGTGGTTATAGATGTATAAAACTCTGCTTCTGCTCTCACGTGCTGAGGCCAAGGACAGCACTGACGTGGTGAGTGAGTGAATCTCTGTTCTCAGAAATATTCTATCTGAGGCATTGTTGAGATAGATTACCAGTGCTTCTGGAGAGGTTTTTGCATTTCTGCCTATAATGTATCACATGTACTGATGTACCTGTTCTTGCTGTAGTTGACAGTATCACTTCTTCAGACAAAAACTTGATTTTTTTTCCCTAAGACTTGTTTTTTTTTCTAAAATAAAAAATAATCATTATTCTGGTCTAGATCTAAGAAAGAAGAGTCTCAGCTCTACTTAGTTATTCAAAGCCTGTTGATGTCTGTGTTCAATAACAAATAGATATGATGGGGCCAATTCCTAAATTTTTCATGCCTTTGGTTCCCAGATGAGCTGAGTGTTTTAGATTCACATGCACAAGAGAACACTAAATAAGTACATATAAGTACATATGACTTTTTTGTTCCTGTGGGGTATATAAAATATTTCATTATTTGCTTTGTGTAAATGGAAAACTTAGCAAGAATATAAAAATGTTTTCAAGAAATTACTTCAAACAAGCCTATGAGGGTTGTAAAAATGAAACATATCAGGTGTTACATAAAAACTGAACTCCAGGGGAATTTGCTTTTGTGTGCTTTTTCTTGTATTTTACCAAAATGCTGGGAAAATTGAGTATTTGTTGGTTTCCTAAAGAAGCCTATCCATAGAGGTATGTCATTCAAAATTGGTGAAGATTCCTGAAAATAGTTATTTTCCATTGGTATAACAATAGTAAGGGAGACACTTGAGACATTTATTTTGCTCTTATGCCTTTTAGTGCCCTAAATTCCAAGGTAGGTAAACTGAAATCTTGGTGAAGCAAAGAGGAAATGTTTTGCTTCCTGGGTTTGTTCTGCAGCTTCAAGAAAACATGAGTTCTATGAGTGGAATCCATTTTGCTTGATTTTTGAAATCTTTAAGGCTGAACATGAGCTATTTCCCCTAAGCCCTTTCAACAGTCACTAAAGAGGAAAAGACAACTCCAAAAGGTGGTACTTGCCATACCAAAATAGACACCTGTGTTTTACCAAATGAATAATAATATTAAATGAAAATAATATGAATGCCTTAATTATTAAACACCTCAGCTAAGTTGGATGTTGTCCAGCCTAAGTCAGGAGACTGTTCTTCTAGTTCAGTAGCACCCATGTGAGGAGTTCAAGTAATATTTTACCTTCAGTGGGTAAAGTTCAAAACCAACCCTTTAAGTGGTAAAGTTTGTTTACCTTTGTGCAGTTTGTTGCTGAGGCAGTGCATCAGGCAGGGGTTTGCAAGGTGAGGATGCACAATAGTCTTTTGAAGAGTGTCATTTTACTGTGGAAAGTTGTATTTGGTAGTTGTCACTTAGAAATAAATAAAAAAAAAAAAACAGTTTTAAGGAAATTCAAATTAAGATTGTTGTAACAAACACGTAATGACTGAGAAATGTTCCTTATGGAATCCCTGCCTGCCAAAGTTAAACCTAAGCCAAAGTTAGTGTTTGACAAAGGCAAATCTTTGCTTAGAGGCTGATATACATCTTGATTTTCATAGGTTATTAGTGCCTGGCATATGGATGAAGGGAATTCTTTTGTGGTACCCATTTAAAATTACTTCCCCAAAAGTGTTTGTGCATTTGATTATCTCCTATTTTCCTAGAAAACTAATATTAAGAAAATGTTAAAATGTTTCAAACTCATGCCATGGAGTCTTTGTAATCTCCTGGCCAGAGATTTCACATGAAGACAGTGTGCCTTGTCTGTTGCTTTTAAGATATATTTTATAAAAAGGACTTTATTAAAAATTAAGTAATACAGTGAGAAATTTTCTAGTCAGGGTGTCAGGCTTTCTGAAGGGAGAGAACTTTTTTCATACTAATAGCAGTGATCATAGTTGGCATCTGAACATCCAATGAAAGAAGGTGCTCCACAAAACCAGGAGGGATCAGTCACTCTCTATGATAGGTCAATTTATTGCTGCCTTAGAGTCAGAACAAATCAGCTTTCCTCTCATTGATTCCTCTGCTCTGTAGTTTTAAGTTGTTCCAAGGCTTAGTTTATTCAAACGTATGTTGTGTGACACTGGACATCTGATGTGACTCCTTAGCACTCTGGGCTCTCACCCTGCAGGCAGATTCAGAGAGGATTGCAAATACAGTCTTATGTAATGTTTTCTTCAAGGGAAAGAAACTTCAAATTTTCTGCTTTCTAATGAAAAAAATGTTTTGAGGAACATTTGCTGAAAATGTTTTTGTGCCAGTGAAAATGTTTATCTAAGTTGCCTGCCAGGTTTGTCTGCAGAAATGCTAATGCTATTTTATGAGAATTTTGAGCTTTGCAGTGGGTTGTCGTGGACTGCAATCATGTGTTGCATTTCTTCAGCCTTCACAGGAGTCTGATACAATTCCATACCATTGCAGAGGTCTCTACAAGTCACTGTAATGCAAATTATTAAAAGTTAAGGTTTCCTTTTCTTTTCTTGGATTCAGGTTGATGAATCATATTTGTTTTTTTCAGTGTTTTACATGCTTACTGTTATAATTACATGACTTTGTATGTCTTTCTTTCCCTTCTCACATTTTCAGAAATCCAAACAAATTTTCCTTTGGCATTCAAATGAATTTTACACTAAGAGGGGCTAAGAAGAAGAAGAAGAGGTCTCATCACTCTATACTGTTCTGATATACATATATAGACTGGATAAATGTAAGGAAATGTGGTGGTAACTGAGAAAATCCAACATTTATTCGTCCTCACCACTCAAATTTATTGTGCAATTAGCTGATTTCACTGTTCTTAAGGTCTGTGCAAGGTGCCAGATATTGCTGACAAAGAAGGTAGCATTGAGGTGGTTATTTATCTTTGAGCTAACATTAGATGCTCATTGCAGCAGGCACGGGGTCTGCTAGGGCCTTGTGGAGGGCAGAGGCTTAATCCTCAGAATACAACAAAGGGGCATTTCTGGCATTTATCCCTTTCCTCCATCTTTCTGTCCTTCTCTTTTCTCACTGCCTTTTCCCCATCATAGAGGGGAGGAATTCCTATTTTTAAAGTTCCTTTTTTCCTATAGTGGAGGAAAAAGTCCCAAAACTTTTCCAAAACACAAACACAAGCAGCAGCCACGAGCACCGTTTATGTGGAAGTTAGGTGAGTGTTTTGTGAGCATCCAGCAGCTGTGGAGCTGATAAGGCAAGATTCAGTGGAAGCAGATGAATTGTACTTAAACACTGTTGAATGTTCATTAAAATGTTCCTGTCAGGGACATCAGTTTTCTCAACCTCCCAGCTGCTTCAGGTGGCTGACCTTGAATAAATATACACTGCTACAAATAATTTGCTTGCTTCTGGCAGTTTTTGGTACTCTGTCCTCTTCAGTACAAAATATGCAGCCACCCACTGCATTTTTAAATGATGTACAAATTTCATGAGTGAGAGTAAAATGTTTGGTCCCATAGCAGTAAAGGTTTTGTTTATAGTTCTGAAAGGTCTTAGACACATGCATAGCAAATATTACCTAATTAGGAGCCTGCTATTAGAAAGATGGCACACTTAAAAGCTGTGACATTTTTATAAGTGAGTTTTTCTATGTGTGAATATATAGGGCTACCTCTCAGTGTTATGCTTTTGAACTTATTTTGATTGAAAAATCTTCTTTAAAAAAACACAACCTAAACACAGTTCATAATTTTATAAATGCTTATGTAAAATATTAAATGCATTTAATTTTCAGAAATTAATGAAAGAGCTCAATAACAGTAGCTGTCTCCAAGCAAACGTAGTCAGTGTAGTAGAATGACAAAAACACATCTTTTAAAGCTAAGACAAGATAAAAATTTCTGAAGGATCTAAAACAATTGAATCCCCATTGTTTAATATTTATTGTGTCTATTTGATCTCAAATGCTTTTCTAATTAACCAGAAAATTTGAAAGAACTAAGTAAACGCAGGGCAATGCAGGAACCCCTCTGTGTGTGTGTGTGTGTGTGTACATAGAAAGATAAAAAAGTGGTAAATTGTTGCATGGAAAAGAGATTGTAATTTACTTGTAATAGTTTCAATTTACAGGCTGCTTGAGATGGTAAGCTGCCTCTTAAGCAGGAGATAACACCATAACACTTGCCTAGACTTTCACTTCTTGAAAAGTTGAAAAGTTATTTGATATACTTTCTATCAAAAGTGCAAGGAGGAACTAATTTTTATTTAATATTCTTGGGTTTGCTCTTTCCAGTGGTATGAGAATGTCTTACTCAAGACATATGTCATAACTTGCCATGCTGTGTTTCCACCAGATGACAACACATCCTGGAAACATAACCCCACATATGCAATAGAAGAGGATAGTGGAAGAGGATGACATGCATAGCACTGCTGTTGTAATAGCAGTGACTGCCTAATGACACAAGGGAAGCTCAGTTTGCAGTGATGTCAGCCCATATATTCAGAAAAGAGCAGTGAACCTGTGTGCACCCTTCACCCTCGTGTGTGAGACTAAAGCTCACCTGTGCCCTCTGACTGACTCTCAGGTGAGAGATAAAATGCACTGCCTGTTCCCAGACACTGAGTTGTTCTCACATGGTGTGGAAGTGTAGCTGCTACTGCCTTTGGGCTGGGAACAGGGCTAGGTGCTTCCTCACATTTCCTTCTGAGGGAGTCCTCAAGCACTGAGCTCCTCTGAACGTGAGCTTTCATCTCACTCATGCCCACTAGAATGGTGGCAGCTTCTGAAGCACTGAGGCATTTTTGAAAAAGGCTCAGTTCCCTGATCTTGTCAGTGAGCACTGTCTCTGTCCTGCCATGAGGGTGAGCTGTGCAGGAAGCACTTTGCATTACCTAGTCTATTTGTGATCCATTATAGCCTGTGTACCTTAAGAGGATCACTGAGACTTAGCAGGAGCCATTAAGGCACTTATGC
The DNA here is from genome assembly GCF_022539315.1 of Serinus canaria. Taxonomy (NCBI): domain Eukaryota; kingdom Metazoa; phylum Chordata; class Aves; order Passeriformes; family Fringillidae; genus Serinus; species Serinus canaria. The sequence goes on along the minus strand of NC_066313.1, from coordinate 77,021,290 downwards.
ATCCATCCCAGTTTACTTGTTCTTTTTGCTAAAATCCTCTGCTTTGGACCCAGATGAAGATTATATGTATCATTGTTGGAATGAGTAAAACGTTTACAGGATCAGAATTTGATCCCTATGCAAGCATGAGGCTCAGAGATATAAACAGCATTCAGTGAATCTGCCTGCTTTGGCTGAATAGAATGAGAAAAGAACAGATAAGGTACTTTAAGAAACAGATCTTCTCTAATATAATCTACTCTGTGTATAATTTGATTTTATTCAGACTCAGAGGAAAGGTAATTTTTTTTGACATTTTTACAGAAGCCAGATCAGCAGCCTTTCCATCCTGAGCACTGTGTATTTTAATTAGTTTAATAGCCTAAAGGCTGAAAATTTAAGTCCCTTGATGTGAAAGATGAGGAGTCAGGCAAAGGAGATGTCACACAGAATGACCATACACAGCCTACAGGGTAGTAGTCCCCAGCTTCTGAGGATCCTGTTGGGAATACTCCACCCTTCTGAGGGTTTTACAGATGCCCTTACTGAGGCTCATCAAACCTACTGTAGCATATTTAGTCCTCCAAGCAGCTGACTCACCAGGACCCCTAAATAACATCTATCCAGGCCTGTCCAGCTTGGTTATAAAGTCCATCAAATAAGCAAAATGAGAACTAAGCAAAGATCTTTTCCAAGAAATAACATCTTCTAGCCTGTAAGTTTCTCAATCGTCCTACATAATTTGGCAGCAGAATTAAAGGACTTTCAATTCATTTTTGGGGGTGCAGAGCTGATCTTAATCTTATTGGGAAGGTGCCCCTTTTGTTATAGGTCAAACCCCTCTCATTTTCTTTATTTCCTTCTGCATCAAGGGTCTACATCCTCAAAGTGCTGGCTCCAAGACTTTTTATATGTTTCTTTTAGACACTAAGGCTACATCTGCTGCTAAATAAAAGAACACCAAGGATCTTGATAACCACTTTTTTTAGGATTAGCTTCTCCAGAGCTGGCTGGCTGGCTGGCAACAGCATGGTACCTGTTACTGGCTCTTCTCTGGGCCCTGCGTGGGGAATGTGTGGCTGCCTTTCAGAACAGCATTTTGATGTGTGATACCCAGGCTGCTGCAATCCCTGGCTGAGGAGCGTGTGCTTAACCCTGCAGACCTTGGGGCATAGTTGGAGCACATCACATGGTCTGTTTCCCCTGCCATTTGGCACAGTTTGTACTTGATAAAGCGTCCACAGAAGAGTAACTAGGGGTTTTTAGAGAGGATAGTAAATCCAGGATCCAGTTATGTGCTGAAGTATCAAATAAGCAACAGGAAAACTTCTGTAATTTAGCTGTGTAGGTGTACCACAAGAATCTGGCAAGTTGCAATACAATGTTCAAAGGCTCCCTTTGAGCTGTGTGGTTGAGGTGGCAATGTGGGCTCTTGAGATTTCTTAATTTTGTTGCAAGAAAAGAATCTGGGAGAAGTTCACATTATTGTGACTGCACTGCTTCTTAAATCCGAATGCTGCCACATAGACATGCCTGTTTGCTTACTCTTGCTGGGTACTCTTTGCCAAGGCCACTTCTTGCTGCCCCAAGCACCAGCACATCTTCCTACAAGTAATACTTATGGCTGGATCTTCCCTTTTCTGTTTTCCCACTCTGAGGATTTCATCTAGTCTTTTGAATGGCCTGTCTCTTTGTCCATGCCTCCTGTATGTGGTGCCTCTCCACCTGGGGTGATGTGTAGTATATGCTTTCTACTGTTTACCCTCAGTCCCAGGCTTTTCTCATTAGTGCAACCTTTCAGATTTTGTTATGATGAAAAAGAAAGTCAAATCAGGAAGTCCAAGCAGCTGAGAAAGTTCAGTTTTGTCTTGCAATTATCTCTCTAGATTCTGAGTCCTTTGCAAACTCATCCTGATAAGAATAAGTAGATGATATGTAACTGTCACAACCAAGGGCTTTCCAGCCATGTATAGTGATTTATGATGTCTAAAATTCTTACAGTGAGCTTTGAGCCTTGTTACACTACAGTCTCTGACTCCCACTGACCTTTAAGAGAGACTTGTAAAACAGTCATTACAATTTTTCTGCCGTGACAGATTTTTTGCTTTCTGCTATAATATATAGAAGGTGAAATGGAAAAATAAAGTTGTTTTTGTTGCTATCCCTCAGCAAGTAGTTGGCATTTTATCTTATGATTGAGAAAAGAGTCAAGGTTGTGTTATTCTGTTCCTCAAATGAGATAATTCTCATTTCCCTGCTGGGGTTAGTGTGGGATGTCACTGGGGATTTTGTGTGGCAAAATCTGCAAGCAGATCTTTTTTCTTTTTCAGTGTCCAGAGGGCGTACAGAGGGCAGTGTCTTCATGTGTATTATTTAACACTGTTGATAACAGTTACACTCCTGTTCAGAAATGGTCAATAGGAATCTCTGATTTAAGTACTTGTTGCAATCAGGCCAACTGATTTATGTGTGGAAAATTCTGGGTTTATACATTAAGAGATATCTTGCTCTTAACATACATCTCTCTTCTTTTCCTCCAAGGGTACAAGGTGATTTCTCGAGGTTCTTAATGTCTCTTTCTAATTTCCCATTCACAGCTACTAGAATTCATAATGGGTGAAAGGTAGACCTTCATTTTGTATGTAGATTAAAATACACTAATGCTGTAAGCCTTTCAAAGGAATCAGAGTACACAATCAACACTTGAAAGAAGTTCTCTTGGTCCCTGTCATCGAGACACCTGAAAGGCATCTTACAGGAGAGGTTCCAGCTGGCTTATAACCACTGCCCAGAATTTATTTGTTTCCTAAGATGAGTCAAATGCTGCAGAATGAGCAATAGTTTTGACAGTTAAGAGTTTAGCAACTTATTTTGTCTGAAATAAATGGTTCAGTCAAGGAATAAAGATTAATTATTTGACAGACAAACTTTGTAGAATAAAATACAAAGCTTCAAGAAATTTTAGCTTTCCTGCTCATTTGTCATCTTAAGATGAACAAAAAAAGGGCTGTTGCTGCAAGATCAGTGTAAGGGGTGTCTGCTAATTGCTCTCATCCTGAACTGTAGTTCATTCTTCTGTGTACTTAATCAGGATTTTGCAGTCTTTATCTTTAGACAAACTGTGGAGCAATAATAAAGCTTGAAGATGCTTGTCCAGCTTGATTAAGAATGGGAATAGAGAGAATGTTTCCAAATAAATGTAACAATATATCATGCTCCAGTATAACAGGAGCTTCATAATCAGTCCAGAACTACTGGGAAATGAGGGGTTTATGTGCGTATTTGCTTTTTGTCTGCTTTTAACATTCTTGTAAGCCCACAAACCCCCCTTTTCCAGCCCCTCCCACCCCGAGAATTCCTTATCCTCTCCTTATCCTCTGATAACCTCAAATCTGCCAGACAGTTAGTGGCTAAACAACTTTCACTATAGTCTGCTTTGGGAAGACAGGATTTTCTAAGCCACTTTCTCACTAAAGGCAGTTTTTCTCATGCAGTTTTGCCAATCTCAGTCTTTCATTCTTGATATTCTGAAAAGCAGCAAGGGGATTTCACTAGCTAGCTTGATGTCTTGATCTGGACATTGAGAAGTGGGCCCAAGAGAATCTCATGAAGTTTACCAAAACCAAGGGCAAGGTTCTGCAGCTGGGCTGGGGCAACCCCCAGTACCAACCCAGGCTGGGGGATGGACAGAGCAAGAGCAGCCCTGAGAGGGCTTGGGGGTGCTGCTGGTGGGAGCCTGGCCATGACCTGGCCATGTGCAGTCACAGCCCAGAAAGCCAATCATATCCTGGATGGCACCAAAAGCAGTGAGACCAGCAGGTCAAGGCAGGGGATTTTCCCCTCTGAAGAGACTCCACCTGTAGGGCTGCGTCCAGCTCTGGGGTCCCCAGCGCAGGAAGGATATTGTTGTAGCAAGTCCAGAGGAGGTCTTGGTGGTGGACACCCAGATGAATACAGGCATGAAGCATCTCTCCTATGGTGAATGGCTGAGACACTTGGGATTATTCAGCCTGGAGAAAAGAAGAATTTTGGGCAACTTAATGGCTGCATTCCGGTACCTGAAGGGAGCCTACAAGAAAGATGGGGAGGAACTTTTTACAGGGACATGTAGTGACAGGACAGGGGGAATATGGCTTCAAAGTGAAAGAGGGTAGGTTTAGATTAGATATTAGAAAGAAGTTCTTTATTATGTGGGTGGTGAGGCACTGAAAAAGGTTGCCCAGAGAGTTCTGGATGCCCCATCCCTGGAAATGTTTAAGGCCAGGTTGAATGGGGCTTTGAGCAACCTGGTCTACTGTCTTATATTCTATAATTCTAGGAAATCTCTTTAGCCAGTGCTGCTTCAGCTAAATAAATACTGTCCTCACCCACACTTCTTCTAAAATCTCACAAGTCACCATTGAGCCCTTACAGATGCCTTTCCTCCTTACCATGGCTCTGTCACCTCTTCCAGGTTGCGTATATGACCCCTAGTCAGGTAGTTTTGGTCAGAGGTTTGGATTTTAGGGGTAAGTATTTTCCAGCATTGTCTTCCTTTCAGAGTGAATGGTCCAGCTGGTATCAAAAGGTGTCCCTTATGGTCTCCTGCAAAGTATCTCTGCAGTCACTGAGTTAAACCACCACTTTAAATGCACACTTCAATTCTTCAGGCATATCCTGTTAGATAATGAGGAAACTATGGTTCCTAGCAATGAATTCACTTGGTAGCATATCCAGGAGTATTTGTGCCTCTGATGGAAGTTACAGAATAGGCCATCTAATTTGACCATCTAATATGGCCTTTTTACTTTCATATGACTTACTCCATCCACATTGTCAAACTCGACATCCAAGGCAGGGTAAGGCAGCAGAGAAGATATCCATAGTATAGATGTCAAGTCTCAATTTATATAGATTTAGTATTTCATTTACCAGACATCATGAATAGCATTGTCCTTGCCAGCTGCCTGTCCAAATGGGAATGGTACATTCAGTCACCAGCAGGATGAGGGGTGCACCTTTACAAACAGCAGAGCAGTACAAAAAGGCAAATAGATGAGATACTGGAGCTGGCTGACTTATCTTGAGCATCTGTACATTTGTGTTTTCTTCCAGTTTTATGCTGACAGTGTGTCAAGTGTCTGCCCTAAATGCATAGGAGAATCGGGAGAAAAAAATACACAAGTGAAATTTTGGAATTTGCTATTGCCTTTGAAGAAATAGTGAGTTTAACTTGTTCCTTACAGACAAAATTTATTGAGATTAAATTATTCATTGCTTCGTCTATGCTCTTTGCTGGAATTTTTTTGTCCTTTTCACAGTGGATCTCCATTTCCTTTCTTTTTTTTTTTTTTTTTTTGAGGGCTTGATTCAATGAAAAGACCAAAAGACAAATTGGTTCTCTCCTGCATGTTTCAAACCTCAAATGATGCAGGATGCACTAAGACATATGGAAGATATATATTTTCATATGCTGGGAATATCAGAGTTTATACACATAATTGACAGTATAGCTGGAATTTCTAGAGCTAAGAGAGGGGATGAGGATGACAGATATGCTGAACAATAATAAAATGTATTTCATGTCAAAAGAATACAAAAGTGACAACTGCTCATGCATCTTATTTCCTTGGGTGTCGTTTGCTGTAATCTTCCAATGAAGAGCTAGATAAAAATAAATTAACAGGACACTTTCTACATGTGGGACATTGCATTCAAAACCAACAGCCATCAATAAAAAAGAGGGTAAATATCAAATTTCACCCCTTCACAATGCATCCCTAGTTAATTTAGCAATCATAAATGGTGTTGCAGAGGGATGTTTTCCTGCCATATGGTGCTCTGCAAACAAAACCACACTTCCCTTAAGCTTTCTCTAATTTGGGAGCACTCCAGTTATGGAATTCTTTCTTGTTTTGTCTTTGACCAAAAAAAGGGTTTGTCATCTCTTAATGACTTCAGCATGACCCTGTAGTTTTGGCTGTGTAATGAGCAGGGTGAGCTGGGGTCCTGTGAGTGCTCTGCTGGCCCAAAGCAGTCCCATGCAGAGGCTTAGGGTTTCCTAAGGCTTCCTGAGATGCTGGAGACACCCAGCACCCCCTTTTCAGGAAGTCCAAACTTTCATTTAGTACAAGAAGCTACCCAGGATCTGGTTTACTGCTGTGCATGCTGAAATCTCCTCCTTCCTCTCACCTGGAGATAGAGGAGATTCTATCTTTAAAAAATTCAACTTTCTTTTCTAGTTTATTTCAATAGGAGATCTTGGTAGCTGTATTGATGTTCCTTGTTTCATAATGATTTACTTTTTATTTTGAAACTCCCTAGCTTCACTTTCCTGACCTAACCATCTTCTTGGATGGTGTTTTCATTAAACAGAAGATTTTTTAATATTCAAGAATATCCATTACTTAGCTATGACAGCACTGCCTTATATTTCATATATAAATGAAAGTAAAAATAATAATGGATATGTCAGATTATTATAAAAATTAAAATATAAGCTGTCATTTAACAAAGGTGTACACAGGGAGTTCATAAAATCAGACTGGTTTCCACCCCTTCATAATACAGTGCTCATATGACCCCACAGTAATTATATTTTATGAACTCCATCGCATCAAACTGTGAACATGTCTTAAATTTCTGGATATTCTATTACCACCTGCAGCTTTTCAAACAGAGAAACCTAATAAATTATCAGCAGAGGGATTCAGGCAGTTACAGGAAGAAAGCAACTGTGGTATTCATACAGTCTAGTAAAAATGATTTTACCAATAACCTGTGGTAAAGCAGGGAATTTCCTGGGGTTCAGCCATTGTACAGCAACTGTTTACTGCAGAGGATGACCAGTCCATTGACATGTCTGAACAAGCTCAAATTAATACAATTTCTGTCCCTAGATACAGCTGAAATTCATATAGAGGCTCTCTGTGCCTCAGGCACTTCTGTGCTCAGTCTGGCCTTGTCTTTTTAAATGCTGTATGAGGATGATATGTAGGCTCCAAAATTACCTACTGTCACTGAAAGTATTGCCCTTTACTTCCAGTGACCTTTTCCATCTGTAAGAAACCATGGATTTTGGGCTTTTTTTTTTTTTTTTGTTTGCCAGTCTGAGCCCTCACATTGCCTGCACCAGAGTAACCATTCAGATGGACAGGAGAAACAGCTCCATGCTTTGGTAGGACCGACTTTGCTTCCAGCTGAAATCAATTACACTAGTTTGGAGAATGTATTTTCTTGTTGACACTGGAAGATAAGTTGTTGAAGCCAAAAAAATTCAGCAGATCATATTTACCTGTACTGAGAAAAAATCCAGGAAGAGTAGCAGAATGATGCCTGAATCGCTGAAGCCTCTTATGAGACAATCCATGCAAATAGATTCTTGTATATTTTTAAGTACAAACTAGCAAAACCAAGTCCTTTTAGACAATATGTTAATTATTCCACTGTTTGCTCTCAAAGACAGGTACGAAAAAAAAGAACATTGAGAAATATAAAAGAAGTTGTAAATTTTGTCTGCATTTTGTCTGCTGCAGGCTTCTTCTTTTCTTTCTTACTGATGCTATAGACGTAATTTAATTTTTTTTTTCTTTTTGTCACAAATTGTTTTATAGACTTCTGAAAAAAAAGTCCCAGACAGGACAGGAATGCTATGCAATTATCAGTGTACAGGAATAAATATTTTTCCTCACAATGTAACCCGTGCACTCTGAGCATCTGACTCAGGATCACAGGATGTTGATGTTATGGAGGTTGTTTAATTAGTCACAAATAACATGGAAGAAGAATGAAACTTTATGCCTAGATGCTGTTACTTGTATATATTTTGATTTCAATTTATATTTGCACCATATTTTATTTTTTTGCCAAACATATACAAATGCAAGTTTAGAAGGCAGTAGTTGGCCAGGAGATGGTATTCAATTTGCCTATGTAAAAGAGGTAAACCTGGTAAACCTCTCTTGGGGATTTTTAAAGATGCTTACTCCGTTGAATGGATCAGCCTCTTTGACACTTCAGTTGTGAAGCTTTAGCAGTGCTTTAAAACAAACATGCAAGTTAGGGAGACCAGATTCCTGCCTCCTGCTTGCTTTTCATAACATGCATATAGCTTTGGTTATCTCTTGTTGAGGAAGAAAGATACGATCAGAGCAGGTTCAGGTATTCCTGAACTACTGTTCACCTAAATCTGACAAGGAGGAGGAGAAGCACAGATACACAGCTACAAACTTGTTACCAAAAGCAATCTTATTACTGTACTTGAGCGTTATCAGCACCTGAGCTCTGCTTCTGCCTGTGTCGTACAGATTTGACCAGGGAAAGTGCAGAATACAGACACTTAAGCTGTCCCTGGAAACAGCCATTATTGGCTGACCAAATTACCACAATTTGTGCAGTTGGCTCTCATTAGCTATTATGCGAATGTGCAGATCTCTCTATTCAGGCTCAGTAATCCCTCTCCCTCCTGTGTGGGAATTTTTGTGCTATTCTCAGCAAAAGCAGTGCATCGATTTCCAAGTCTCTTCAGAAGAAACTTCAACATGTACATGAGAGGCATCAGAAGAAAATTATGGGACTGTAATGAGTAATGAAATATTTTAAACTTATTTTTCTTCCCTTTACTTCCCTCTATCCTTTCACATCTCCTCTGTAAACTCCTTGTTTTAAGGTGCTCAGAAGTCACAAAACAATTATCACCCCATAGCCCCTCTTCACAACTACTCTCAGGAATGGAAAAGTGTTTTGTATCATCATTCTGCCTCACCTTTAGGCAGAGCAGCTGTCCTTTGCAATCACTGGTACAGAAAGGAAAATAGGTTTCTTGGCTTTGTTTTATGCAGTTAAAGCATGGTGATTACGCAGATATTGTACAATTGCTACTGGTTGTGTCATTTTTATAGGCCGAACAATTCTGTTTCTCCTACTGTGAGGCAGATTGCATTGAAGGTAGGGGAAGGCTGTCATCTCTTGTGACTTTTTGGCACAGAGGAATGAAGATTATTCCTCTGGAGGAAGTTGTTTCTCAGTATCAGTCTGTCCTTTGTTATCTGTCTGTATAGCATGCAGATGCAGCAATGAGAGATCTAATGCAGATGCTTTGTTCTGTGTCTTACAAGGCTAAGTAAAGTCAGATGTCTACTGTGTAGACAATATGATCTGATTATAATCTCCATCATTTCGTCTCTTGTGGTACCCTGAGATCTCAAGAACTTTAACTTCATAATAGAAATATTTGAACTGAATTTGGTAAGACAGGGACATGGGCTCTTGATGTTGACTTTGATGCTGTTGCGGTAATAAAAATAGTAATACCCAGCAGACCATCAATATTAAATGTTTTCCCATGACAGCATGTAGAATTATCTGTAGTGCAAAACCACCTTGCCCTTTGGTTTGTCATATTACAAGGACCTACTTTATGTTTGGCTAGTTTATGGTTTACGTTTCTCCTGGCCCTATTCTTGGTGTCAGTCTTCAGCAGATGCTGGAAATATGAGGAATAATACAGAACTATGGGAAATCCTCACAGCTGTCTGCAGCTTCAGAGTGAACCCACTGTCCAGTCCCTTTGGACAGAATTTGCTGAGGTAGAACATAGAAGCTGCCATTCTAAAAAGCTATAAAAAGAATATGACTACGTATATGCATAGAGGGGGTAATAATAACTACTTGCATTGCATTTTTGGTTTCATATTTAGGACAGTTTGCCATCCAGAAAATCTTTAATTTTCTGATTTCCTCCCTTTATTTAAAATATATACAACATGCACAAAACTTTAGTGTTGTAACAAGCTTATTATTTCAGCTGCACTCCCAAAACATTGATACTTTAGTCAAAATTAGTGTGATGCCTTAAGGGTTTGAGATAAAGCTACACCAGGGACTGAACCATGTATGCACTGATGCTTTGTAATATCTATGTGGCATTGGCTTTTAATCCTCTACGTCTGCCTTGGAAGTGGATGATTGCAGTGGAATCTGCAGGCTGTGTTCCTCTCTGTCATTCCAAGCAACAAAAATTCTGAAAACAAAGGGAAGTTTGACCCTTGTTTGGTTTGCCTTGGCACCTTAAAAGATTATGTCATTAACCTTGAAGGAAAATTTCATGACACCAGTTCACAGTCAAAAATGTCTGGAGCATTTTTGACTCCTTGTCGGAGCATTTTGGGACAGGAAACATTTGGGCAGACTGTGAGCTTCACAATCAAGTGTAAGCATCCCATTAATGCTCATTGTTCTCTGAGAAGATTGATAGTGCTCGCTGACCTCACCACCCATTTTACAAGAAGGAGAATGTTTAAACAACTGGCCTCCATGAGAAGACCTGACAAGTTCTTTGTAGCCTGTCAGCTTGCCTTGCTTTGGAAAAGCATTGAGCATGAATTATTTTCTCTCTCAGTCTAATTCTTGTGGGAAGGTTGGCAGTGGATACTGCAACATTATTGTAACATTTCAGAATCTTTTGAAAGAAGAATATGAGTCTGTAGGAATTTTTGTTAGCCTTTTTTTTTCCAAACAGAAACCCCTACATTTCAAGATCCTTTTGAATCCTGTATACTTCCTTTATCTCACCCTGTTGCACTGTATCATAATAGGCAGCAACTCCTGTTGCTGTTTTTGCCTCTGTGAAGTGACTTCTGTTGCCTGTCTCCCATGTTATTGCAAAGGAGAAAGCCAGGCTTTTGCTGGCATCTGTGCAAGAGTGAGGAATGTATAACAGTATTCTATCTGGCAAGTCATATGGATGCCTTGTTTGATCACATCAATCATTGGCTTTGCGGCTGAGGCTTTTTAATGATAGTACCAAGCTCATTCCAGGAATCTGACTGAAACAGAAAAGGCTGGACCCAAAATGATTTTCTGAGAATCTAAAAGTGTCTCACACAGAATTCAGCAGCCAGTGTACAAAGTTGTGATGTGAAACTGCTGCTCATCTCCTCCCTACCCTAGGAAGGGCAGTATGAGTTCTGCTCTCTTGGACACCTGCAGTGTGACTTCTGTGAATGTAAAGGCTCTATGATTCTTGATATGATCAAATGGCTTGCACTTAGGTGCCATTTGGATCCAAAGCTGCTTCTCCTTTACCCTCTGGAGCACTGCTAATCCAATCTGAACACACTGAGCCACTCAGGCAGCAAGGAGCAAATGCTGGTTCTCTTTCCTCATGAGCCAAACCTTCCAGCTCCCAGGAAATTGCCCGGTACCACTTGGTAGGAATAGCTCTATAAGGTGAAGGAAAGCTTTTCTTCTTTCTGACTTCCTGTCTCCATGGAAAGCAAACTCACTACCATTTGAAAAGGAAATACTGTGGTCCCAGACTGAGCTGAGAAATGTTCATCTAATGTCATTAAAATCAATCTTTGGAGCAGGAACTGGAATGTGCACTCTCTCAGGTGTGTATTGCATCTATAAAATACCTAGGTTTTAGTTATTCACCTGGAATGAGGTGGAATAACTGTCATAGATGAAAAAATGGATTGGACTGTGAATGCCATGAGGGGGCAGATTAAGTGGATGTACTTGTGGGCACAGGTGAGTGTCTCAAGTTGAGCCGCTGAACTCTTGAGCAGAAACTTTCTCCTTGCTGTCTGCAACCACCCCAAGTTGCTTGTAAACTTTGGTAACATCTGGACTAAGCAGAAGTGTCTTGTGCTCAGTTCTTCAGCTGAGAGAAACATGAGCAGGAACAACAATTAGGTGTCTAATCACCCAATCACACACTTCTGCATGTAGACTGTTTAAATAAGGAGAACTCAGGGCTTGGAGTGCTGGAAAGAAGAGGTGGTATCAGTAAGTGTTTATGAAAAGAAACACATCTCAGAAAGAAGCAAGGAGCCTGGAAAGGTGAAGGTGAAGAACTTGATTGGAAGAAAGATCATGGAAGTGATCCCAAAGACCAAAGATCCAGCTGCAGATGGATGCCAGGAGACACCCAGGTACCTTGTCTTGTAGCAACCAACACGAATCATGGTGAGCAGTGACATGGTAGGCACTAACTTGACTTTCTGCCTGACTATCCTGAACCAGCAGCAATATTCCTGCTGGAAATAGATAGCAAGGTCTAATAGCCATGGCAGTGGGGACAGTGGGGGCAGTGGAGGTGTCAGTGCTTCATAATCAAGTAGAGTAAAACTCTTGTCTCACTGGTTGTTAAGTAAACCTCAGCACCCAAATCCTCAGGAGGATGCTGTTCACTTTGTCATTGCACTCTGACATGGATCCTGTGGCTTTTGAGGTCCTGGTGACTTGGAGCAATCTTACAATTGCAGCTCTACCTTCCCTTAGGGAGCAGGAATTTCCGAAGCTGAAAGGATTTTTGACCACAGCCATTTTGCCTCTGTCATGCATGAGCAAAGCCTACAGCTATTTCAGGCCAGGAACTCATATGAAGTTAGCATTTTCTACTAAAACTGGGTCTTTGGAAGGGCTTATAATTATCTAACTCAATGATGCGACCTGAACTTTTGTAAGACAGATGGTTTAAATATAAAAATACACTTCCTGTAGATACATAATATATTTTTGACTTATTTCTCCTCTCCTCTCCTATGTGAGTGACAAGCATTTAAGACTTGCAGATACCTCAGTACAACTACAGAATGGTATTCTCATTTTCTTCACCTTTCTTTCCTTCACCCTTACTTTCATTTCTTACATTTCTCTGGTTTGTAATGCCCCCTATTCTTTTTCACTGTTCTACCATGTCTTCAGGTATCCTCTTTCCCTAAGTGCTAGAAGGCTTTAATGAGTGCAAGTTCATTGTCATGGAATAGTCTGTGAAATACTTCCAATGTCCATGTATACTCCTTGTCAAAGAGGGATTTATAAGCAGAAAAATTCAGAGTGCTGTCAAACAAGAAAAGGCATTTATTTTATTTAGTTATGGAAAATCACTAACAGCAAATTTGGCTTATGTATAATAATGCCATTGGTGCTCTGCAACTTATTCCTTTGATTAGATTTCCTGACAGAGATATGTCTGGTAGAAGTCACAGAACTGGTAAAACCACTGGATTGACTGTGGTGTATAAATAATGAGCAGTGTTTTGGTATCAAAATGAGAACAGAAATAGGCCATATGGGACACTGCTAGTAACACCACTGGAGGTACTTCTGGCATGAGAAGTGTACATGTGCTGGAATTAGGTCATGCTCCCTGTCCAGCTTCCAGCACAAAATTGTCTGACCCTGGCACTTACCCCAGTGCACCTGAGGGACAGCGATCTGGCCTGGCATCTGTCATCAGTTTTAAATCTTAAAATGGAGATTTGTGATAGTCTGTGGAAAAATCAGTGCCTCAAGCAGATTTACTGTGGTCTGCATTACCTTTCTTGAGGGTGTCTGTGATTCCTGACAGAGTCTTGGTTGTAAGTAAGGAAAACAGGAAACTGGAGGGCATTTATTTGAAAGAAAAAAAAAAGTCTTGCAGGGTTCCTCTAAGTAGAACATTATGAGAACATTATGAGAAGCTATGTCCCTACTCAGAATGCACAGACTGGGTATCCCAGCTTTGAGAGGCACAGGCCTTGGGGATTTTGTCACTTCTTTTCTACAGCAGAGACCCCAGGTCAGCAGCCGAAATAATTCTTCTAATTGACTGGCTACTTGCCATCACAAAAGTTTTAAAATCTCCTGTTCTCAACATATAGCAAGTGACTTCTCAGCCTCTTTGTAGGTTGAACTTTTTATGTCTTTACTGGTAAATAAAGTGAGCCAGGAGATGGCCTCTGGCTGTGAAGCCAGCTTTTACAGCTTGCCTTGCATCCTTTGGGTGATGCTCTTCCTTTTAAAGCAGGCTACACACACCTAGCTAAAAACCTGTAAGAAACAGCTTCAATATTTTAAAGCTCTGAAGGAAAGTTTGCCAATGCTCAGATGTGCATATTTGTGCCCAACAGGTGTATGTATATCTAACTAAAGTCTCTGGGCCTTTTCTAGAGGTGTTCATTGGCCAGCTAACATGTAAAATGTACCTGACAAGATCTGTTTGTCCCATATTAGGGACATGTAGAATGCCAGAACAATCTAAACATGAGGATAAATGAGCAGATAAAAGCTGTAATAACCCACAGGTGCAGTGTAGGATGTGTATATAGCACGAGAATAGACCTTCTTGATATCTTACATCCTTTGCCAGTATTTTGGATTGGGATTTGAATATTAGATGTTGGGATTGCCATGGTTGATAAAATTTAAGCTGGTGGGGGAGGCAAATGTTATGTGTTTCTTCTGTGAAGAAGCTTCTCCTTGAGTTCTGTTACTAAAGCTCTCGTAGAATTAATCAAATTTCTATGCTTTAACTGCACAAAGGTTGATATACCTATTTTAAATATTTAAACACTTTTTTTCTTTTGTTCCTGGATTGTAACATGACATTTATACTATTTATTGCCCAACTGATCCTACACCTTGTAAAACTGTGTGATCCTCTATAACAGAAAGTCCTTGTGGGCCTAATGTCAATGATACAGGGGAAGAAATTGTCTTTTTGCTCACAAAAGGAAGCTTCTGTGCAGTGGAAAACCACAATTGTTTTGGACTTTTCTTCTGCAGATCACGTAATGTTGAATATATAAGAATGAATGGATAACACAGCAAAATATTACACCCTTTTAAGATGATTAAATGAATGCCTTCTCTGACTGATGAACAGCTTAATGCTAGAAATAACTTAGGAGGCTTTTTTATGTCAGCCTGCTTGTAGAGAGAGTGTGGCAGTGTTTTAAGTAGTGCAGTATGTTCTGTGAGTTTGGTGCAGTGCAGCAAGCTTGTATAATATTAGCATCATCTTGATGTTACATTTGGATCTTAACTTAGAGAAATGGAAAGCATCCAGTGTTTTGCCTTGCTTTTCTGTGTCTCTACCCCATGCCTTCTTTTCTAAAAAATAAAATTGTAGCTTAACAAATGAGTTCCCGTACAACGTTTCTACCAGTAAACCCACCATTTGCTGGAGTTTGATTTTTGTTGAGATGGTTAAAGAGTTTTGAGCAAACTTTGGGATAACCCTGGGAAATCATGGTCTAAGTCCTGTTCAGTAGGGAATAGATGGTTAATCACATGTAAGTAGGGAATAGACAGTGGGATGCTTCTGTGCTTTTCTTAGTTTGATATTCTTAAAAAAACAGTTTTAGGGTCAGATCCATTCATTGTCAAGTACTATCAAAATCCCCAGAGCTGGTAGTTCATGCAGTACTACTATTTTATACTTTGCTTTCTCTAAAATCTTTGGAAACGTCCATGTAACACATTTTCCTTTTGCTACCAGGTTTGATATTTTCTCACTTGCATTTGTTTTAGTGTAATAGGACTCTACAACCAAATTATTGAATTCTGGAATGTGAAGCTCTTAAAAGAGTAAAAGTCTTTAGTCTCTATCTTTGAGAGTTTTTCTGCAGTAAAGGTGTGTTTTTCCAGGCCTTTTTCTGTAGATCTGTTTAGTCTCATAGTAATCTTTTCTGCTTACTCATAAAGGGGCAATCTAATTTAGATGGCTGCTTCTCCTGAAAGATAATTTTTTTATCTGCCAATTCTACCCTTATTTTTTTGGAATGAAGTCATCTTTTTTGTATCAGGTTTATTTCAGAATTAATGCACCTAAAACATGGTCACCAGTCACCTT
This sequence comes from Serinus canaria, assembly GCF_022539315.1. Lineage (NCBI taxonomy): Eukaryota > Metazoa > Chordata > Aves > Passeriformes > Fringillidae > Serinus > Serinus canaria. The sequence goes on along the minus strand of NC_066313.1, from coordinate 77,005,710 downwards.
TCCTATTTTCTTCAGTTCCTGACATGATCATTAATTAAACTGCATCTTTTGAATGTAAATATACTGCAACAAAGTAAAAGTGTTTTATGACCATAAATCTCATGGGTCTTGTTGCTAGGCTGTTTATGCACACTGTGATAATTCTGCAGCTCTTAGGAGGGGTAACAGTGATGCAGTAATTTATAATCTCAAAAAATATCATTTACCAATCATAAGATTCAAATGCCTTTCAATAATAAAATCTTTGGTCCGTCAGTATTTTCTGATGTCAAATGTCAAATTAATGGCAGGAGAAACAGAAATGGGTCAGGGAGGTTCTTTCAGGTATGTTGAATATATCGTTGTATGATATTTTATATATGCTGTTACATATTTTCATTCACTTTGTCAGCCTCCTCTCTTCTTGTTTTCAATTTCCCTGTCTCTTTAAAAAAAAATCTATTTAATATTTCAAATACTAATCTCCTTCTTTCAGTTTCCTAACTACTACCTGCAGAAGCAGCAATTTCTGATTCAGCTCATTGTTATGTAGTTTCTACTAAAGGAAGTTCATTCTTAAATGATTCCTGTAAATTAGTTTACCAGCAGAAAATGAGTCTTGATGTTGGATGCTGCACCAAAATTTGATGATGCAAAGACATCTGGGCTAAGGCAGAGAGGAGATTTAAAGCTGACTTTTTTCTTCTGAACTCATTCTGCTCTCCCACACACATACATGCACAATTTCTCTCCTCTGCCTCCTAGTACATTTGCCACCTCCTTTCTTTCTTACTTTTTTTTTTTTCCTCCCTCAATAAATGTCTTAAAACTGGAATTAGAGATTGGTTACAGTCATACTGCATTCATTGTAAAATGAAGCTTTGACTGCTCTGCACAGAGAGCAAAAATCAGCATTTCTCAAAGGACATGGCATGCAGTAGTAATGAAGGAAAAAACCATTGAAATTCCTTTCAAACCTCTAATCTCTATTTCTGATGGCTTCTTATTCTCAAATTTTTCATTTAAACTCGTTTTTTTTTTTTTTTTTATGGACATGCCTTATATTTCTAGTAATTTAAGACTGAGTGTAAAGGATTATGAATTTAAGGACAGTTGCTGCTCTGTTAAAAAAAACCCACTTTTTTCTCGACTGTGCTTGGATATGCTCACCACAGGATGAAAGCTGCATGCTTTCTTTAGCTGAGATACTGCAGAGCCCAAGTGAACATAAGGGGGTTTTATACCTCCCAGACAGAATACAGATCAAAAGATAGATTAGGGTGGAGCCTGGAAGTCATAAATATTTTTAAAACTACCAGAGTCTAGTCTTCACCAGTACTTCATCTCAGAGGTAGTTACCCAAAAAATACAGATGGGTTTGTGGTGAAAAAAAATTGCTGTGTGAAAGAAATAGAATCTGTCTGATATTCAAATAACTTCTAAATGTTAGCAGCCTTGAATGCAAAGGCTTGGGAAGAGCTGCTGATTAGCCTAATGGCTCCTTGCTTGGAATGCCACCTTTGAAGGTATTATGCTTGTTTGTTCCAGGGGAAGGACCCAGCTGATGCAGTTACAACCCCCAAAAGTGTGAACTAAGCTCACTTACATCACACTGCCATTCAGAAAGGTGAGGCTAGATGTTTAGTAAGAAAGTTTGAAAAATGCCACTAAGATCTCTCCCTAATTACTTGTAATTTCTAAAGGTTGAATTCACTTGTTTCTCAACCTCTGCATTTCTCAGTAGCAGTATTATTTTTTTTTCTTCTCTAGTTCTCTCAAGGAATTTTGTCATCCTCTGAAGAAAAAGACATTTTTTTTTCTGTGTCACTTAAAGGAATTAATTTTTGGAAGACTTTTGCATTACTAAATATCTTCTTTGTTCCCTTTGAGGTTTTCAAGGTTTAAATGTTTGGCATCTGCTGGCCATTTTTTGTGGTTATGTCTTTTTGTGGTACACAGCAAAGACTTAATGTTAATTAGATCATGGCAGACAGACTGATGTGATGGTTAAGAAGAAAAAACCCTTTGCTATTATCTAAGACATCGAGATGTATGGTATAAAAACTAGATGACTCCTCCACTGTCTGATCTTGGCCAAATTTCCTTGTAGTATTTTGGTGCAAGCAAGGCTTCAGGTCTCTGAGACCTGTTCATCTTTGCTTTTGTCTAGTGTCAGCTAAACATGGCTAAAGATTTGGGGACTTCTGAAAAATATACCTCTAGTATTTAATGATATCCATACTTCAATTTATTTCTGAGAGAAAAATGCTCCCCTAATTAGAGTGGACAGAGAATTTCTTATTCATTTCTCCTATGACCATTTGGAAGGCTCAATCTGTCAAACCTTTGTAGAACAACATGAAGCAGTTCAGGCATTTAATAAATCTCCTCTTCAAGGTAAAATGCAGCCTGAGAAGAATGTTTTGGATAAAAATCAGCTACAAATCTTTAATGAATAGAGGCTCTCCTCTCTCATTTTGCTCTGAAATGTGACAGTAGTGTGAAACAAAGGGACTGAACAACTCTGTCTAGTAAAATCTGGATTTTTCTTCCTTCATTAGCACTCTCAAGAAATTTTCATCCACTCTCAGCAGGCCATGTGCAGGAGTAAGGGAAGATAATTTGTACTCTGGTGCTGCTTTATTCTTAATAACTAAGAAGATGCTGGAATGAAGATGCCAATTCAGTAAGAAAAATGGGCACCCCAACTGGTATGGGCTGAATGTAAGTTTTGTAGGAGAACTGAGGTGAAAGACTGCTACGAAACATCTCCCTCATTTCCACAACTGAGACTACAGCTTGGACACTGAATGACCTAACAAAAAAGAGATACTAAATTCTGAAGAAACCACAGACGTTTGTGCCCCAAATTTGAATTCTGATTTATATTTTTATTTTGGCTGGCCATTCTTTCTTTTCCCCAAAATATCCTGCTATTCAAAGTGGAGCAGTGTATATTTATTTTGAAATAAATAGGGTATTAGGTATTGAATAATTAGATCTATACAGGAATTTAAAAATACCCTAAATAGCCTAAATTTCTTCTTCAGATTTATGAACAGATTACTTTAATAAAAAAAGATAAATAAAAATGAAATATATCCAATAATAAAGGCAGGTAGATTACAGAGGTGAATGCAACATTTTCAGGGTGCAGAATCTCAAGTCTGTTGAATGTGAGGGATGGAAGAACATCTAAAATTATTAAAATCTACATTTTGATATTACAAAAATATTCTTAGTCAATCTGTTCATATTTATATTCAGTGCTACCATGGTGGTAACATCACACTGGTGAGTCAAAGTACAAAAAGAGAAGCTTTACTTTTTCAGAAGTGAGTAGGAGAGCAGTTTTCATGCATCTGCAGAGCTAGCAGTAAGACTTTCTGGAGTTTGTGCAGAATAAATTTCTCAATCGCTTAGGAATGACTGTCAGATGTAGGGCAGCATGCAAAACAAGCAGATCACAAACCCAACCCCAGCAGAGCTCAAGAACAGAATTCTTGAAACTTTTGCAGCAATAACATTGTAAAATAAGAAAATTCAGTAGATAATAAAGAAGATTCTGGAGAAAGTACGTTGGTTTACTACATATTATGCATAATTATTCATGCTGATGAATTAACTATGATAAAAAAATAAAGCACTGCTGTTTGCCACACAGTAGGATAGAAACTTCATGAATTGTGTAACACTTCTTAAAATGAATTACCTGTTTGAAAGGATCTGTTTTCCTCTGTGACCACTGATGCCTCAGACCAAGGAAACACCAAAATGCTTCCAAAATATTTGTTACATAATCTCAGTGAAAAGAATTTGTTGGTTCCTTGGTTATATTTTAAAATAATTAGGAATATCTTAAAATATAAGAATGCATACTGTATAAACCGCTTTCAGTTTTGACAGGGTATCTTCATCTGCAGCTAAAAATACTTCTATTTGTAGACACTATCTGGTCTAGAGATAAATGAAGTTTAGGATGAGCATTTATTTCCATGTATTTACCAGCTTTTTTGCTGCAGCATTCAGCAAAGCCAAACATCATCAGTTGAAAGCTGTGTAGTAAAAATTTTTATTTCCTTGTTGTCAACCCCAAAAGAGTCAGACCTGTTCAATGAAATGTCAATGAAATTCAATGAAATATCTTCTGGCCTCTTTAACACTCTTCAGCCCGCAGTCAAAAGTATATAAAAATATTTTCCAAGAGTTTAAGTTGCTTTTTACTTTGTGTGAAGACAGCACTTTCAAAGTCCTTAATGAAAGACAGAGATGAAGAGATGCTGCCAATGACATGATACTAATTTCTATTTCTGTCACAGGATATTTCAAGTTTTTATGAAGGAATTTGAAAGCTAGATAAAAAACCCTATTTTATGCATGACAAAGTTCCTGACATAATGTAGATACCTGAAGAGTTAATGATAGTAAGCCTTTCCTGAAGAAAAAATTCTGGTTATTATTTTTCAGTATGTACTACTGTGAAGAAGCAAGACACAGAGACTTTAATTCTGCCGTGTATTAGCACATAAATGTCTGCTTCCAAGCTGTAATTTCAAGAAGAAAATTTACCTTCACTTGATTTATCCATTTGCTCTTGTCTTGATTTTATTCATTCTGAAATCGTGATGTTCAGTATTGCCTCAACCACAGCAGTGGAAAGTTGTTTAAAGAGATCTGGACAGATTGCACAACCTGCTGAATATTGATTCTGTTAAGCCTGAGCTCCCAATTAAAGTTCACTTTTTCCTACTGAGAGATCTGTGAATGAAGAAAGATGTATTAAAATAAATTAAAACTGATAAGTGCTACTTTAAGTAATAAATTTATTTCTTTTTAATTATTGAACTTGTTGTTTGGAAGGTTTAGAAGTGTACATTTCAGGAAAAGTACCTATTATATGGCATTTCTTGGAAAGATTGTGTTTTATTTCATCATCTCGTCCTATCCAAGGAATATTTTGCCTCCAGTTTGACCTTATCAAAATAAGAATTAGTGGTAAATTATTATACTGGGTAAAATCCAATAATCAATAGCAAAATCTTTCTCAGGCTTCACTAGCTGCAGTAAACATCTTCTGGCAATGATAGAAACTCATGTGTAAAAGCAAAACATGTTAAGGTTTTGGGGTTTTTTCTCCAGTAAAAATAAAATTAGACCATGACCTGAAGGAACTCATAAGATATACAGCATGCAAAATGCAGATATACAGCAGACAGATAGTAAAAGGAAAGAAATATTTTTTTTAATGATTAATTCCCATTTGTTTCATAGCAGTTAGAAAACAAAACGTAAATGTTGGCTGTAGGAATAAAAGCCTTCCTTGAAAGGGTGTATCTTTGGGATGACATCATGCTGAAATGCATCCCTTTCTTGTAAGATGATTCATTTGACTTCTATGATTTTATTAACTGATTATTTATGCCTTTATGCAATTTTCTTCTAAAGAGGTTTGGTGCTAATTTGTTTCTTGTAGCGTTGCTGTTTTATTAGGCAGTCAACTTTGTGTCTGCCTGCTGGTGGAAAAAAAGAAATGACAGGCTTACACAATGTGTTAATTTAAAACTACAAAATATCAACATGAATTAAAAACCCCAAATGGGCTTAAAATACAGCTGAGGATTGTTAATGGTGAGATTTTCTATGTTAGCACAGCTTCATTGCTGAGGTATAACCCATGTTTTCTTGTGTAGAATATAACAGAAATTTTTCAAATAAAGCATTATTTAACTCAGTAATCCTTCTGAGACTTGTAAAATCCCTGAAAATCTCATGTTTAAGTTTAAACAGATTTTTTTTTTCCTTTATTCAAGTCAAGTAATGTCTCTTATCCTTTAAAATTCTTACTGTAATCCCTGAGATCACTTGCAGGATAAAGTGATGCCTATTCTTCCAAGAATGTGAGAATTCTCAACATAATGTCCTTTGGAAGGTGTAACACATAAAATCAGCAAATTTCTTCAAAAGAGGAGAGCTTAAACATGTCTGCAGCATACCAAGCATTTAGGGATTTCTGGGACAGCATATGGAGTCAATTCCCAAGTTGTGGACCTCTTTTAAAAAGAAAAAAAAAAGTCCTGGTAAAATTTCTTTTTTCTGTGTTGAGAAACCTGAAAAAACATCAACAAGATCAACTATCTTCAAAACCTCAAAATGCAGTCCAGAGTAGCTCATTTTGGTTACACAATGTGGAAGAAAACGAGGCTACTGAACATTTCCAAGCCTTGGCTCTCAAATTATTTTATGCCTCTCTTCACCTGCAAAGTGGAATCATAGCTATAAAGAGTTTAAAGGCTTGAAAATTTATAAGCAATGAAAAGGCACCCAAACCCTCTTCTATACACTTCTTTAAAAAAATATAAAATACCTCTCAAGTATAAGTATTATCTTGCAGTGAAAATAAATTTTTTTTGATAACTTCTTTTTACCCCTTTTTCATGTGATATTTTCAAGCTTTTCAACATGAACACGAAGACTGCACATTTATTATAATTTTAAATCAAAAGCTCTCATTGTAATGTACTATTCTAATTTCAAAATTTAAAGGAAAAAAGCTCCAAAGTACTACAAGAATTTTTATAAAGTGGGGAGAAATTGTGCTATTTTATTATTGGTTTGCAATGGCATTTCTAGCTTCAGGAGCTGCCGCTGTTTGTGGTAGTAGACAAGTAAAAGCTTTTTCTGGTCTGGCATTTAACTTATTTTTTCAATTAAGGATTAAAAAAAAAAATCACTTGTTTAAAAATAAATCATTCATACAATTAATCATCTGACTGAAATGGGATATTTTGTTGCTCTTTTGTTTGATACTTCAGTAATCTTTGTCAGCTTTGCAAAGTTTAATCTTCTCACAATATGTTTCAGTTATTGGCCTAATTAACATACAGCTTTACATGACTGAGTGATCAGAGCAAATTAGATACCAACAGGGGCCATTGACCTAATGTGCAGGCAATCCCCAAACTAGGTACTCAAAATTTTTAATGACTTCAGAGTGTGGAGTCAGCACCATATAGCATTGTGGGGCTGAGCCCAGGGGTTAAAAATAGTTCTCCTGCAGTTAAGAAGAGTAGAGAGGACTTGAGTGTGCCCAGAACACTTCACGGTGTCTCACTGCTACCAATGAATGGATCAACAGAAGGAAGATGAAAAGTGACCTCAGTCATTATTACACCATTGCAAAAGTTAAAATGACATTTTGAAGTGAACCGTTCCTTTCTTTGGGAAAGCTCAGCTTCTTTGTGAGACTCATTTTACTGGAAAGGGGAGGGGGGAGGTAACATTAAATTTGTGTATTTGCAACCAATGGAAAAGTGTTTATACTGCTGATTGCAAAAAATCTCTGAGCACCTGTAATTAATTGGTGGACTATTACCTTAAAACTGTTCACAGGTGTGGATGCCTACTCCTCTTCAGGGGGCAGAGCCAAGGAATTCGCAGAGCTAAAGCCAAGTGGATCTCTTGGCTCTGCTTAACTCTTTTTTAGGACTTTTTTTGGGAAATACAAGGCCTGATAACATTGGATTGAGGTCAGAAGCATTTATGTTGCTAACATTTGGGGAGGAGGGATAGGAAAACGCTTTTTAAAATGCATGCAGGAATGCCAGTTTGGTTTTTGTCTGTGACATCTGCCTGTGATGGTCTATTTTAAGAATAGCTAGGCTGTGTGTGATGTAGAGTTGTGTTTTGTCTTGTTAGAAACTTTGCATTTTAAGCAGTTGTTTGAGCTGCTTACCTTATAACCTAATAATAGTTGAGCAGAACCTTCTTCCCTGGCTTCCCAGTGGACTCCATTATAAGCTAGACCTGTCACCCACAGGTGACAAGTGCCACACTCCACCAAGCCCACCCTTACCCAGGAAATACCTGGCCACCAAGTCTAGGTGGACTTTTTGCTGGTGTCTGAAAGCATGAATGACATCAGGGTTGTTTTGTTCCCTACTATTAGATGATAGATTGAATCCAGTCCCATTTGTTAAATAGTTTTCTTGGCATCTGAAGTCAAAATATTCTTTGTAACACTTCAGAGTGAGCAAGTGTGCACTTCAAAACACAGAAATAGGGTTGTCTTCCATTTTTCCCCCTGTGTACAGCTTCACAAAGTGAAACAAAGGGAGCTTTATTGGAAGAGGCTTCTCATGATTTCCATTTATTTATTTATTCACTTGTTCATTTATTCATTCACATACTTTGAAAAGACTCCATTCATTTCATTTGTGCATAGCAGATAAAATTAATTACTGCACTGCAGATAATAGCACATAAAGGTCATCCTCAGAATTGTGTCTCACTTTGGTGTCTTTATCGTGCTTTGAAGATAATGGTTTGATGTTGTTTGTACGCTGTGGAGTGCACTTCTATCCCTTGGGAAGCATACTGAGAAAACAAATAATAGTAGCAGCACGGTACAGCATGGCTGTTCTGCAGTGTTTGTCCCTGCTTTAAAACTCTCAGCTGCTTAAAGCAGTGCCTGATGAGAGTGCAGAGTTCCTCAGTCCGTAAACCTGAGGGTATCGATCTGAAGACACTGAAATTGATGAATCTGTGAGTGTGTGAGAAAAGGGATGTGGTATTCTGGCGGCTCTTGAATTATTCACAATGATTTGTTGCTGTGGTGCATTTCTGCAATATTTTTCCTGTGCAGCCTCTTCTCACCCAGTACTGGATTAGTCAATTTTCAATGGGTCTGGGATCAGAAGGGTGTTTTGTTTATGAAATGTTTTCCCCCATACACAGTGCAGGAGTATAAATGAGGTTTCTTGGGAGAAAAGTGTTAGATTTCGTGTGTATTCCTGCAGAATTTTTTCTTATGGACAAGTGCTATGGGTTTACTAATGGTCACAGAGCATATGGTTCAGCTTCCCACATTGAACTGGGCGACAAATGAGGCACATCGTCAATGAAGATGCAGACAGCATGTGTTCAGGGCCTGCTTTGGGAGAGATTCCAATTTTTTCTTTTCATATTTATGAGCAGGGCCAAGTTTAATTGTCACATGATGGAGATATCTGGGTCTCATCAAGATTTTTGGTCACACCGTGGACCCGTGTGGGTCATGTGCCGGAGGTGGTCTGAGTGACACATCTCCTGGGCCAGGGGAGGGGTGCACACGTGCCTGTGCACGTGTAATCCCAACCCTGGCTGTGGAGGGGCTCTGCTGCTTCTCCCTGTGGGCTGCAAAGTAGCTGGGAAGTGCTGAGTTGCCAGGGCTGTGGCAGGGAAGGGAGACAATGAGGAACAAGGAGTGATAGGAGGAACTCGGGGGTTGGAGCTTCATAAGAACTTAAGCTCCCTGTCTTCTTCTTCTTCTTGGAAACTAGCCCCTGATATTTGTTAGAGGTATGTTGCTGCTAAGAGGTGATTTTATGGCTTAGAAAAGCATTTTTTGGATGCATGTAAGGAAAATGAGAGAGAGAGCAAAGCGGCCACATTTAAGTTTATCTTCTCATAAGCAGTCTGTAGAGTTCAAGTAATTTCTGACCTGTGAAATAGTAACAAATGTTAAAGATGCTCTTTTTCAAATAAAATGAAGAGTATACATTTAAGACATCTTGGAGGGTTGTTAGTTTGTTAGGAATAGTACTGATGTTTGAAAACTTTCTTTGTACATGCTGCCCAATTCAGAACATTAATGCTGTCAAAGAATCTAAGCAATTTATCCAATATCTTATTGAAACTGTGTTGATTTGCATGCAGCTTTCACTGGAAAGGTGCCTACTTACTTTTTCATTAATTAAACAGTAAATGTTCAAAGTATGGTTTAGAGAAAGAACTGGAGTCCTAACAGTAGCCATGACTACAACATGTTGGTGAACTACTGCAAAAAGCATCTGTTTATGGCTGTGCAGGTGCAGGGAATATGACAATCTTTTTTCTCAAGGTCACAGCTGTTCCTCAGAGAAACTGAGGTAACTCTCAGTACATCAACCCAGTATTCAAATAATGTGGCTTGCAAAGAAAATCCCTGTATAGAAATTTAAAGAGAAGAAAACACCATTTAGTGCTTAACTTCAGCTGCTTTGGGTGATGGGATTAGGCTCTTTCTAGGAATATATAAGCTACTACTGTGGTTTAAGCCCAGCTGGCAACTAAGCATCATCAGACTCTCACCCAGCCTCCTTCTCTCCACCCCTAGCCCTGGTGGAAGGGGGAGGAGAAAGGTAAAACTTGAGGGTTTAGGTAAGAATAGTTTAATAATTGAAAGCAAAGTAAAATAAATTGTAATAGTAAATAATTTAAAAAAAAGGTAATAAAAAGGGAAATGGAAAAATCCAAACACGTGATGCACAATACAGTTGCTCATGAACTGCTGGCTGATGCAGACCCTGTTTCTGAGCCCAGATTGCCCCCCTTCCATGTAACTGTGACAGTTTATATACTGGGCATGGTGTTCCATGGTGGGGAATATCCCTTTGGCCAGCTCAGCTCACCTGTCCTAGCTATGCTCCCTCTTATTGAGTTTTTGGGGTTTTATTGTGGGCATCCTCAATGCCAGAGCCCAAGACATCAGAGTGTTATCAATGTCATTCTCATTCTGTATCTAAAACCCAGCACTGAGAAGAAATTAACTCTATCCCAGCTGAAACCAGGACAGCCCTAAAAAAGGTATCCCACTTTGCATTATGAGCAAGTGTTGCTTGGTCAGAGGTGTTAAATTTGAAGCGTTTAGGGCACATCTGGGTCTTCTGCAACCAGGAAAGGATGCAGTAAATCCAAAGTACTTGTAATAGGCTACAAAATAGTTTGAATTACCTCTGATGCCTTTGATAATTACAATGTGATCCTTGACTATTGATAGAAGTATTTCAAAGGAGGCATAGCACAGAGTCTTGAGGATGTTGTTAGTGCTGATGAGATTGCTCATAATCAGTAAGTGGTTCATCATGCTCTTAAAAGCAAGTTGGGAAAGCCAGTAATACTGAAAAAAGCCTCAAAGGAATGGTGTCACTGTGTGTCACATTACTCATATCATTAGATGGATTCTTGTAATAGCTTTTTGTCTGGAAATAATTCTTCATGACAAGCAATATTTGTGTCATTAAATGTTTGTGCCATGTAATAGGACCCAGGCTTGAAGAGTGTAAGAAAAAAATTGGTGATATATTTTGAAGCTCAGATTCATGCTCCAACTTTTTTCAGTGTAAGGACCATAAGATAAACATGCAATTAGAAAAAATGAGAAAAAAGTTCTAGGAGTAAACTGCTTTTTTTCCCCCATCCCTAATTTCCTACATTTATTTAGAACAGGTTCAGTGTGTTTTGACAGCAGTTGCCCTGCCAATAGATTACTGCTGTCCAAAAGGGAAAAGCATTTTTGCTGTAAGTGCCCCTTCAATTTTGGGAAGTAGCTCTTAACACACTGGTTACTAAACCTAAAGGTAATAAAAGCCACTGTGTAATTCTGACATCTTTCAAAGATTTTTAAGAGGTTCAACTGTTCTGAAGCAATGAAACTTGGCTGTTCAGGTTGATGCGTTCAAGTTTATTCAAGTTGTTAGGTTTTTTCCCCTGTAAATAATTGTACAGAATGGTTCTTCCAGGGCTTGTTTACACTCAGTAGCTATTCAGTGCCTGGAGAATCTGTAGGGTGCTTTCTTTTTCACCAGAGGAAATTTCATAAAAGGAAATTGTCAAATCAAAAGCAGTGCAAAAAAGAAGATATTTTTAAATTCAGAATAACAAAATAAATAGTCAATGATCAGCTGGTTGTTCTCTTTGTTGCTGAGTCACAGGCTGCACCCCAAAAATGCTGTTTGTGAAGGCCGAGCATTGGCTTAAATGAAAGCTGGGCACTTGCCTATCTGTGATCTGAGCCTTGTTGTGGATGGGGAGAAAGGATAAACCTCTTTAAAGTGGTGTCTTTCAGATACTGTGCATCTCTTGAAGGTGTGCCAGAGACTGTTAACTCGTTTAGCGAGACTGTTTGATCTGTTTTCTTTTCTTATGACAACAGATAAAGGTGCACTTCCTCCTGCAAATCTGCACAGCAGAGCTCATTTGGGCAAAATTTCATTGTTCCATACCCAATAATTCTCAAGTCTAAAGAGAGACAGTAGGAACACAGTAGGTTCAGACTTATTCAACAAGGCAGGAAGCTGAACTGCTTCCAGAGAGCCTGCTTTGTCTCCTGGCAGACTCCCCAAGACAGGATATTATGGGAAGACACCTCTGTCCCTCCTCCACCTCCCATCTCCTGCCCTTTATGTAAGAGCTGCTGCACTCTTTTGTTTTTGCAGCAAAGAGGTGGCTCTGTGGAGCCCCTGGGTGGTGGGGCCCCCATTCACAGCTTTGTTCCCAGTAGGGTGTGCAGGAGGGGCAGTAGACATAAGGTAACTCACACAACTGCCCCAAAGCAAGGGGCCTGGGACTTTCATGGACAGCCTGTGGCTCTTCATCTGGCCAAGAACAAAGCTCCCCTGCAAAAACAACACCACTCAGGTGGTCCCGTGAGGGGCTGTAGGCAGCACATGCTCATCCCTCCAACCCTTCCAGGGGACTGGAATTCGGTCCCAAACCCCAAATGAAATACTGGTCTGTGCTTTCTCCAGGGCAAGCACTGCCCAGTATTTCATTTGGGGTTTGGGACCTAATTCCAGTCCCCTGGAAGGGGACCATAAGCTTTTGATGCGCTTCCTGCTGAACAAGGCAATAGGCCTGCTCATCACCTTGTTTGATCCACTCCTTGCAGAAGAAGACTGAGGGTAACCAGCTGGGTCAAGGCTGGAAGGATTTTCTTTGCATCAGCACAAGATAGGCATCTGTGGTAGTAAGAGAAATTGTGTCACATGTATCTGGTGATGCCTTAGAAAGTCATCTGGCTTTTAGAAACCAAATCACATTATCCAGCATCCTGGGCAATATATCTCATACTGCTCTCAGCTCTGCTCCACCACCAGAGCGCAAGAAATGCTGAAATCCAGGTGCTGAAGCAGTCAGCCTGTTCTTGAGGTGATCACAAATAGAAACAAGCATCTTTATGTTATTTCCAGCCACCCATAATTTGAGTCAGAACTCTTTTCAGTCTGACCTGAAATAGCAGTATCACTTTGTATCCTCCGTACTATCTTTTCCTTGTTTCTGAATGTGACAGTTGTTCCCACTCATATGGAGGAAAGGAGTACATCAGCACCCCAATGTGCCATGGTAAGAGCAGAGGACTCATAAATTCCTAATTTCTTATAGGGCTCATAAGGCTGATGGTAAGCCTTTCTCCAAACCCATGAGACAATATCACCTAATCGAGCCCAACAGCTTTTGTCACTGCCATGGCATCAAGTAACTCCAGGCTTCAGCTTCAGTTTTAACCTCAGTGAAGTTAAAACATCTCAGTGAAGTCTTGAGTGTGCCAGTTTTCTTCCTAAAAGCTTCTGTTTCCACTAGATGAGGCAATGCTGAATATTTTAGACCCTGTGAGCCTTTGCAACTAGATTGGTCAAAAAAACCCTGATGAATTTGTGCTGATAGTTGAGTTTAAGAATTTATTCTGCTAATTCTGGTGAAATCATTATAGCTGTGCTACCAGAGATCAGTTGTTACAAATGAGGCCTTGCCTACAAGAATGCTCTAAACTGACTACTATTTCTGTACCAGAACAATTTCATAGTTAGATTTGGACTGCTTCCGATAGTTGAGATCTGCAGACAACTGCTCTCTTGGAGCAGAGCTCAGTGCTCAACCTTAGGAGTCACATTTGGATTCACTGCCCAGATTTGGTCAGTTAGAAGGTCAGTTAGTCTTTTTAACTATCCCTCTTTTTCTCAAAACTTTGGAGCTATGGGAAGCTCTTTGGTAAGCACCCTGGAATAGGAACAAGAAAAGAAGATTATTGAAGAAAAAAAAAAGAGAGTTTCTTAAGAGTACCTGGAATTTGATAGGAAACACCATCCATCACTACCTATACCTCTTATTTTCTTGCTAAAGTCTCCTGTCTTTGAAATAGCAAGGCTATAAAAACCTGAAATTACTTCCTGGCTATCATGGGTTTTAGACTCATGACTGAATAGATGTCTGAGTTTTCAGATGTTTCCATTAGCACAACTCTTCTGTTATACTGCAGGTGTTCACCCAGAAGGGATGCCAGTTGCCCTCTGTTTGATGCTGCAATCTGCAGTTGCTGGATGCCTGGCAATGCCACACAGCAGTTTTTTGCCTTTTTACTCCGTGGAATAGATAATACCACATTTCCTTCCAAATATTGTCGTGCTCAAACCCTCTCTTTTTAACCTTGAAAAGTCAGGCTCAGACAGACCAGTACATTCTACTGCATAACTCATAAAGAAATCTAAGAAATGTATTAGCATTTTCTTCACTTTCTTTCACTGGAGTGCTTCACAAGGAAACTTTACTTATAAACCTTTCAGTGAGCTTGGTGACAAAGTAATATCTAACTGGACATATATTTGGGACCCCTTTGAAGAGAACTCTAAATTTGGTGATGGAAGGTTTCTAAACTTAATAAGCATCTGTAATGGACTTTACATTTTGTGCAATTGGAGTGCTTAGTGATTATTAGATAGCTGTTAGGCAGAGAATTAAGACTTAATGTAGATTTCAATGTGTTTGGTTTCAGAGAGGCCATGCAATTTTTGTGTAACACAGTAACATTTAAAAGCTGATTCAAGCAGTTCAATGCAGGCGTGCTGTCCAAGTTTTCTTATTACAATTATGCATAATAACAATACAGTTATATGAAAATGATAGTGCTTGGGTAATCACAGTACTGGGAACATTTGCCCTTTATTCTGAAGAGCAGAGAAGTGGAAAAGTGCTGTATGTGGAGAAAGGAAATTAATGTTTGCCCTTGCAGAACACTCTCCTTGCTCTGGATTTACATACAACTCGTCATACCTTTTCTGCATCTTGGTTATGCCTCTGTCCAGTTCAGCAGAAGAACTGTTTCTGTTTGGTGTTGGGGAACAGGTCTGAACTTGAAAAAAAATTAGTTTTGGTTATTCTTGTGGGAGGATGTACATCCTCCCATACAATGGTGTTCTCTGACTGCCCTGCTCTCTTCATATTCAAGTAGTACTTAGCAAATGGTCTGACTGGTAGGAAGATCCATAGGGTACAGAGGGACAAACATGGCTGTAAACATGCTACTTTCCATATAAGCAGTATTTTCTGTAGTGGCTTTATTCTCATGCTGAAGGTCTCTTCTGTGGCCCTGGGCATCAGGAAGTTTGTCTGTGCCACAGCTCCTTCCAGGCCTCTGCAAAAGATCCTAAACAAAGTTGCCCATGGAGTACATGGGCAGCACTGGAGTACATTGCTCAGCACCATAAAGCACATAGGGCAACAAATGCTCACTTAATTTTTCAAGACTGACTTTTCACCAATGTGACTTGGACAGGTTCCTCTCCTAACCTTTTACCCTGCCCAAGTATGCTCTAGATGCTGAGTAAGGGGACCTTGTTGGCGATCAAAAACTTTGTCCACCCATTCCAGTTCTTCCTGCAAAGACTGGTGAAACCCAAAGCATGACTTGTTGACTCTTCATGTGCAGTTTCATCCTATCTGGACTTCCTTTTCTTCCTTTTAGTGAAGTCCTCCTTCAGTGAAACTGTACTAAAAATAGATGTTGGCTCCAGCACCTCTTCGTGTATCTGCTGAGTGCTGGATACTGAAGTGAGGATGTCTGAACTTCTCCTTCCAAAAGAAGCTGCTTAGACGTCCAGAAATAGTGTTGAAATAGTATTGAACTCGTAAACCCATGTCATTTTTCACCTGGTTTAATACTGAGCTCCTATATACTCCTATACTTACACAGTTCTCAATACAACACAGTTCTGGATTTTATGTAGCATGATTAATTTTTGGCTAGCTTATACTGTTTTTTGAGACTTTATGTACCTTAGCAGATGGTGTTAAAGTTACTGTGAATAGTTTAATTTCATTCCTTCCCATCTTCTTAGCTTTACCCTTTGCTTTTAATTATTTGCTTGCAAACTAGCTGACGCAAACTAGTTGAACACACTGATGACAATGGATTGTAGTAAAAATATAAATTTTAAGATGTCAAGATTTAAGCACTTGACTGTTTTTAAGGAAAAACTCAAGAATGTGTCGATCTCTTTATTACAGGGTATTATAAGAATAATAAAAATAATTTTAAAATCCATTATAGTGTTATATGATAGATATTCCTAAAATTTGGCTGCATATTATCTTGGACAGTCACACAAAGATAAACTGTATCATATTCTAGTTCTGCAAAAGCATCTTTTTGTGTGGGATCCAGAGAGCTGGGGCCTTTGTCAACAAAGATGCTGGGAACAGATTTTTACTCAGTTATGTCAAATGTAATTTTCAGACATCTAAATATATAGCATTTTCCAAGGTGTACAGTATGTGCTATTAATACTGTTCAGAAATATCTGTAAGAATTTAATTCTGAAAGTTATTTATTTCAGGCAGAAAAATATAGGTGTGAAGTGCCATTAAATGTACTGCTGGCTAATATAAAATAAGACTTTTGGGAGACTCTCTGGAGTGCTGGTTAAAGTTAGACAGGACACTTCATGGTGGTCAAAGTTGTGCTGTGTGTCTCAGACAGTGAATCCAGAATTTGACACAGTAGGAGCTTATAAAGATTGACTACTTTTGAAGTCAATCTTTATAATCTTTATAAGTGCATCCAGTCTTATTAATTTAATTTTAGACAGTAAAAAAAAATAATCATTTTTCTGCATACTAAAGTACTGGCAAAAACAAATAAACCAAAATATTAAAAATTTTCAATACTAAAAATAGTATTCTTGCTGCCCTGTTATTAATTGCAATCTCCACACCTTACATCTTGTATTTCCTGCATCATTTGCTGCAGTAGAGAGTGTCATGCTTTTAACAAACATGCATCTGTCAATGTATAGAATAGTTTTACAAGGTCTTGTCGATGACAGTGGTGTATAAGTTAAAAAAGAATAGTTTAAGAACCTTAAGTTTCAGGTGATTTTTTTGGTTTACTTACCTGAAGCCCAAAACTGAATCCAATTGAATGAAGTAAAAAAGTTAAAAAAAATTAATGCATTCCAACTGATAAAAAAACTTATACCTTCTCTCATGTTTTCTTAAATAACCTATTTTTTCTCTCTTTTAATAACTTTCTGTGCCTTTCAGCAGCTACCTTTTACACTCTTACAACCTTTCAATCTGCTTTTTCACAACCATTTCACTGTTCTACTCCTTCTCAGCTCCATTATAAAGCATCTTCTTAGTTCAGCAGTGAAGCATTAACTTCTTTTACTGGGCACCAGCATCATTTGCCATCAAATAAAAAAAAATTGGTCCAACTACTTTGATAGAGTTGCACAGGTTTCTGGTTTTATATAAAAGGAGAAGCTAAATTTAGCTAGAGTTACATTACTGAACTGCAGCCTGAAGCTGAAACCAGTTTTCATTTTGAAGCTCTGTTCTTCCCCAGCTATAGTACTGGCTTGCAATACTGGCTCGACATAAAAGAGACCAAATTCGTGCTGGAAGCAGACATTAGCTTCTTCTGCAAAATTTCAAAATGGAAAGAAACTCTTCTTTGTGTCATCCTTCTCTAAAGTTCTGACTTTAATCTGTCCATCTCCACTGCTCAAAATAGCCCCTTATTGATGCACCACATCTATTCTCCTTGCACACCTCTGTGGTCACTACACTACAGGAACATCAGCTGTATCCGAGCAAGGCTCTAAGTGGTTCTGCAGTCTCCAGTGTGGGGTTCAGTTCTTACCTCACCAGTGGGAGTTTTTTTCCCCTGCTGCAGAAGCACGAGAACATTATTTTGAGTGTGCTCATGGAAATATACAGGGAAAGCTATAAATATGGACATATTAAATAAATGCTTATATACTCTGACATTTAAAAACACTCAGTAGTAGTCAAAGCTTATATGGCTGTGAACAACAAGGTCTATTGTAATTTTTTTCCTTTTATTTACAAGGAACATTGCCCATCTCTTCTGAGCATTCATTTTTCTTTACAGTTGCTATCAAAGGTAAATTAAAAACACATTTTGGCTCATTTCTATAAATTTATGGACATAAGGTGGAGCTTGTGTTGGTATTTTGACTTGTCATGGTCTATGGTTTGTTTTTTTTTTAAATTTTGCCTGGAGAAGAAATAGAGGCTTGTCTTAAGTCGTTGCAAACATATAATTTTAGTAGAGTCTTCTAATTTAAAGACCTTAAGATATCTCTTTCATGAACAAGGTGTAGAAAAAAAAATCACAATTTATCTAAGTAAAAAAAAAAACCAAACCGAAACAAACCAAAAAAAGAACAAATAACAAAGCTTAAATACATAATAACATCCTTTGTATTACCTAGGAAATACATATAGTGAAAGCGTTCAGTTGCAAAATCGCTTGTGCTTTAGCATTTTTAAAATGTTAATAAAATGTTACTGGGACGTTACTGGTATTTTTACACACACATGTGCCTTGTACTGCTGTACCTGTTTTGCCCTTCATACTTGGTCTAATAAAAGACCATGAGTAGCTACAATGAATAATGCATTTGAAAAATGTTGTTTTTCTTTTCCCTGTCTAAGCCAGTCTCATGTTCTTACAGTTTTCCAGCACTTACTTGCCTGTGGCTTTTCCAAGACAGCTGCACAGTATGATAGGCTTCATCCAAAGTAGCACTCCTTTCATCTCCATCTTCTCAGTAGTTTTTATTACTGTGTTGTCACTGCTTTCTATTTATTCAGAAAGTTTTTATTTCTATTCCTAAAGGTGCATTTGGAAAGGGATCTCAGAATGACAATTGTTATTGAAATCATTAATTTAATGTCTCTCTTAATTTACTAACATCTTAATTTTTTTTGTAGTTCTTCAGTTTAACATTTACAAAAGCTCCTATTCCCTTTAACCTCTGTGAAATAAGAAAAGCATACCATAAAAACATACACTATAACTAATGTATTTTTTCTCGTCTTTCTCTTTTCTTCTGCTGGTTTTCACTCAGGTTTACTGTTCCTTTAGTGCAAGACTCTTGTCACCAGGTTTCTCATGAATACCAGAATACCTCTGTCTAAATTTTCTGCTCAACTGTGCATCCATAACTGAATGCATTACCATCACAGCAGTCAATAAATATTTAATTAATAGCAGTATATGAGATTGAGGGGTCAGAATTTGTTGCAAGTAGGTGTTGTCATTAAACAGAGCTTAATAGAAAGGACTTTTACCTAACATGAGCTTCAATTTTGGGCTACCGATTCCCTTAAAATAATTTTATCTGCTAAACTATTTTCATGGAAATAGAAGTGGAAAGAGTTGAATACCTCAGAAGTATCCAAAGGCAGAGCCATTTTGCTGGAATCTGGTTTTTTTTGTTAGATGCGTTATTCTTCTGCAGGCATTTCCTGTTCTCCATTTGCAGTATGAGGAGCTTTATTATTTTCTTAGATAATGGCCTCACCATCTAAGGTTTGAGTGTAAATTATCTGCTGGGGTCTAGCAGATTATGCCAACAAGGCTCAAGACAGGTGCAAAATATTGTTTAAGAGCAGCTCAATTTTCTTTGCAAAATGGATGCAAAGTTGTTCTATAGATTGCCCAAGATTTGTGCTCAGCTCCAGCTCAGCCTACACCATCTCTTACATGGTTTAGGAATTGTACATGCCCCAAGCACAGCTGTTAAGAAAGCAGAGCAGACTGCCCTATGAAGTCAGTGGGTGAGGAATTAAATTTCCTTGTCAGAGAGCAACTGGGATTTTCTTTGTTTTCACTTGAATTTCAGAGCCTTTTTTTTTTTTTAACAGCTTGGCTAAGCTCAATGTATGTTTAAGAATGGTACAAAAGATAATATTTAAGTGTGGCAAACTGTGAAAACAATTTAAACAAGTCTTTCAGTTAAGCTTGAAAATTGCTTTCTGGCATGTATCCAAACAAGAAGAGCCTGCCATTTTATATCCAGTCCATAATTTTTGGAATACAAGCTGAAAGAATGAAATCTAACTGGAGATGCATGCACATGTGCTTTCACGTGTGTTCACAGTATCAGGTACAATCTTTTACCCCTTTGCAACTGTTTATCTTCAATGTTTGTCAACTGTGTATTGACATGTTGGTCAGAAGAATTTTTTCTTAAATGAGAAATGTCAATTATTGTTGCAAGTAGTTACCACCAGAAAATAACACTCTTGATTCTGAGCTGCTGTTTCATGATCAACAAATATTTGCTCTGTTGAGATTAATTTCAATGCAAATTAAGCTTAATGCATTTTTTGTTTAATTATCTGGTTTTGTAAATGGCAGGTACAAAGCCTCTGGGTTTATGGTACACAGAGAAAAAACTAGTCTAGATAGACTTAAAAAGACTACATTGCTCACAGGCATTGAATCTATCATTGATTAGAAAATGTTCTTAAGGTTCTAGTTCTTAAAGCAATATAAAATCAGAAATTCACTTAAAGTATTTAATATATTCTTAGCTCTAGGGCCTGCAAGAGAAAAGTAAGGAAATTATTCAAAAGTGCTGTTTAAATGTTCAAAAAACACAAAGCACCCAAATTCTCCTGCCTAAACCATTCCTAAAAGTTTGGGAGGGTCTGGTTCAAGAATTATGGAACTAGTAATAATGTGAAGGGTGTGGGAGATGCTTGGGCTTTCACACACATGCTTACACCCCCAGTGTATTGGTAAATTTCCTCTTCAGAAATAAAGAAAACTGTACCACAGGCATGGGGGAGCTCTGATACTGGGTAGGTAACTGAGACTATAATGCTATAGAAAGAGTGCAAAGGTTTTACTGCTTGATCAATGCAATAAATTAAAAGGAGAAACAGAAATAGTGAGTGCTGAAGAAAATATCGCTGGTCTAGGGCTTTCTGCATGGTGGTGTCATAGTGGCAATGCATTGGCTAGAAATCTTGAACAGCTGCCCCAATTCCCAAAGCCATTCATAATCAATAGGGAAAATTAAAAATAATTTTTAATTGATGCATTTTTTTACTCTCCTCTTGCTGATTGAGATTCTGTGGAATGGAGTTTCCATAGCCTTAGTATCACTTCAGAATGGGGAGATGAAGCACAGAAATAGTTATTTATTTGATTCTGTTGATGCTTGCACATGTAGACAAACAGACTTGAGGAACTCCTGGAGAAATCTCGGAGAGATGATCATTCACAGTGATATATGTAATAACTAATGTACATTTTTATTCCTGACACTTAAGACCAAAGAACATTAACCAAAAGTACTGGCTAAAAAGGCTGAAGGAAGATAACTTGATTTCTTTGACAAGGTGCTGGTAATACCAAGGTAGTACTTGAGAAGACAATCAAAATGGACTTGGAAAATCATTACTGTTATTCCTTCTGGGCAAATTTTTTCCAGCAAAACCCCACACAGCCACTTGCTCACTGTCCCTTTGTCAGGAGAGAATTGGAAGAGTAAAAGTGAGAAAACTCACAGGGCAAGATAAAGGCAGTTCAGTAGGGAAAAAAAAATCCATGCACACAAACAAAGCAAAGAATTCATTCACTGCTTCCCATGGATAGGCAGGTGTTTCCATTTCCAGGAAATCTGGGTTCCATCATGCCTAATGGTGTCATAGGAAGACAAACAGCATCATTCCAAAAACCTTCCCCCTTTGCCCAGCTTTATATGCTGACCATGACACCATAGGGTACGGGGCATCCCTCTGGTCAGCTGGGGTCAGCTGTCCTGGCTGTTTCCTCCTCCCAGCTCCTTGTGCACCCCCAGCCTGCTCGCTCCTGGGATGAGAGGCAGGAAAGGCTTTGACTCTGTGCAAGCACTGCTCAGCAACAGCTGAAACATCCCTGAGTTATCAACGCTGTTTGCAGCACAAATCCAAAACACAGCCCTACTCCAGCTCCTGTGATGAAAATTAACTCTCCCACAGTCAAAACCAGCCCTGCAGATACCTAGAGACAGGATTTTAGGGACAGGATAACAGTATTGGCACATGGCCATTGGAGGGCACTTAACAGTATCGGTTTGCTCCAAGTCTTGTCAGTCGTATGCTGATACAAAGACGCATTTTGTTTCATTTCCCAAGGATGCATTTGGCCGACCTAAATCAGCTTCGATCTCATCTTTTTTTTCTGTTGGCTGCATGAACCATAAATAAATTTTATTGTTATAGATGTCAATCTGCTCAACAAATCTCATCTAAGCAATCTCTTGCAAAATAATATCGCTCCAGTTCATTCTTTTTTCAATTTTCCACTCAACAATACTTGAGGCTGTCCTGGAAACTCAAAACTCTAATAGAAATGAATTATCTCTTCAGAAATTTCTGGCAATTGAACCTCTTATTTCCTCATGGCCTATTGAACTGACCTACAGACCAGTCCTGTTCCACCAGATTGCAAAAGAAGATGCTGGCTGTGACACAGAGTTATGGTATTTTAGCATGAGCAATGGTAGGTACTTCTTCTGATAGATAAATTTGATTTATGTAAGATATCTGTTGGAAGACCTTTTATTTTTTGGTTTTCAGTAAGAGACCCTGAGTTATGCCAGCTTAAAAATGTCTTAACAGTCAGGTTTTGAGAAGTGGTGTAAAGTTGAGTTTCAGTTTATTTTTTCTAGAGACAGTTGGTCTATGAAAGATAAAACCAGTACCTAGTACCTATCCTTTAGGTGCAGGAAGTCAAATGTCTTTCTCTCTGGTTTTCTTACCTAAACAAGGGGCAGAGATTTGAAGCAGCCCCAGTATGCCAATTACAGACTTTTAATTAAGTCTTTTAATGTTTGTTTTAGGCACATTTCTTTTTATTGATCATTCAAATGACTGGCAGCACTCATGTTCCTTAGTGCTGAATAATAAAACTATATAAGACAATTAAGTTAAAAAAATATTTCACCATGGAGCTACACTGAAACATTCTTACTCTATTGAAATTATTGTTCCATTCATGTGTCTGACACTTTATCCTCATTCATCAGAGGAGAAAAGGATGTTAAACACAATTTTTGCTACCTTATATTCATACTTCCATATCTCCTTTGAACCATTAAAAAAGACAAAATGATAGGAAAATTCTTTGGAGTTGCAGGTTTTGAAATATACTTAGTCATGAAATAGGCTGTAATCCTGCAAGCATGCATGTAACTGAATGTAAATGAATAGTTTCATTTATTTCAGTAATACTTTTAATATACATAGAATAACTTTATTTTCCTAGATGCACAAACACAGAACATGGGTTGGAAGGGATCTGAAAGTTCACCTAATTCCAACCCCTTTGCCATGGACAGGGACCCTTCCACTAGACCAGATCTTTCAGAGCCCCATCCAGGTCACTGAACACTTCCAGAGGGTTTCCATTTAGTGCAGTTAAAATCGAAGACAGCTATATGCTTCTGTTTTTCCTCCTGCCTGGATGAGTTGTTGACTTGGGATTGGAAAAATAAGGCTTAGAAACAGAAAAAACAATCATATATTATAGAGAGACAAAAGTTATTCCTGTTTATTGTATGCTTTTCACTCTTCTATGGGATAGCTAAAGTTTAGGTACTAGGAAAACTTCACAGAGATTAGGATTTCATACAGCATTATTGATATTTATAGTTTTATTTTTACCTTCAATTCTTGTTCTTTCAGCCACACATAGTGAGACTTAAAATATGTATTTTCAGATCAAAAGGAAAGTGATTAGATACAGTTCCTTTCCCCAAGTTGTCTTGTTCTTCAGATTTATTCCTTTAGATTGTAGGAGTTTGTTCATTCCTTAATGAATTAAGAATTCATGAGACACTGTCTTTGTCTCTCTTTTTTTTTGTGGAGTTGTCTGTGCTGCTGCTGCTGTTTTGTATTGGTGCATGGTACTGTATCCTCTAACTTGTGTGAAACATTATTGACATTTTTTTTTCTTGAAGTGTATAGACTGTGGTTGCCCTTGGAAGGAAAAAAGATGCAGTTTCTTCATGCAACCTCTTTCTGTAAACTTGTATACTTCATTTTAATCATGGTTGAACTGTAGATTCCATTATTATGCTGCTGTCATATTTTCAGTACTACAGTAGGGTTCTAGAAGACCAGATTAATTTTTGAGGGGGAAAAAGCTCCACAAATTTGTTTTTATTTCAAAAGGAGCCAGAAGCATTAGTTCTTTACATTATGTTTTGTCACTTCTCCACGCCGTTTTCTCCAAGTGCAACAAGCCAACATGCTTTTCAGTGTGCACAGTACAGATAAATGCTAATAAAATATCTGAAGTCATGGTGTGGGGTAGAGTTTACAAGCTCTTTCAAGCAGAGAAATGGTTAATGTAGGCACTGGCAAGGCAGCAGATGGGATGATGAAATGCAGCTGCAAGGGATAAATGCACTCAGGAGAAGGCTGCAGAGGAGGGGAAGTGCCTAAGGAAGTAGGGAGAGCACTTAAAGGAGTGCTGGTAGAAGGGCATGCTGTGAGGCTCAAGGTGACACGAGCCTCTGAAATTAAGGAATAGGAAAACAGCTATGCGGAGGGGAAAAAAAATAAAGATGCACTTTTGGGAATGGGTTTGAGGATGAGTAAATAAGAGCCTTTTTTTCCTAGCAAGGCTGCCCCTGGCAAGGATGAGTCCTGACAGTCAACCTGTTTGTAAGAGCATGAGTAGGGCTCAGGTCCCCGAACTTCAGAAGTCTTTTGTGCGACACAAGTTTGCATTTGAGCTTGTTGGTGTTGGCCCAACATCCTCGGGTGACTTTATGATGCTTGTTCTGTTTATACTGGATATTAAGTTCTACACCTTTAAGACTGACTCTGAGAGTGAAGGAGGGGAAAAAGAAGTATGCAGTTTGTTTTCAGAAACTGCGCTCACTCCTCTGCAGTTCCTTCTTACAGACTGTGTTTTCTGCAGCACAGACAGAGCAAGAAAGCTCTCTGCTTTTAATTAGTTTTTAGCTAGCTGAGGCAGAAAAGTTCTCCAGACTGTAGTTTTTCTTTTTCTCAGAACTGTTCAAGCTTTCTCTAAACTAAAAACCCAAAGCTCATGCCTTTGGCCCACCGAGGCCTGGGACGCATTTTTCAGCACAGGGAGGACTGTTAAGAAACTGAGCAAGCTGAGTTTCACCCCACAACAAGGGCTTTCTGAATCTGCCATCTCTTCAGAACAGCAAGAAGTTTTATTTTAGTTTAATATTCATTTTCTATGCTTGTGAATACTTCTCTTGTTAAATAAACAGTTTTTTCCACTTTTCTAAAAAAAAATAAATTTCCCAAACCAGTTAGGAGAAAAACCACTTAAATCTGCTTTTCTAGAAGAACCCTGTTTAGAATTTCCACCCAAATTTGCCCTAAACCAAGACACCCCTTCACTGTCAATGGAAAGAAACAGATGCTCTTAGGGCATGATTCATCTGACCTATTTTGAACACCTGCCTTAGGAGAAGTTGAATCATACCCTAGAACTGTTTCTGTCTATTGACTATAAAGAGAGCCTAGGGCAACTAACTCAGATTTAAATACCTATATAATAGATATCTTGGCTTGGCCAGATATAAATGGTCCCAAAGAATACCATGTAAGTGTAGAAGTTAATGTTTGAATGTCATCATTGTGACAGCTCTAGAGCATGAGCACTACAGGAGTTTCTTGGGATTTACCTTAAACTCCACTGCTTTGTTTCTATACAGGATGTGGCAGTGGGAGGTGATGCCACAGCCATCTTTTGCCACTGGATGTATGCTGAGGTCTGATGTCTGTGGCAGAAACATATGGCTCAGCCAATTGCCCCAAAGCTCTGCTGATTCATAGGAATTGCTTCCCTTAGATCTTCAGGGGAGAAATTCACAAAGAGAGAGAGAGGGGGAAGAAACCAAATCACCCCAGGTTCTTCCTAACTATGAAATTTGGCAAGCCTACCAAGTTTTTCTATGTGCTAGACTATCTCACAGCACCACTTTAAAGGAGCGCCTCACTAATTGGGAGGAAGGTTGTGAGATTTTGCTGTGGAAGGGACAAGGTTATCTTGTCCCTTCCACAGCAGAAAGTGTGATTTTTTTACATGGGAAAGGTAAGGTTATCTTCACATCAGCTGTTTTTCCCATTAAAATATGCTCAGTTCTGTCTGAATAGCAAGCTTCCATGTACCTCACTTTGCCTAAGTTTGAGTTGGTATTTGTGGACCTGTCTCACATGATGCCACTCTGTCACAGATTCCTAGCTGGGAAATCAGGATTGCTGCTATAGCCCTCGCTTGTGAAGATGAATTGTCCTGAAGCTTTTGTTTAGTGTAAATGGTGGCAGCCCTCAAAAAACCCCATGAGGAAATTAGTGGCAGTTCTTTCAAACTAGGGTTTGAATCCTTTTTAGTAAATAAGACATTGGGCTAAGCATACAACATTAATTAAATGTTCATCAAATGTGCACCATGAAGCTGATGTATTTACAAAAGCATTGTGGAAAAAACGTTTTGAAGGAATGGGGTCTCCAACTCTAGTATATCCTAGAGAATGGGCCCTCCTAATTTTTCAGCATTTCCTAAAGGCTGAATATGAGTAAGTGACTTTGCAACCATAGTCATAGTCTTTGATGAAACAGCTCCTTGGATGGATGAGAGGAGAGCAGAGGTTTTTGTCTGCCTTGAGTACAGCAGGTATTTCGACACTGTCTCTCACAAGATCCTCATAGGCAAACTCAGGAAGTGTGGACTGGATGAGTGGGCAATGAGGTGGGTTAAGAGCTGGCTGAACAGCAGATCCCAGAGGGTTGTAGTCAGTGGCACAGGATCTTGTTGGAGGCCTGTCACTATCAGCTCCCCTCCAAGGTACACTACTGGGCTCAGGGTTGTTTAACTTATTAATCAATGACTTGGCATCCAAGGACAGATGTCTTCTCAGCAAGTTCAGTAACACAAAGCTGGGAGGTATGGCCAATATCCTGGAGGGCTGTGCAGTCCTCAAGAAGGGCCTCAACAGGTTGGGGACATGGACAAAGAAGAACAATATGACATTCAGCAAAGGCAGCATCCTGAACCTGGTGAAGAATAACCCCAGCACCAGGACAGGCTGGGGCCAGCTTGCTGGAGAGCAGCTCTGCAGAGAATGACCTGGGGGTCCTGGCGGGCAACAAGGTGCCTGTGAGCCAGCAGTGCTCTTCAGGAAGAGCATTGCCATGCAGTTGAGGGAGGTGGTCCTGCCCCCTGCTCAGCCCTGGTGAGGCCAGATCTGGAGTGCTGTGTCCAGTTCTGGGTTCCTCAGTACAAGAAAGACAGGAGCTCCTGGAGTGGGTCCGGTGGAGGGTGATAAAGATGATGAAGGGATGGGACGGGAGCATCTCTCCTGTGGGTGAAGGCTGAGGAAGGTGTACCTGTTCAGCCTTGGGAAGAGATGACTGAGAGGGGACCTCATCAATGTCTGTAAGTATGGAAGGGTGGAGCCAGGCTCTGCTTGGTGCTGCCAAGCAGTAGGACCAAAGACAATGAGCAGGGACTGATGCACAGGAAGTTCCACCTTGTGGAATGTGAGGATGAACTTCTCTACTTTGTGGGTGACTTTGCAATGGAAGAGATTGCCCAGAGAGGTTGTGAAGCTTCCCTCACTGGAGATTTAAGAACCTCCTGGACACAATCCTGCGCCATGTACTCTGAGATGACCCTGCTTGAGCAGCAAGGTTGGACCAGATGACCCACTGTGGTCCCTTCCAACCCTACCCATTGGCTGATTCTGTGATTCTTTAAATTAAAAATGTATGTGCAACAACAAAATATCTTAAAAATAAGTTTTTTAAAGTTCATTGTAATTATAGTGTGTGTGTGTATAATCTCTAGAAAGAGAAATTTGAGGCTGTTTTTCTGTGGTAAGTGAAATGTCTTCTGTTATTATCAAGCATAAGCTTAAAATAATTGCAATTTCTCTATAAGCCCATCACACACCAAGTTTGGCATATCTCCTTTTTCCACAGTAGAAGCTTAGATATTTATCAACACAACAGACTTGGCTAGAGGAAGTAAATTTAGGTTAAAATACAGATCTATAGTCTATATTTATTCTTTACATTTACAGTGAGATGATATCATTGCTGACATTAAAAATGGCAATATTTGAATTTAAAAATTAATGGAATGAATTCTTAATTATTTTATAGTTTAGAAAAAGTTATGCCTACTTTTTATATTAATTATCCAATTCTTTCATACCCAAAGTTCAGAAAAGATAACTTTTCAATGTCACCATTTTTCATTAAACCTCACTTTAACAAACTTAAACACAAAGAAGCAAATCCTTCACCTTTGCCATATTTTTTGGTTTTCTGTCTGTGTTTTGCACCTTTTCAGATACTGGGCTTTTATTTCACAGGCAATCAAATGACTGAAAGAGAATTAAGTCTTTGCTTAATGAATAGTACATAAGCATGTTTTCAGAATTGGCCCTAAGAAATGAATTCAAATTAGGAAAGATTTTTGTCAACATACTATACATTCTCCTGGAATTTACAATAAAATTGTCCTTAATGGCAGATAGAGATTATCATCTTACCTACATCTTTTTATGCATATTTTATGCTGTCTCGGTGCTTCAAGTTTGACTAAATGATCTTTAATGAACCTTCTAGTCCAAAGTTTGATGATACTCCCACATAAGGGAGAAGAGAACTGAAGTGGCACAAATGAGGTCTGCTCTCTTACTATAATTCTATGGATGCTGAGGCTTTCTTATAGCTGAAAGGGAACACATCCAACCTTCTGATCTAGTAACAGGAGTGGAGGAAAACCTGATTACGACAAAATTCTAGGGTGATCCAAAAGTGTATTCAATGCTAATTGTATTTGCCATAGATATTGAGTTCTCTTTACATTCCAATATTCAATGAAAGGGACTGAGGCTTAGATTTAAAAAGAAAGTAATATTTAACTGATGGTATGTAATTATTAGAAATAAAATACGAAAATTTCCAAATTACAAGGCATGTCCCTCTACAGAAGCGAGGTAAAAAGGTTATTTGATAAAAAGGAAAGAACTCTCTCATCCAAATAACCAAGTAGTTTAGCAAAGCTGCCTAAAGCTCCAGTTAAAACTGTCTCAGATTGTTTAATTTATCTCTCTTTTGCATGAATAAAAGGCAAAGCCAGGATTGCTGCTAAAAAAGCTAACACTGCCTTTTTAAGGCATCTACTTTTATATATACACTTCAAGATGTTACCCATATTTGATACATTGGTTTATATTCTATTATTTGAAGAGTTGGTTTAAAAGAAGAATATAAAAGATAAGTGGATGAGACTTTTTGGAAGGAAAAATATCAGCTTGTTCTTTGTTGATGGAGGTTTCTGACTCTCTAGCTGCACACATTGAACTTGTGTATTTTTACTGTTACTGAATACTACTCATCAATAATACTGTTTCTGACTAAATTAAGGAAATATCTGAGGCAGACTAATTTTTTGCTTTTATCACCTTAAGATATTATTTGACTATGTAAAATAGATAGGGGAAATGACAATTTCCAATTAATTTGTTGGAAAAAATATTTGTAATTCAATCCTAGTGAACTTTCTCTGCATTAAGAAGCATGGATGTAAATAAACCTCATATCTAGGACCTTGACTGTTGGTTCATATTTATATACATACTTACATAGGAGGTTTTTTTTCATGTGAAACTTTTGGTCACTGTTAATACTTCTTTCATTTTCAACATCAAATTTGTATTTCCCCTTGCTGGGATTTTGCAAAGCTGTATCAGAAAAGGGTCTTCATCTTCACTGTCTAGTGGACTTAGTCCACACAGATGACTTCTTGCAATTGCCAATTACCTTTTTCCCAGAAGGAAGCAGTAGCATAAGTCTGCCCTGTCTTTGATAAACAGTCTGACATACACTCTAAACACTAACTTGAGAAATATATTCTGAGTGTTTCGTGATAACAGAAGCTGCATAAGACTTAATAAGCTAAGGGAGTAGGAAAACTTCAAGGAGAGAGAAAAAATAAATTAGTACCTAAAACTCTTGAAGATTTGGCGATAAGTCATAATAATTTGTATTCTGGTTTGCCAAAGCCTTTATAAACTTTCCTGTGACTTTTTTAGTGTGGCAATTTTTATTTCACAAAGGACAGGCAAAATGGGTTAAATCAGTCACTGACCACCTGGGTGTTCACCTGAAGTCCAATCACAACTGATTTTTTTGTGATTTCATTGCCAGTTACATACAGAATATGAGGACATTTTTTGTATGGTAAACATCCACTCCCCCTTCTGCAATTCCAGCCAGATAAATGCATTGTTTTTGATACTTAAAAAGTACTTGAGGTTCTTGTGGTGGTCAAGAACAACCTGCTTACATATTCAGCGTGGTGGGTTTAGTGAGTAGGAAGATAGTTCAAGCTTTAATACTCTCTGGAAGACAGCAGCTCTGCACATCACTTGTCCTTGTTACCTGGGAGCACAGGAGGAGTGACTGTGATAATAAGTACTGGTGATCATGCAGATTTCAGTGACCAGTCTGACTTGGCACTGACAGGTAGCCAGGCTTCTTTTTTTCCATTGTGGTGTAAATTATGATGTAAACGGACAAACTGAGGGCTGATTTAATAAACTGTCCATAACTTTAGAAAAAAAAAAAAAAGAAAGCTTAAGTCTTAAATGTCTTTTTTTGTGATGTGTTAGGATAGTTCCATTCTTTTTTTGTTTCTTTTTTTTTTCTCAGTTGCTCGTAAGTGTTTCTCTTTCTGGTTGTGAGAGAAAGCACTACCATCACTGTAGTGCAATAAGTGCATAATAGTAGTTTTATAGGTATAAAAGTCAAAATGCTATTAGTGTTGAGAGGTATTGTTTTAGCAACTGGATCTTGTGTGTAAGAACCTAATTTTTAATAATATAATTTTCTTAATGTTATGTATTCACAAAGTTAATAGTCAATTAAATTTTGCATGCACTGTCTTTTTTGAACAGAAATGCTTTTGCCTGTCAGGTGCTACGTTATTAAAGAACATTAGTTAAATTAAAATTGCACCTAGGCTGAGAGTGTTCACAACACTTAATGGACTTTTTGCAGTTTGCTTCCAAGTACTTGTCTACTAACAAGATTACAGGCATATTAAGATGAGTGTATTTGGGGCAGGAAATTGTGTGCTTAAAAAATGAAGCCACTTTCAGCAGTGTGTCTTTTGAGCCATAAATTTATCACAGAGATGGTGAAGCAAGGTAAGCATCTCTCCTGCCATTGCTGCTGTAGTCCAGCAAGGCACTGAGCTGTAGCAAAGGGGAAGGAAGATGGGTGACTCTCCCATGTACTCTGAAATAAAAGGCTTAAATAGCAGTGAGGTCTGAGTCTGTCCTGCAAGAAGGGTGGAGTGCCCTCGGGGCCAGGCTGGTGACAGGCATTAGCTGGAAACATCTGGAAGTAGAAATGCAGAGAATCACTCTCAGGAGAAATCAGCTCCCCTCCTTTCCCACCCCATCTTTATGCCTCAATATTTTCTTACAGTTCTTTTGCAATAACCTGCATTTAGTGAGAGCTTTGTTACACATTTATGGTCTTGTGCAATTTGATAACTCCTCCAGACAGCAGAGTAACTTTCCACAAGACAAGCATATTATTTCTGAAAATTGTCAGGGTCTCAAGAGACTTCATCAGTATTTATAAAATGTCTTTAGATGTTTCTATGAGAGGTATTTTATACTGTGATAAGTGTTTTATCTGTGATAGGTGTTGTGGAACAGACCCTCCTCCCTCTATCCTGTACCCAAAACAAACATCTCTACAGTGGTAATGAGAAATTTCTATAGCATCAAGACAATTTTTTTCATCAAAGGGTTGTGCCATGTGCTTTATGGTTCTTTATTCAAATCTTGATGTGGCAGCATGGCAGAGCTAATCACATCCATACAACACTCTGAGCCAGGCCCAAGTGAAAAATACCTGACTGACTCCAAGTCATACAGTCGTTTTGTCCCACTCTAGTCTCATCCTAAATTGAACTTATTTCTGTTGCCTCCAGTATGAGCAGAGAGAAGACACAAAAGAAACAGTTTGAATTGCTTCTTTGCTCATGCAACTGCCTCAGTGTTCCTCACCTTCATGTTGTTCAGCTGAACATCTGGCTAGTTTTGGGTGGTTTCTCTTTTAATAGCTGTGTCAGCCTTTGTCACACATTCCTTGCTTCATAGGGGCAGCAAACAGATTAATTATCTTCTGTTTGTTCCAGTTGTCTTGTTCTGGATGGGTCACTGAATTTTGTTTTCTAGACTACATCTCCTGTTTCCTGCATTGACTGGAAACATTGTGTGGGGCTATGAAGTATGGAGAGCTGGCACCTTTAGCTGTTTTGATTTACATCTTTCAAAGAGAAAGAATTGGCATTGCACTTTTCAGCTTCCAAGTGGAAACAAATAAACCCTTCCTAAAAGTGTCATATTAGGTTCAAATCAATGGGAACAACACAGAGGGAGGTTACGAGAGAACAAATGATCCAAATCCAAATTAGAAATCCTTCTCTGAACTTTCAGAAATCAAAAGATGGAAAGAAATATTTTTAGTTCTGAATATTTGATCACGAACAAGTGTAACAATATTGCACAGTACAGGTAACACTCTTCCACTAAATGTCAAAACATCCTTCAGTGATGGGATTTCTCCATTTTGTACTTATTCCTACAGAATATATCTATTTTTACAGCTTTCTTTCCTTCTTTCAAATATACAGATTTTAATATGCTACTAGCCATGTTAGTACTTCATAAAGATGTCAGATTTTTTTGAATAATAACACCAGAAAGAAGTCTTGCTTTTGTTAAGGAACAGAGGGGCATAGAAATTATGTTTCCATCTTTTATAACTGGAAGACTAAACCTTATCTTGATAAAGTCTGCAGAGATTAACCCATGAACAGAAGCTAATTCAAAGATTTTAAAAATAACCAAACTTGATTTTTTTTTTTTGAAAGGAGTATTTTCATTATGTCTCTAACCTGAACCTGTATGACACTATTTGCATAATTTTCAGCATTCAGTGAACTGCAGCCATCTACAAATTAATAGCAAAGGGAAAGAGATATTTCCTAACAGTAAAAAATCTGATAATCTATCTGTTTGGGGCAGATTAACCTTTACATTGGTCGAAACAGGACAACCAGTGGAAGAGATTAATTGCTAGAAATGCATGACTGAAATATGCATGTGCAGCATCATCACCAAAGGAACCTTAGGCAGCCAGATCACCCCTGGTTCCAGGAAATAGAAGCAGTACTGTTATTAACAGGTACTGTAAATCAGTGTCAAAATGAAAAATCTTAAACAATTAGAAAGTAATAATATTGTACTGTTGAGAAAAAATACTAAGACTCGGCAATAAATTTACTTGAGTGGAAGATCCATATGTCCTCCAATAAAATTAAAAGACTCATAAGCCTTCATTTCAGTTAAAGATTTATAACTCATTACCATGAGAGTAAGACTGAACCATAAATTCTGGAGGAAATTTAGAGACTAGCCAGAAGGAATTTCTTTTTTTTCTGGTGTGTGTATACAGGTTGAATTATAAAGCTGGCCTCACCAAATTATTTTTAAACTTGGTGGTCACGTTTATATTTTCTAATTTCAGGTTGTTTTGAGGATTTACTAATTTTATTCCCTAAATTACACTTTAGAATATTTCTCTTGATTTAAAGAAAAGTGACTTCTTGTCTTTAGTAATGAATCATACCTATGGGTTGCAACATTTCTTAGGAGGGAAGTTCAGATCCATGTTTTCACCTTGGGGTTTTTGGGATTTTTTGGGAATGGAAGGCATACTTGGAGAGATTTGGTAACAAGAAAAATCTATTCAACGTGTCATTTTCCACAGTATGATGTGTGTAATGGTCAGCTGTAGTGGTTGCTGGAGACAAGACAAGCATACGGTGAACTTTCTTTTTACTAATTGTCCCAAATGTCCATAGTCAAAATTTAGGAGGCTTTCCTTTCATACTTTCAAGGTGACAAAACAATTGCTAAGGGTCAGAACAGAATACCCCCTGAAAACTTGAAAGAAAATAGATTTTCCCCTAGGCAACATAAGCTACTTCTTAGCATTCCTAACTCTTCCACATCTGGGAATAAACAGTCCTGGAGACTGGTGTTATACTAGCATTAATGTGTTGTTACAATATCTAATGCCTTAAAAAATAATTTATTGTTTCTTTAATTCTTTTCCAAAAAAGATCAATAGTCAATGTTAATGTTATGTCTCAGAAAAATTGGAATGAGATATGTTTTTCAATTTCACTGCTGTATTCTCAGGGCTGTAAGTTTGTCTGCATATGCTGTTTTCAGTTGATAAGTTATATTTTCTCCGTCTTATTATATACAGACCTATATATAGTGATTTTTTTTATATAGTGACTATAGTGACTTTTCCCTCTCATATGCAAATAATTACTTCCATGCAAATGTAAATTTTAATGTATTTTTTAAAATCGGCAGAGTGAACATGCATTAACCAGGAAGTTAATGCACAAAGGCAGCAGGCTTTTTCTTTTTCTTTCTTTTTCTTTCTTTTTCTTTCTTTTTCTTTTTCTTTCTTTTTTTTTTTTTTTTCTTTCTTTTCTTTCTTTTTCTTTGATTTACAGACAGCTTTGTATGTATTCAAAACTCAAGGCAAGGAGTTAAAAACAGCCACTGAGGTCAACAGGTAACTATTGGTAGTACGCAAAGTAAACTTCTGTATTTTGAAGGGAATGTTTTCATATAAGGACACCAAGAGGACCTCCAGCTTGCTTTCGTGGCAGGTTTTTACTAGACAGCAGATAAGTACTTTTGAATCTGCATTTCACAGAAGCTGTTTCACCTTTCTTCAACAGTGATGCCATGATATTTCAGGTGGATTTGAAAGAAGGCTGAGTGGTTGTTCACCTCTGCTTGCCCTCTTAATACCCTGGCCTCTGAGTGCTTGGGAGGGAGAGCTGTGCTAAATTATCCTTCTTCCAGGAAGCAATTGTTGTGCTTTTCCTATTCCTAACTTGCTTTTTGGGCCACATTCAGGTATGACCCCAGTAAAGATAGGGCTCATTCTCAGGAGGGAACATCCTCCTGCTCCTCTCATGTTAAAGCCATCTTGCTCCTTATTTTTGAGAATGTCACTGAAGTTTTTTACCTATCCCTGCTGGTGTCTGCAATAATTTGTGCCTGTCTCAGCAATAGTGTGGCCAGCAAGATTGGGTCAGTGATCAGCACTAGTGAGGCTGCAACTTAAATCCTGAGTTCAGTTTTGGGTCCCTCATGACAAGAAGGACATTGACACAGTGGAGCACGTCCAGAGAAGGGCTGATGAGGCTGGTGAAGGCTCTGGAGCACAAGTCCTGTGAGGAATGGCTGAGGGAGCTCGGGGTGTTCAGCCTGGACAAGAGGACACTCAGGAGACCTTATCACTTCCTACAACTATGAGGCAGGAAATGGGGACATGGTCTCTTCTCCCAACTAACAAGTAATAGGACAAAGGGAAATAGCCTCAGGTTGACCAGGTGAGGTTGAGATTGAATGTTAGGAAAAGTTCTTCACAGAAAGGGTTGTCAAGCATTGGAACAGGCTGCCCAGGGGAATGGTGGGGTCACTATTTCTGGAGGTATTAAAAGATGTGTAGGTTGAACACTTGGGGACATGGTTTAGTTGTGGAATTGGCAGTGCTATGGTAACATTTGGATGTGATGACTGTAATGGCCTCATACAACTTAAAAACCCTGTGGCTCTATCATTCTATGATACTGTATAATTTTATTTATATTTTCATTATGCCCCACTGACCTATATATTCATATAATTACTATTTACATTTTGTTAATGGACTTAAAAGATGCAGGAAAATTACAAAGGTTTTTCATCCTGACAGAAGTTCTTGAAGTGCAAGTTCATAGCCTTTACCTGAACATCATCCTTCTTGTGTTGAAAAGTCTAATCCAAAGTCTAAGTTTTCAATGCATATACAAAGGATTTTGTAGATGAGTAATTTTCATATTAGTATTTGACAAGTAAGGATACAAATCCTGATTCACAACATAAATAATATCCTTTATAAATTTAAATTTAATTTAAAAATGCCATTTAGTTTCTGAAAATCAAATAAAGTCATGGTCACCATAGAAAGATGAAGACAAATGTGTAGTAAGTAGCATTGTGTAAAAGGATGAAAAGAATATTTACATAATATGAATGGAAAAAACCCAGTTTTACCATATATAATTAAAAAAAATATATATATTTCTGTGAGTTTCGTGTTTGGCAGCTTGTTCTTCTCAATGGCATGCTTACCTAAATCTCCCCTTGTAAACACTTAGAGAACAATAGGTATGAAAGCTGTCATAATTTTCCTACAAATGCATGCTGCTTATTATTCCAATATATTTTAATTTATTGCAGTGCTAAAAGCAGTGTAGTTGGATTGTGTATTCTTCCTACACTGCTGAAGTAAAAGCTGAAGTAAATATGAGAAAAATAAAATATATTAGTTATTAGATATCTATCACTTTTATAACCCAATTACACTTTAAATAGTTTTTAGTGTGTTGGAGTAGAAAAAATGGTAATGAAAATGCTTGAGTTAATTTTAAATTGAGAGGACCCTACTAGAAGAAAACTTAGAAGGTGACAGTCAGACTTTGTGTCTGGGTAGAAATTTTGGTGGGAAATGACAGGATCAGCTGGCATTTCACTAATTAGGGAGAATCCAGATGGAACAGCTATCTGCTGTTGTGTTTAGAAATGCTGTGGTTTAGGGAGGGGGAAAAAAAGGAACCCCTAACCCAAAATTAGTAAATCAATTTTTCTACAAGAAGTTGAAGCAGTTTCTGGATATTTACCATTGTGTTCACAAAATGCAACTTGTCAGCTTAACCTGAGTGTAAGATCTGTTGCAGAGTACAAAACAAATTTCTAGGAAATGGTTCATTTTCAATAATGAAATTTCTCTGCTCTGAATGGATTTATGGCTGAAGTTGGTCTCTTATCTCTAGCAGGGCATTCTGTTTTAGTGGATGAATGAAAGAATTGTTTTGGAAATCATGCACAGCCAGGCAATATTGAGGTCGTAAAGAAACACCAGGATCAAGAGCAGATCCCTAGCATTTTCACAAAGCCTTTTTTTCCACCTACCACACCCTTCAAAGCAGTAAGCTGTAGAGCAGCAGTAATGAATAGAGATTTTGAGTTCCTTGTACTGCTGGGAAATTTCCTGGGTTTTAGTCCACATTTATATGCCCAGAACTCTAGAGCCCAGTGCAGACAATACCTCTTGTACAGGCCACATGTTAATGTTACCTGAGTTATAAAATTGGTGTGGGGCAGAACCAAGTGGTTTGTGTCTGTGCTGCAATGAGGCATGGGAAGTTCTGTCATTTGGCTACCTTTGCAAATACCCTGGAGCTGCAATATTAGTGATAGAATAAGGTAGAGCCATAGAATCATCACAGAACAGTTTGGGTTGGAAGGGTCCTTACCAATAATCTAGTGGCAACCTCTGTGCCACGGGCAGGAAACCCTCCCTGGCATGAAAACCAGGTTACTCAAAACCTTGTCCAGCCTAGCCTTGAACACTTCCAGGGATGAGGTGTTCAGAGCTTCTCTGGGCAACCTGTTCCAGTGCCTCACTGCACACAGGATTTCTTCCTTATATCTAATCTTAACTTGCCCTTCCTCAGTTCAAAGCCATTCCCCATTGCCCTATCACCACAAGCCCTTGAAAAAAGTGCCCCTCCAGCTCCTTGTAGGCCCCCTTCAGTTACTGGAATGCTGCTGAAAGGTCTCCCAGAGCCTTCTCAAGGCTGAACAACTTCAGTCATCTCAGACTGTCTTCATAGCAGAGGTATTTCAGCCTTCTGATCATCTTCATGGCCCTCCTCTGGACTTGCTCTGACAGGTTGATGCCCTTTTTATGTTGTGTCCCCCAGAGCTGAATGCAGGACTCCACTTGGGGTCTCACAAGGCAGAATCACTGCCCTGGACTGTTTGCTGCTCTTTGGATACACTTGGCTTCCTGGCTGCAAGTGCACATTGCCCAGCAAGTGTTGAGCCTCTTGTCAACCAGGCACCCTCAGTTCTTTCTTATCAAGGCTGCATGAAATAGTGTTAGCTGGACTTGTGGGGGACCCTGCTTTCCACTAACATGTTTTTTCCAGCTGAATTTAGGTTTAAGGCTAGAGGAAGTCTGTGACGGCTCCACCACAGATAAGTTTGTGTTGTCATCCAGTCACACCTGGAGTTAATTCGTTTAGCCTTCCAGGAAACTCCCTCCATTTTTGTCTGGACCTGACTTTGCTACTCCTCTGCATACAGACAAACTTATTTTCAGGTTTGGGCAAGTTGCACCGAGCCTGTAACACAGAGACATTACAATGAAGTATGCTAAAATGGAGTAAGGTGTAATTCCTCACACAGCTTAAGTGGATCTAAATCACACTGCTGCAAAAGTTGGTGTGTTGACATGGCCACCCCACCTGCCAGCATCTCCTGACATGGGCACACCACTTGTGTCTTCAAGATATGGGCATTTGAGT